>NW_015091045.1:1119158-1139030 GCF_001431845.1 Calidris pugnax
TGGCGGAGCAGGGTGTTCCTCCGGCGGCTCCTTCGCTGTGCTGCCGTCTACCCCATACAGCGGCTGCTCCACTCGCCGCTGTAACACAGTCAAAAAAAATACAATGAACTTTCTATTTTTTTTATATATATATTTTTTTTTTTTAAAAAAAAAAAGCAATTCTCTGACTCTGCCAAAACTGTTGTCAGCGAAGCAGCAGCTCAGGAATGGGCAGGCAGCATGGTGAGGATCTGATAACTCAAACAGGACTCCTGCAGTGATTGTTCCAATGGCAGACATCAAAAAGTAGATGAAGTTTATAATTAAAGAAAAAAAAAAGTAACAAATGAACACACGGGACATAATTCCTTGTCAGTTAACACACCCCCTTCCATACATATATTTCAGAGCCAGTGGGGCAAAACAGGTCGGAGATCCAAAAATCTTAGTGCATTGCAATTTTGGTCAATGCAATCAAAATTATGCTACTTGATGTTTTTTTAAGGAGTCATTTTAAAAGAGCTGATGTCACAATAGATTCATTATTCTGGTGAAGTAAACTGAGTCAGAACTGCCAAATGCCAGCAACCTAACCATGACTAGGACCCAGATGTCACGGCAAGCTCATTTCTGTCATTACAGCTGGGACCAATCTCCTGCAAGACAAGCAATGTACTAATGGGTTCCCAAAATCTTTTAAAGATGCATTGTATCTCTTACAGGCCAGCTCCGTTCTCCTGCAGTAGACTAATTTTCCAATGCTGATACAGGAACTGGGCTCAGTAAGAACAAAAATCACCTGAGCTACATTGATTACAGCACTCAGAATCTCATTGCCCTTGCTTTAAAAGCCAGCCCATCACTGCTAAAAATTGGCAGTCGGGGTAATAATCATCTAAATCCTTCCAAGCTGTAACTCTCTGCCAGGCACATGCCACATAGAAAGTAAACAGTCAGGTCAGGCTTCAGTTTTTCTTAAAAACCTAAATTGCAACCTGAAACGTATTTTCTGCCTAACATTCCAAATGTCAAGAGGGTGCTTTCTTCCCCAAAAGAATGCTTGTATATGAGAGCAACCTCAGAAGAGTCTGAAGACCTGCACATCATTCTTCTGATCAAAGGAGAAGCAAGGCAATTCAAAGCAGTCAAGAGATTTGAAGACAAGAAGTAACATCCTGAAGTCATTCCCATTCCTCCGCAAGTTCTGATTGCAGAAGATTTCCAAGTACAATATAGATTAACTCACAGGTTTGGAGGAGGTTTGTCTCATCGTGAAAGACATTTTAACACTGCTCCCTTCCTAGATCATACTGACATCTGTAAAGGGTAAGATACTCAATCTTCTCCAGTTTTCACTCATCCCCCTGTTTTTTTTGGGGCTTAGTTCAAACCACGGATACTCAGTTTGTAAGAAGAGGACAGATCTTACAAATGCACATAATTTGTTATGAATAAGCAAACATTGTAGGTTTAGCTGCAAGAGTAAAGAACAGAAGATAAGAAACACAAAGAGCCCCTGCATAAGGAGTGACACAACCTGGTCTGGCTGAACCTAAATGTAACATCAGTCTTCACCTCGTGAGAAATACTGTTCAAACTTCTACCTACTCAGTATGTACAAGTGTAGAAGAAGAAAACCAAAGGAAGAATCAACTTATTATAAACACCTGCAGGGTCTCGTCTGCTGGAATCAAGAACTGTCCCTAATACCTCATGCATCTACAACATTCTGAGATGGTATTTCTTTCACTAACTTCTCTTTAAGATGTGTATCAGTGAATTAATATGACAGGAGAAAAGGCTTTTCAATTAACAAGATATATTTTAATTTTTGTAAACATCAAAAATACCTAGAAGCATATCTGATGTCCTCCCTTAAAGCAGCATTAAAAGCTTCCAAAATTTAGCGACTTATATTGTATTCTGAGCAGAGCATTCAGGGCTGGGATTTAGTTCAGTACACATCCATGGACTGTGCAAAGGTCTCTGCAGAATAATGTAATCAGTAAAGACCTAGCATTTGGTTTTTGGAATACTAACCTTTCCCATAATGCTTCATACCTTTGTGACACTCAACAAATGCTGAGAATTTTTAAAGAGGGACCCAGGCAACGTTCAGAACTAGAGATCAGACACTGCAGCCTCTGAATATGGCTTTGCTGTTGAAAGAAATTTCTTTAGCTGCTCTGTGCTAAAATGGCTTAAAAATACCGGTGATTTCTTCACATTCAGATCTTGCAGAAATGCTGGGACAGCAAAATGGAATTACGTAACAAAAAAATAACAGCAGATGTGCATGTATACACATTCCTTTGCAAGCTTTTGCTAATGCCCCTTACAAGGCACGTGCATGTAAACAGAAGTAAAAGACCTTCCCAATATAATTATGATATCCATGTTTTGCAGTATACCCAAAGGGCCCAATCAAGGTCAGAATATCATTGTACCAGTGCTATGGGTAATGGTTTTAAATTGAAAGAAGGGAGATTTAGGTTAGATACTAGAAAGAACTTCTTTGGTGTGAGGGTGGTGAGAGCCTGGCCCAGGTTGGCCAGAGAAGCTGTGGCTGCCCCATCCCTGGAGGGGTTCAAGGGCAGGTTGGAGGGGGCTTGGAGCAACCTGGTGTGGTGGGAGGTGTCCCTGCCCAGGGCAGGGGGGTTGGAACTCAATGATCTTTAAGATCCCTTCCAACTCTTAACCATTCTATGATTCTATACACCATACTCCCAACTCCATGGAGAAGTTAACGAGCTACAACAGAATACAAGGTAACTAATATGTCAGTTCCACCTTCTATTAAGGACAGTGATGTATCCGTAACCACACAGCATGCTAAAAACCACTCACCTTGCATGCTTTAATCAGTTATAACTGAACTAGCCACTGCTACAGGGTCCTAGACATCTGGCTTTGCTGCCAGATGTCAGTTCCAGATTTAAAAAAAGAGAACTGAATAGAGAATAAGCTAAACCACTCCCCAAGACACCTTTCTTTCCTGTTCAGAACTTTTTATTACCTGTCTGAAGCAGGACCACCAGCCTAATCAATGCCATGCCACCAGCTCCATCCCCGGGGAGAACACTTACCGGCAAGGGGTTGGATAAGGAATGCTGCGGTGACGATCTGGCGACAGGCGGGACACTTCTACCCGGACTGGTTCCTGGGCCACTTCCCCCAGCAAACTGGCCAAGAGAACAGATTTGATCACCAGTAATTCCACAGAGATACTACATTTAAGCAAATTTAACAGACACGGAAGAAATGCATTAATCTTAAAAACGAAGCCTTATAGACTCCAGGGATTCATTTAAACCAACCAAATATAAGCTAAGAGGAAAATCTTAATATTTCACGCACTGCGTTCAAAAATAACAACAGTACTTCAAACATTCATATTTGCACAAAGTACATTCTTCTTTTTAACACAAAATGATATAAACCCACAGTCTTAGATATAGATCTGTGATTTAATTTATAGAATTGGGAAGCCCACTCCCTGTGAGGACACGTATCTTAACTGTGCACCACAGGAGCAGTAAGAAATGTGCCCTTCCACTGAATCCCCTGCACCTGGCACTGTTGAAGACCAAGTACAGCTGGGTAACTGGTCTAGTTGGTAGAGAAATTAATACAGTCCTGCATCTAAAAAAACTTCAGCCAGCAAAGAACTCAGTGTTTAAAAGCACTTAAGTTCTGATTCCAAGTTGCTCAGTAAAATAAAGAACCAGCTAGAGCTCTGGATTGTGCAGACCTAGAAAAATGCAATTAAAAGAATATTGATTTTTAGGATGTCCATCCTTCTTTTGCGGAGGGATCTGTGTCTCCTGTGTGGTGCCAGTCTCCTTCAGCAAGCTTTTCTAAGGAGGCAACACTGTAAACAACCTCCCACTGAAACCAGAAGGACTTTTGCAGCACTGGACCCTTATCAAAATAAGTTTGTACACTCAGAGATAACCTCATCTGAGAGCCAAGTTCCGATGGAAATCAACCTCAAACCTATACTTATGGGGCTGTTCTTTTAAATAATTGCTTTATCAACTGTTCAAAGAAACGTTAATTTAAAAACCAACTTCCAAAAATCTCACATCCTCTACCTACTCAGATCTGAGCAGATCAGGTTAACATCATCAATCAATGACTCTGATGATGGATCAGTAACAGCAGTCACATTACAGACTTCCATCCACGGATTTTGCATGATGGGGATTCAAGCAGACTTCTCAGACAATGCAAAGATGCTTACCTCAAAATAGTCACTAATTTTATGTCCTCTAGGAGTGCCTTTTCCTAAAAAGGAAAACAAAGGACAAAAATAAGAGTTCATATTTTTAAGAACAGAAGTTATGATGCCATTCTAAAAACCTACTCCTACATTTTGATGCTCCTTTGGCTGTAGGGAGGTGCAACACCTATCACAGCAGCAGCTTCTGCACACAAAAGACTGCCCCAGGGTTACAGCTCTTGTGCTGTTGTTGCGGGGGTTTACAGTTGACAATTCAATTAACTCTCAATTCCAAACATGTCAAATCCAATCAAGCAGCATTTGCACTTGCTAAAGTACTTAGAAAGCACTAAACATCATTGAATGTTGCATAGGTTCTCAAGAATTTCCTTCAAGGTAAGGACAGAGCAAAGGGTGCTTCTAGTCCTCCACCTTCAGGTAAATTACTGCATCTTAGATCTCTCCCTGGCATTACTGTAAGAGTTAGACAGATAATTAGTGGTGGCTTAATACCAGCTCATTAAAACGTAGCCCTTTTCTCTTATTTTAATATTATCAAAGCAGTTCTGTCAACACAATCCTCGTTGAAGAACAAAGGAAATAGAAATCTGCCCCTATGCCCACTTGCTAGAAATCTGAACTCAGTCTCAAACACGCTGGGTTTTTTCTGAAGAGACAGCACTGCCGGCTTTAGACTTGGGCACAGTTTGTTCTCTATTTGTTATGGTAAGAACTTACTCTAATGAGGCAGGAATACGTCTCAAAAAGCAAGGAAGAGAGTACAGCCTGTATTTTGAAGTCTGGCTGCTGTATATGCAGCATCACGGGACCAAAACAACACTCCAGAGAAGCCATATTAAGCCTTTGGGCAGTCTGTCCCGTAAAAATGCAATAGTTTGTGCAAATAAGCTGTGGACGAGTATTTTCCTGCCAATGAGGATAACAAGGCTCCCAGAAGAGAACTACACCATCATGGAGTAGTTTATAACAAGCTGCCTGACACACCCTTGAGAAGAGCCATTAGTTTCCTAGGACACTGACTGTGCCAAACGTGCACAAATTACCAACCGTTCAGAAATCCTGCAGCAGGGTCAGGAGAATGAATTACCTTGACTGGTCTCATAGGGTTCTGCTTTCCTTTTTCTATTCCGCTGGTCATTCTGTTTTTTCTCGGGAGTCTGTTAAACAATACTTCAAAATTAACATTTCTGCAGTTATTCCAAGATTTAAAGAAAATACCAAAACACAATAATCTCCTCCATATCCCCAGTGGCCATTTCGCTTCTCTGGTGCATTTGTTTCTACTGCTGCTACTTAAAGAAACAACTGCTCTCCAACAGCTACTACCTTCTGATATATGTGCTGCAGAAGGGAGAGAACACGGTTAGGAATGAGGTTAATTTTTTTTCCTATTTCAGCTGCAGCAAGCCAGCCTCTGCTGCCCAGTTACTTCAGATGGTTAAGAGAACAAGTTCAAACACTTAAAAAAACCTGTATAAACCATTTCATGGTGATCACAGTACTGGTATAAGAGGAATAGTGACAAGAGGTTTGAGTACAGACACCCCAATTTGCAGCCTGGTGGCTACTTGCCATCGAGCAGGACAATTCATGTCACCTGCAGCTAATGCTTCTTCCCAGTGTTGTTTCAGATGGCTACCAGAACTGTCCTCTCCACTGGTGTGCACAACTGTGACCGTACACAAACCAAGGCAGAGCTCCCAGGAGAAAGCTGCCACAGACACAGCAATTCATCTGGACTTTTCCTCATCAAACTCAAGGGTCGGTTGCATCTGCCATTTCTGTGAGCAACCAGAGACCTGAGGGGCAGTTTATCAGTGGACAGCGATAGATTTATGCACAGGTACAATACAGGTGGGATGCCTGAAGTCTTCAAAAGCATGGTGTCTATCTGTCTGTGCATGGCTATGAAGCCCAGACACATGAGAGTGGAGAAGACCCTAGTGTGGAGTTTTCCCCATCAGGAGGGTCACTCGTGACCAGACCTGCTGAAAACATTAGGCAACACTGGGCTAGAAGCAACTCACTGAGGTTGCTGGAAAGAAAGGGATCTTGTCATTTCCATCACCAACGTCATTGTAAAAACATCTCTTATCCCAAAGGGTCCCAAATAATTTCCGAGCTATAGGCCTTACAATCACTGCTGCCACCACTAAACTATAGCCTGGGGGCAGGAAGAAAACCACAGTGTGCAAAACACAGCTCTGGGGGAGGGAAAGCCACGGCCAGAACGTTTGTGGTAAACCTAAGTTTCATGCTCTTTGGAAACCAAAGTCCAAAGTACCCTGTTGAAAGATCTCTGCCAAAAGACTTGCACACAGTAAGCACAGAAATCAATCTACCTCCTTTAACAGGATAACAAGGATAAAGCTGACACAGCCAGAATCTAAACCTGGCTGGGTCCCATGGGGATGCTGAACATCTACAGTCCCATGTTACCAGCTGGGAATCCACTGACATGTTATTGTTCTGGTAAGAGGATGGAGGGGATGTTAAGACAGAGGTGGCTGCTGTGCCTGCAAAGTACTTTTGAGAATGGGGGGACTGAAAACTCCATAACCATCTAGAGATAGCTCCTGTACATGTAAAAGTCAGTGACAGAGCCTCCTAAGTGCGTAGTGAAGAGCAACTCACGCACAGCGTTGGCGTGACTGTAACACCACAGGCTCCATTACAGCCTCCATGGAACTGTGAGCATATTAATGAGATTCAGTTTAAGTTGTTTTTCCATTCAAGTACTTACATAACAAAAATTACACACATTATCTGTTACAGACTGAAAAAGCAAGGAATGGTAGATTTGATTATGTCAGCTTGGTCAATTTAAATTACTCTACAGAAGGCCATTGAAAAAACAAGTAAAATAAGAATGAATACTCAGTTTTCCACTATTAAGATACTGCATTCTCGAAAAACTTAGCTTCACCAGACACCTCACACCAGTTCTGCCATATAATGGAGGGAAATATGATCCAAAACTTACCTGATAATCGTGTGGAAAGTTTTTTAAATGCGTAAGAAAATGCATTTAAACTTGAACTTTTGCTTTACTAACATGGAATTTTAAAGTAAAAAATGTAACTCTGCGATTCATTGTGCTGCTTTAGCAAGTGTTTTGAAATAGTTAATCCTAAAGCAGTGAGATTAAACAGGGACAAAGCATCAATTTTCACGTCCCCACACTTCCACAGAGCGATTCATAAAAATGCTCCGCTTTGTACAAGCTTCTGCAAATTCACATATTTAATAGGCAAGGCAAACTTTTCCATTAATGCTCTCTGGCTTTTTATTTGGCCCAAACTGCATCCAAACCCAGGAAACAAATCACAATGCAGCTGAAAACAATTTCCTATGATAAGCTTTATGAATGCTGTGCTTTTGGGGTTGGGCAAGATCTGCCTTCTACAGTGGGAAGCTTCAAGGAAGACTGTTTCACACCACGGTCCAGAGACTGGGGGGTTAAGATCCAGACAAAATACTTCCACTAGTCCCTTTCACACCGCAAACAAAGCACACTGTCACTCACAATTCCTTCTATGTTTTGATTTCAGTCATGTCCACCTCAAACCCGATTAGCCCGAGGATTTGTGGCCGCTTACCTCCAATTCTTTATCACTCAGAGAACCCACGCTGCACAAGCTCTGGTTGGAAGACTCACTATTTAATGGACCCTAGTGAAAAACAAGCAAAGACTGTTAGAAACAACTTCCATACAAGGCAGATACGTCCTATCAAACATTGCATCTCAGGGCTAACTACGCTGCTCTATGTCACGTGGGTACGGCAGCAACACGGGTCAAACACCCAGGCACATGATGGGGCACAAAAAAACTTCTGAAGTGGTTTGGAGCAAGATGGAAGTTGGACTGTCTTGTCTCAATATGCTGATCCAGCCTCTGCAATCATATTTCTACCTCAATTTATGTCCTAACTGCTCTATTTAACCACATCCATAAAATGGCCAAGGCAGTATTCAGAAAAAGTCTAAGACAACCGGTTTGAGAAACAAAACTTGTGATTTGTTGAGTAGCAGTAGTTCCAAGCTTGGCTCTTCAGGCAAGCATCTGCTTGAGTCTGGCCTATGAATTCAGCTATACTTACTTGTATGGAATTTAAGATACTGCATTCTCGAAAAACTTAGCTTCACCAGACACCTCACATCAGTTCTGCCATATAATGGAGGGAAATATGATCCAAAACTTACCTGATAATCGTCTTCACCAGACACCTCACACCAGTTCTGCCATATAATGGAGGGAAATATGATCCAAAACTTACCTGATAATCGTGTGGAAAGTTTTTTAAATGCGTAAGAAAATGCATTTAAACTTGAACTTTTGCTTTACTAACATGGAATTTTAAAGTAAAAAATGTAACTCTGCGATTCATTGTGCTGCTTTAGCAAGTGTTTTGAAATAGTTAATCCTAAAGCAGTGAGATTAAACAGGGACAAAGCATCAATTTTCACGTCCCCACACTTCCACAGAGCGATTCATAAAAATGCTCCGCTTTGTACAAGCTTCTGCAAATTCACATATTTAATAGGCAAGGCAAACTTTTCCATTAATGCTCTCTGGCTTTTTATTTGGCCCAAACTGCATCCAAACCCAGGAAACAAATCACAATGCAGCTGAAAACAATTTCCTATGATAAGCTTTATGAATGCTGTGCTTTTGGGGTTGGGCAAGATCTGCCTTCTACAGTGGGAAGCTTCAAGGAAGACTGTTTCACACCACGGTCCAGAGACTGGGGGGTTAAGATCCAGACAAAATACTTCCACTAGTCCCTTTCACACCGCAAACAAAGCACACTGTCACTCACAATTCCTTCTATGTTTTGATTTCAGTCATGTCCACCTCAAACCCGATTAGCCCGAGGATTTGTGGCCGCTTACCTCCAATTCTTTATCACTCAGAGAACCCACGCTGCACAAGCTCTGGTTGGAAGACTCACTATTTAATGGACCCTAGTGAAAAACAAGCAAAGACTGTTAGAAACAACTTCCATACAAGGCAGATACGTCCTATCAAACATTGCATCTCAGGGCTAACTACGCTGCTCTATGTCACGTGGGTACGGCAGCAACACGGGTCAAACACCCAGGCACATGATGGGGCACAAAAAAACTTCTGAAGTGGTTTGGAGCAAGATGGAAGTTGGACTGTCTTGTCTCAATATGCTGATCCAGCCTCTGCAATCATATTTCTACCTCAATTTATGTCCTAACTGCTCTATTTAACCACATCCATAAAATGGCCAAGGCAGTATTCAGAAAAAGTCTAAGACAACCGGTTTGAGAAACAAAACTTGTGATTTGTTGAGTAGCAGTAGTTCCAAGCTTGGCTCTTCAGGCAAGCATCTGCTTGAGTCTGGCCTATGAATTCAGAGCCATCTTCCATCTGGGAAGGCAGCTATTACTGTTATCAGATGCTGGCAGTATCACTGATTTTTCTTTAAACGCGTAATTTTTATGCTTTTTTTAACACTAAGATAATGAACAAGTGAGAGTTATGTTAACAGCAGGACAACTGGCACCCCTAAGGCCATCTTTCCCACTAGGCTATTTTACGGTCCCGTGGCTGACCCACCAACAGAGCAGTTGCTCCTACCAGGCTAAAGCACAAATTGAAGAGGCTAGAACAGATTTACCAAAATAGTATCCAGATACCTACAAGCATCTGCTTGCATCTTTGCAAGCTCTACTGGATACACATCTGCATTTTTACGTATCCAAGCAGTTCTGAGAACTATTTTTTTTAAAATCTATATCAAAACCGGTTTTAAAAGGAAAGAAAAGTGAATCATGCAAAGTCACTGTGTTTTATCCTAGTGCTCTGACACAAAAGTATCCTCCTACAGATCTAACTTAAGAAATCTAGACGAATTTGACAAAGATATAAAAACAAGATTCACATTTACTGATGGAATGTATTAACAGGAAGAATGACATGATAAAGCCACCTCTCCATTAATAACTTGTGAGCATCTTTTCCCAAAGATCCATTCTATTTTAGCAGTCTTATTTTTGCAGTAAACCACTTCCCACCAATCAGTCTTTCCTCAAGGCAAAGCCACTTCTCATTATATACTCGAGCAGAAGACTTATGGGAGGGGCGGGGGAGAAGCCTTAACACCACAGAGAAATCCCACAGTAGATTATTTTTGAGGGTAGCAGCACTCCCTTCCCCATTTATAAGACAGTCACCACCTGTGACACAAACCTAGCTGTTACTAACCCCAAATTCCAAGCAGGCAGCCACAGAAAGTGAAAGTTCTGTTTACCTTTTGTATTACACTGGGAATGTTAACTACCAAATTTGTTCCTCCTAAAAGGACATGCTTAGATGCTTCAACAACAACAAAAAAAACCCCCACTTGACCAGCTCAAGAAGCTACACATTTGGGATTCTCTTTTAACAAATTACTTTTAAGAAAAATTGTAGATGATATTGCTTAAGCCATGCAGTTGCCCCTTCAACTCATCACACAAATAGCTCAAGATCAGAAAGATGTTTTAGTTCATGTCTTCAGCAATACAAAAACTTAAAATTTACTTGCTTTTTAGACAGATAAGCAAGCTCCTCACCACTACAAATCATACAAGTACAACTCTTGGTTATGTGAGGGATTTATTCCTCGGCCAATAGGACTTAACAGAAGTGCCCACACTACCCTGGGCTACATCCACATGAAGGCTTCATTGATTAAAAAAATATAATATCTTATGGCAAGTGGCAACAGAAAGTTAATCTTTTCCCCCATGTAAGAAGCTTGTATATAAACAACACAAAAGCTGTCCTCTAAAACCCTCCACTTCCTCTCACGAGCTCAGACCCCAGCAGCACATCCAAGGCACCAACCCTCTGTGCGAGCGTGAAAAGCTTCATTAGGTGCAGGAGCATCTCATCGAGTGAGCATTTGGGGGTCTCAGATGGGACAGGCTGGGGGTCTGACATGATAAAGATGAAAGTGAAAGTTGTTTCCACATTTGCTAAAATCTCCCTGCCTCCATTTTGCACGTGGAGAGCAAATGACAGGAACAGCTGTTCCCCAAATGCCACATTTGAGCTTTTCAGGAACACTGTGGTTGAAAGGGCACATCAGGGGCTCACAAAGGGCCAACGTTTCAGCAACAGACCCGAATTCCAGGGTGACCTGGAGACATACACAGATGGATGAGGCTGTCTATAGTTAGAAACGAGCCTAAGATTTTTTTCAGAAATACAAGTTTATCCTCTCCAGTAAAAAATAATACACTCAGACGCATCCAAATATAAAGTTCTGGAATGCAAGCAGCTGGAAAAATGCCCAAAACAAAATCCACAATGTTTTTCTTACATTTAGTACCACAACTACCTGTACCAACTATTCCGCGTGGGAAATTTACAGCTCTAGCA
The DNA here is from genome assembly GCF_001431845.1 of Calidris pugnax. Taxonomy (NCBI): domain Eukaryota; kingdom Metazoa; phylum Chordata; class Aves; order Charadriiformes; family Scolopacidae; genus Calidris; species Calidris pugnax. Next base: position 1,130,778 of record NW_015091045.1, read on the forward strand.
GTTGGAATCAAATTCGATTTTTGCATCAACAAAAGAGCAGTTCAGTTCTGATCACAGATTCTTGATGAGCAAAACAACTATTTTCCCTTTATTTTAAAAGATCCTCTAAAAAATACCCTGATAAAATTTTAAAATTGAACTTAAGTCAATAGTAGAAAGGGTGAAAAGGAACTAACTACGTAGTTATGGAACCAGAGAAGAACAGCTTGTCAGATGTCTGTAAGTATCCAGCCAGTTCACTGTCATGTGTATTGATATTGGAATGGGAATAAATGCAAGATTAATTCTTCATAGGCAAGTTTTGACCCATTTCCACTGCATGAGCCTTCCTCTTCCTTGATGATCTTCTAGAGGACCTTCCACTGACACTTCTCTTAGAGTAAAGGATTAGGCCTATCTTACAGACAAGCAGCTGAACCATCTTGTTATGTCAAAGTTGGCAAAAAAAGGTCTTGTTTTGAGGAATTCTGGCTATAGAAACACCAACGTGCTGTACTCGAAGCAATAAAGATTCAATACCTAGGATGTTTAAGGAACGTGGCCTAGTCCTCAGCTGCACCTCTTCCATATGCAAGAGGAAGGAAAAGCAAGTTTTCCTGATCATCCCATGAGATTAACTAGTTTTACACGTAACCTCCTGTTATCAGCTGCTTACACCAACAGGTTTAGACAACGGCTACGAGAAACCATACATCTGAGCATCTCCCCCTCAACTAACAGGCAGCGAGTGTGTGTATAAAAATCCCTTCAAATTTATGTTTTATCATTCCTAACTGTTTATATTTAACTCAGCAACTGACATTGGATAAATGATCAGTACTTAATTTAGCATACCATTATAAGTGGTCATGACACAAAAGGAATTAAAGGAACAAACCTAAAAAAACCAAGTAAGCAATGGCAAAGAATACCAACAGCAGAATATTGCTGGGGAAGTAGCAGTAGGGAATAAAAAACATGTAATAGTTTACACAGGAAGGGCTTATAAATTTTGTTCCTGAAGACGTCATCTGCAGTGGCATCTTGCCTTTCTAGCATAGACTACTTTGGGATAATACTGCACTTCTTTGGTCTCACTTCCAGCCCACTCAGCCACTGTACCCTGTCAAGAGAACCGGTGATGGGGCTCAGCAAAAATTCAAAATACGTGGGTCATCTGAAATAAGCTAATAGTTTCTATAGTGTTTACCCAAATGACAAGCACAAGAACAGCACACACTTCCTCCTCCGCAAGGAATTTCTTTCTGAGATAAGCTGGCGTGCTCTTTTCCCTTGTGATTCACCTATCAACTGCTGCTTCGAAGTCCATGACCTACCTATGCACAACAGAACCTCCATGTTGAGAAGTGGATGCAGCAGGAGCAGGTGCTTTCAAGACTCCTACTCAAAGGCAAGAATTTAAAAATCTGTCCACTCACGCGAGTTGGTTACTCATTTCTCCCTTTGCAAGAGCCCTGGAAAGGCCACATGAGGCACAATGGCTGAAGTTTCAATAGAAATGACTTCGCCTGACAATAGCTCCCATCGGATCTTCCGTAGGTGAGGGCAGGTTGAGTCAGGCTGGCTTTGCTATCTCCTCCTCAAGTCTTGCACGACTTGTGCATTTCCTCAGCCTCTCCAAGCTCCCGAAAATAATCCCTCAGGCCTGTCTGCAACTCTTACGTTGGGCCGTCTCCATTTTGTGCTCTCCAACTCCTCGTATTGAAAGAGAGCTCTAGGAACCCAAGCTGCCAAGCCAGAGCCTCCAATGCGGACTTACAGCAACACATATTGCAAAATTCTCTTGCTAACTCAATGGCAGAGACATGCTTCATTACCTCAAGCCAAGGTAGCCCGAGTTCTTCTGAATTCCATAGCAAATCAAAAGATTTCAAAAGGAAAAGGTCAATCCTTACTTCCACTAAAAGTTAGTGCTGACTCCACGGAGGCTTACACCAAAGTGAAATGGTTGAATGGTTTTCCAGTTACTCTGGTCTAGTGCTACTGTATAAATCAGGCTCAATTACCATATTCTTATCTTATTTCAAGCATCACGTAAGTATGAGAATTACAGCCTGCTTCTTAATTGGGCTTTTAGAAAAGCTCAGTATTATAACCAAATTATAACCAAATAACGAAATCCCCAAATCACTCAGGTCTTTTTGCCATGAGAAGTTAATCAACTATCAGATGCTCACAGGTAACCTCCACTATATCAGATGGGTAAGCAGATTTGCAGCAGGACTTGCTTGGCTTCCATTATGCCTCAAGAGCTCTCACAGGTTGAAAAAAATTGTATTTTTATTTTACTGATGGCAAACTGGACAGAAGGGTCACGCAATTCCTCCTAACCTTCCATTCGGGGGCAGAAAGAGAACTTGAGACCTGACAATTATCTCTGGGCTCTAATAGCCAGACAACACATTTGAGATAATTAAAGCTGCACATGGAAGCATCCAAACAATTTCCAAGTGCCCGACATAAAGTCCTGGCACACTCTGTGGCCTGTGACATGTGTTAAGGACCATCACTATGCAGCACCACTTCCCTCCAAGGAAGACGTGATTATTCTCAAACACAAATCCTCAACTTGGTAACTCTGCTGCCAAGAACGTTGCTACCACACAACTGGTACTTACTTAACTGGTCAAGACTGCTAGAGTGACAGAGGAAGGGTAAAAACCAAAATAACACGAGTAAATTCTGTTCTTTTTTAAGAGCAATTCTCTTTTTGGAGGCAGATGTTCCGCAGCATAAGTGACACTCTTCAGGTTATTTTCATTTCCCTCTTTACAATACCTCAAAGAGGGAGGAAAGGGAGCACTAACTACCATCATGAGCGGTACTTCTTCAATTCTAGCACAGGCATCTGGATCTACAAGACTCCTATAGCACGCCAGAGAAGGTTACTCTCTCTAGAAATACTTCATGCTTTTTAGTTTAAAAACTGAATAAAGCAGTGCACACAACTTCTTTTGAAGATCTTTTAAAGACCAAACTTGTAGAAGATACGTGTGCTGCTGTGAGGATCCACCCTGGCTAAGCCTGAGACAAGCCACGTGCAAATACAGAGTCACCCATCACAATTACCCATCCTAATTCTTATCCAAGAGAAACCTGTGGAAATGACACAAATCCTTTGGAGTTAACCCACTTGATATCTTAAAGGCAGCACCCAAACAGGGGGAAGGGAGGCAGAAGATGAGAACAGACAAAATTAAACAATGTTATCTAGAGAAACAAACCACATTTTGTCTTCTGTACCTGCTGACCCAAGGAAGATGACTGAGATGACTAATCAGAATAACGCCTCAAGTGAATGTGCTTAGATTTTCCCTAGTAAGTAAACATAAACAGGAGCTAAATAAGCAGGAATAGTGGTAGGTGTCAGGCAGTCATGTGTTAATTCAAGGACTAGCTTTGCGCATTTGGGGAATAATGGCACTTTACCACATGGCAAGAATAGACATCTAAAGCATCACTGGCTTTTTGAAGCTATCTAGTGACCTGGATGAACCACAGGAGTATAACAGTTGCCTAGAAACATTCCTTGCTCCTAAATTTGTTTCCACGTATTAACTCCAAGATTCTAGAGAAATATATTCTCCAGCTACTAAGTAAGATAATTCGTCACAGACTTGCAACACAATTTTGAAGCATTTGGGACTGCAAATGACCTCAGTCATTGGGTTGTGCCTTCAGCTACCACAGGAGGTGACAGCACACAGCTGTTTCCAAAACAGTTTAGGATTTCTGTCCTCTACTACTGTTACTGGAAAGCTCTTCCAGAATCCCATGACTCTGATGGCCAGAAGCTTTTTTTTTTCCTACTTTGCAGCCTAAAAAATTATTCTAGATCAGCTTAGTCTCATTCAGTTCCCAGAAACACGTACGGTGGCTCTTTACTTGCAAACACGGAGGGAAAGCGAGCTTTCAAACTGCAGTTGTATGAAGGATGTAAACTAGAGCATTAGTTTGATGCAGGTCCAAAATGCAGCCTGTATTTTTAAACATTAAAGAATCCTAACCAAACCCACGGAGCGATACACCCAGTCGGTGGAAGGCAGGAAGCTCAGTTACAACTGCCTGCTGCCTTCACCCAATAGGAGAGCATCTAAGATGACATTTCTTCCTTTTATGCAATAAACAGCAACAGAATACCTTCTATCCCAGGAGGATGTGCCAGGCCCGGTCCCACTAGATGGCACTAACTTACTCTACGTAGCTTTCCTTAAACATTTAATTGGAGAGAGCTAAAAATCTTAGTTGAATCATACAAATTGTATCACAGCTTTTCCCAATATATTCCCTTTAAGACAGTGACCTACCAATGCCAGTGCGGAGCATGACGGACGGAGGCTTGGGGGGGTAGGGAGGGAATTTGAAGCACCAACCTGGGAGGGAATGTAGTATCTGAGATTAATATTGCAACCAAGATTTGCTGCAACATAGTAGAGTCATGCTAATTCATATCAACGGTTGGCTGTTCTATTGCAAATTAGCAAGTAAATTAATACATATCGTTTGCACTTTAACAGTTTACTGACTAGTACAAAGTAAAACTCTATACAACAACAGATAAAAATAAAACTCAGTAACAGAACAGCTTTGCTCAGAGCAAAGCCCCAAGAAATGAGGCTTTTTTACTTGGGTATGCTTTAGAAACAAAAATGAGCTTTCAATATTCACCCTACAGAGAAAGGGCATGTACCTTCTGCTCCAAACATATTTAAAACATAATTAAGACTTGCTTTCCTGTATCTTTTAAAGGTTATTCCTTTAAAAGGAATAGTTCCTAACATTCTTTGTGAGCACTGAGTATGTTGGCACCATTTTAAAGCAACGACAGTGTCTATGCTTCTAAGTCTTTGCAGTCTAGAAAGTTGTTTGGCTTTATCTACACTGGTCCAGCTAAAGATGTTAAAGTGACATATATGGGGGGAAGAGACAAGAAACAGATGAAAAAGTACATTAAAAGTTGTAATGTTGTATAAAACAAGTTCTTTCAAGATCGTAAATACTTTAGGTAGCATAAATTTTTATGCTAGTAAAAGCCTTAAGATTAAAAGTCTTAAGTGTAGGGGGAAAGATCAAAAATACCCCCCGCACTTAACTTCAGTAACTAAAACTGCTGTCCCTTAACAACTTCTAGCATTAATCTTCCTCACTACCCCACCTTGCAGCTGAAAAAGTTACTTTCTCCTGTTCCCTTCCAAGACTTAACCTTGTTTGGGTCCTGACTGAAGTACAGATCAGAAAGAAAAGTATGAACTCAAACTAAACCCTTTTTCAAGTTCTGATTTGCTCTGAATTTTTCTAAATACAGCATCTACAGATTCTTCTTAAAATAATTCTATGAGGTTTCTGAAAATTCTCTAGCAATGATGTGTTGTTTTACCATCTACATTCATGTTGTCCAAAACTCAGTATCTTCCTCAAAAGTAAACTCCTTATCACTGACCTAGTTTAAGAGTTCTGCCACCACTTCATTGCTCAGAGAGAGACTATCAATTAACACTACCAACATCTGGAGAACTAACAGCTTAACGCTAGTACATAAAGCAACCACACAACGTTGTTATTTAAGCGCCTTACTCAAAAAAAAGGCAGCTACTGAACAGTTATGCAGTTGTACGTGAGGACAAAGATGGGATTTTACTAGCAGGTTGTGGATCAGGAGAGCTTACCTTCAAATACTTTTGTGTGTGTGTGTGTTCTGTGCGACCGAGTACACAATTTTAGCACACTGCACTCCCAGAGAACGGAATAAATTCCTCAATATATTATGTCTGGTTACATGTTGTATCAAACACAGTAAACTTGAAACTGTATCTAGTGAGTGGCCAAATTCAGTTCTCCAATGCATTCTTGGAGAAAGGAAGAGACAGGTGAGATTCCCACTTGCCAAGAAAGTTGTCGCGGGTTTTTTTGGGGGAGTACATGCTGCCTTAAGATGGAGCAACTCCTAAGAACTTAATTAGAACCCAAAATCATCTGTATAGCTAAACATCTGCTCATAGAGATCCCATTTTCATTCCTCTTAAACATACTTCAAGCAAGTTAGCGTTCAAAACAACTATTGACACAAAACATTCTGCTAGCAAAGCAAAATTATCAATGTAGAAATTAAAAACAACAACAAAGTGCAGCGCAGGATGGATAAGCAGCCATGCCTGTTACCAACTCATCCTCACCTTAGCAACCCCGACTCCCGTGAACCTGGCCTCCAGTAGTTCCTGCCGTCGTGGGTCCAGGCTATGCAATTCTTCCATCATTTCTGCTGCTACGAGAGAACAACACTCAGATTATGCAATGCAAGGAAAGGAGAGAGATTTAATATTCCGTGCCACTGACGAGACTCAAAAGTGCCTGTTCTGCAGCACAGCCATGTAGAAAGCATTTTCTCACAAGTGAAATGCAAGATTACCATGTAATAATAACACGACTTTGCCACCACATTACTGTTTTTAAACCATAACCCTGCTGGAGAGCTTCCTCTTCTATCCCTTGTACCAGCCATTTCAAGATCTCTAAATCCAAGAAACCAATTATGTCACATTCTCCCACTGGATGCTTTATTAGAAGGAAAACATGGGACCAGAGTGTTATGACTAAAAGCTTCAGAGCTTTTCATCCGTGCTGCATGACTAGCAGAAAAAAAAAAAAAAAAAGGAACAAAAAAGCGCTCCCACTAATATCTGAAAATCCTTATGCTGGAAGGACTGTTATGCCTTTCTCAGGAAAGACGAGTCAGCGTTTCTTTTGGGTAACTTGCCCAGCAATTACCTGATTCACCAAAAAAAAAAAAAAAAAAAAGGAAAAAAAAAAGCAAGCAGCATTCTTTACCCCATAATTTATTTTTGGCTAATCCTGGAAATACTAGATCACCCCAAACTCCAAATTTCACTGACAATAGCTTTGGTTCTTCCAAGCACAGAAAGGGATTATAAGAAGAAAATAATGCTTGTTTAAACCTTTTACTTTATAAAGCATCAGGCACATCTAGCGTAACAGCTGCCTCTATACAGTGGATGTACCTGGGGTACCTCTTGGCAATCCAACACAGTGGATGCCATTATTTGAAGGGTTAAAAAAAAAACCCAAACCCAGCACAGTTGTGTAAACAGGTTAAAAATCAGGAAATACACAATTCGAATACTGAACTGTGAAAAAATGGGACAAATTTCAGCATTCATTATAACTGTGAATCACATCTTCCCAACCGCACCAATCAAGTTCATTTCCAGAAATGTCTGTTCCAGTTTCATTTTCTGGACTAAGGTAGGAAAAAAAAAAAAAAAAAGGAAAGAGATAGAAGATAAAGATTTGCTGTATAAAGAGCATATGCGATGAGGAAAGTTCTTGAAGGGCAGCAAGTGCCCTCTAGAATAGGCAGTATACAATTGTTCCTTTTATTAACTGTCCATTTTGTCCCTGCCGTTTCCTCCAAACGCTGCAGATCTAAGTTACAGGGGGCAAAGCGAATCCATCCAGGGGCATTTACAACTGCTCTCCCAAGCCAGTAACAACCCTCAAAAACTAATGGGATACTAAACGCGGTTATTAGAGAACCCTATTTCTACTATTGCCTTTAAAGCCCCAACAAAGCTACAAGCCCAGTTTTCAAAACAGGAAATCTGTGCACCGAGGAAAATGACAGGCAAGCCATGAACGCAAAGATGTTCAAGTACTCCCAGCTCTCTCCCCCATTACGGGGCGCAGGGCGACCATCCGGGAGGGAATGGCATCCCCACGCCGGGATGCTGGCCTGGGGAAGGGGCTGCCACAAGTTCCCGAGCCTTTCCCCCTCCTCACACCCCACCGCAGGGCCCAGCTCCCTCCCGGGGCCTGCCCAGGACCCCCCTCCATCCCTCCCAGCAGGGGATGGCATTCCCTCCTCCTCTCCTTTGCGGGGTGGTTTTCAGCACCTCTCCCATCCCAATCCCACCCCACTCGGGAAACAGGGGCAGGCGTTTCAAAATAAGCCGGTGAGTGAGCAGCCTTGCCCCGCTGCCAGCTGCTGCACCGCCTCGGCCTGCCTCCTCCTCCTCCTCCCCGGCACCCTAGAGCAGCACCACCTCAACTCCCAGGCCGGGGATTCACAGGCCGTGCCCACCCCTTCACCTCCTCCGCCGGCCCGGGGCCTCCGCGTTCCCCTCCCGGGCCGGGCCGGGCCTGGTCCGACCCCCCCTTCGCCCCGCTCTTCCCCCCCGCCCGCCGGGCCGGGCCTCGCTGCGAGCCCGCGGGGCCTGCGCCGTGCCCCGGCGAGGCGGG
>NW_015091045.1:1140809-1207211 GCF_001431845.1 Calidris pugnax
TCAACACACTATCCCTGGGGACCCTGCAACACCTCCGGGGACCCTGCAAACCTCCCAGAACCCTGCAGCCCTCCCGGGGACCCTGCAACCCCCCCAAGGGACCCTCCAAACCCCCGGGGACCCTGCAAACCCCCCAGAACCCTGCAACCCCCCCCGGGGACCCTGCAGACCCCCTGGGGACCCTACAACCCCCCCGGGGATGGGGGCCTGGCCCCACTCGCCCCCTCCTTGAGGGGCTGAGCAAAGATGGATATCGCAGGGAAACACAACCCCAGCGGCTCCCGTTGGCCATTGTCCACCCTCGCCTTTTGCAGGCCGGGCTGTGGGGGGCAGAAAAAAAAAAAACCAGCCCCAAAATATGAAAATAATCAAAATAAAGGCTCATCCCGGCTGCGAAGGAGCGATTACATGGCCGTTTATTCGCCTTTCGCCGGGGCGGCGGGGGCAGAAGGCGAAACGCCGCTGCCGGGTGTTGGGAGGCTTTAAGGCTGAATCAGCTTTTCTGAAAAGCAAACAAGCAGGGGAGAAAGGGAAAAGAAAAAAAAAAACAAAACAACCAACCCCAAGAAAACCAACAAACCAACCCAAAACCCCGAGGTTTGTTGGGAAAGGAAGTGGCCGGGCCCGTCCGAGGGGAGGCAGGCGCGGATCAGCCATGGAGGTTCCCCGGGCTCCAGGAGGGGTTGGTGGGGCAGGGGAACCCGTCACCTCCCGGGGGGTGACCCAACGGGAACCCACCCCGATGGCAAAAGCCACGAGGGGGCAAGAAGAGCTGGCAGGGAAAAAAAAAAAACCCAAAAAACCCCACTCTCGCAAAGCAGCGAGGGGGAAGTCGTCATTATTTAAAAATTATTAATTTATGGTACTTGGAGCCTGGCGTTAGTTGTTAACTCGGGGTTGCAAATGGCTTTCGGAGCGCCTGCCTTCTCCTCGCAAGCTGCGTTTCCTGTGCTTTAATCTGTTTTTTTCTTTTTTTTTTTCTATTTTTTTTCGGTAAAAGAGCCACTCCAGTTTCAGCTCCCACTGCGTGAGTCACATTTTCAGCACAACCAGCGGCAGGAATTTGTAAAATAAATAAATAAATAGCGTTTCGTGTGTGTGTGTTGTGGTGGTGTTTTTTGTTTTTTAAAAAAAAAATAATAAAAAAATCCTAGAGTAAATACTCCATCAGCTGGTAAACTAATCACTGCCATTTAGGGGAGCGCTAATTAGCACCGTTCGCAGTTAACGTTGTTCAGGGAGGTATAAATTTTATTTGTGCGTTTCTGGTTGATTTTGGGGGGAGGGAGGAGAAGATCCGGGAGCCGTTACACCCATCACGGGGACTGTTGTCCCCTTCCCCTCGGCTCTTCTGGACCCCCCACCCCCACAAACGCCTCTACCTCCCAGGGGAGCTGTTTGCCCCCCGAGTGCTGGGCAGGAACGGGGCACCATCACACCAAACCCGTGGTGTGTCCCCCCTTTTTGTGTTTTAGGGGTGATGGGGGCCACTTGGATGTAATTTTTCTCCTGCTTTTGGGGGGGAACTTTATTGAGGCTCTTCCTCCTCTCCCACATGTTGCTGGGGATCGTGTCACCCTCCATCTTTTCCGACGGGATCCCCAAAAAAGACTGTGGGGTTATTATTTCCTGACAGTGTTTGGCTTGCTGTTTCCACAGAAATTGGGCAGATCAACGACCCTGCTCTTCTTCCCTCCGTCAGGACCAGTTGCTCAGGGAGGTACCAACCTCATGGAGAAGTTACTGTAGGAATGGATCCCAAAGGACACCCCACCGAGTTATGGGCTGGACGAAGGACCCGTGGCTGCAGCCCTGGGCTCTGCCGGGGTCAGGCTGTGGCGGCGGGTGGTGACTTCTGATAACCAACCCGATAAGCTGAGGTTGCACCATCCTCCTCTCCTGACCTGCCCCATGTTCCTCCGCGCTCGGCGAAACGGTCGGGGTTTCTCTTCTAATTTGTGAATTCAGGGATGGAGCACATCCCGCAGAATCACATGGGGTTGGAAGGGACCTCTGGAGACCATCTCCTCCAGCCCCCTGCCAGAGCAGGGCCACCCAGAGCAGGTCCCACAGGAACGTGTCCAGGTGGGTTTGAATGTCTCCAGAGAAGGAGGCTCCACCACCTCTCTGGGCAGCCTCTGCCAGGGCTCTGCCATCCTCAAAGTGAAGAAGTTCCTCCTCATGTTGAGACGGAACTTCTTACATTCAAGTTTGTGCCCGTTTCCTCTTGTCCTGTCCCTGAGCACCACTGAAAAAAGCCTGGCCACATCCTTCTGACACCCACCCTTGAAGTATTTATAGGTGTTGATCAGATCCCCCCTCAGTCTTCTCTTCTCCAGACTAAAAAGACCCAAGTCCCTCAGCCTCTCCTTGTAAGGGAGATGCTCCAGGCCCCTTCAACATGTCCCCCCTTTCAGTATGTTTTGGGGGAGCTTTGGGCAGACAGCCCTTGGGGCTTCCTACCCAAGGGCTCCACTCAGCTCTGCTCCTGGATTTTCAGCTGGGAGTGCCCACAAGTCCATGGGGTTTTGCCTTCTGTCAGCCATATAATCCCATCCTTCCCTACAGCAAACTCAAATACCATCCTCTCCGCCTTCGTCCTCTGCTGAGCAGCTCGGAGCAACACTTGCAGCTTCAGTTTCCTTTCCAAGATGCCAGCAGCTCACCCAGGACATGGCAGCTCATCTTTCTGTGGCGCAGCGGGGAAAGGCATCAAGTTGAAACTGTTTCTGGCCATAGGTATAATTTTTGGAGTAGCCTTTAAGGGAGAATCCTGCTGTCTGCTGAGAGCCAGATGGGTACAACGGGATTTTAGACAAGTTTATCTGATAGCCTCCATAGGAAGTGGGTTATCAGAGTTTCTCAGGGCATCCAGATCCTTTAAGTCCGTGATCTCTGAGGTTTTTCCTCCTGGGTTCCATCAGGACAACGCTTTGAGCAGGGATGCACCATCCGTCCCAGCCTGGTACCTCAATTCACTGGGAACAGGTTGCCCAGAGAAGCTGTGGCTGCCCCATCCCTGGAGGGGTTCAAGGCCAGGTTGGAGGGGGCTTGGAGCAACCTGGTGTGGTGGGAGGTGTCCCTGCCCAGGGCAGGGGGTGGCACTGGGGGGGCTTTAAGGTCCCTTCCAACCTGAACCACTCAGTGATTCTGTGACTCTTACCATGCTGCGCCAGTGCACCTGAGACCGGGTTCCCTGGAACAGCAATGGTCTCCAAGGTATAAATATCTGTATTGGTGGTAAGACACAGCACACGTGGACTCTTTGTTATGGTATCACCTCCCGCGGGAGCTAATCCCCCAGGCTGGGACTCGGCAGAGGAGCGGCAGACTGTTGTTGCTTTTAAATTCTGTTTTCTAAACAAGAAAAGCCAAGTTATTAGAATGTGCTTCTGGCAAGAAAAGGTCAGTTTGCGACTTTCTGTTTTTACAGGGAAAGGTTTTCTAATTCAAAGTGGCTGGAATAAGTAAATATTTAATAATTTTGTATAGGAAAATTGTTGATTCAATTAAAAAAATCTGATGTCAACTTTTAAGACACTACTTCGAAAGCCTATAAAGCATCAAAACTAAAACAATGCTTAAGGCTGGGAAATTAAAACTCTGTCGATCTCAACTTGATTTTCCCCCCCTAGGATTTCAGTTGGTGAACAGTTTCAGTGCATTTGACTTTCTGGCCCAGCAAGAGAACAGAATATTTGGATCCCCAAGAATTCTCACGCAGGAAAAGTCCTTCCAGCCCACACCTGAGTGACACGGGAGAAGTATTCTGTTTTCCCCCTTTTTCATTAACTTCGTAAGAGCCCCTGGTCCTTTTAGAGGAGCTGGTTTGAGAGCTGGCGAGGGGATGGTTCTGAGCAAAGCAGGACGTACGTGTCTGACCAAATATTATCTCATTGATGGGGGGAAGCCAGCCCTCCTACACCATCGGCGCTGCCAGATTCCTCCCATCCAGCATCCCACCCTCGGGGTCTGCCACCAGCCGGTGGTTAATGCTTCCCATTTCATCCCTGGTGGCAGCTCTCATCCCCTTGCCCTGCTCTGCTCGGACGTCAGCGATATCCCTGGCACGTTGCACTTGTTTCATGTTTTGAAGGACTCCTCGGCTGCAGCAGCCATTTTCCCCGTCACCGAACTGGAGAGGAGCAGCCTCCGAGAGCTCCCCTCCAGCCGGCACCACACGCGCAGCAAATTAGGGCAAACCCCTGCCTTCCCATCCCAGCTTGGCTGTTAACCCACGTCAGATTTGACCAAAATTAGATAAGGTTTCGTAGATATTTTCCCACAGCATCTAAGTTCTTTGTCTTGAATTTTGAAAAGATAAAATGCCAGCAGTCAAGCTCCTGATCTTTTAAATGTGGTTTTGGTGTCTTTCCTTTGCCTCTGCTTTTCCAGGCTTGTGAAATACTCTAACTGCATTTTTTTTCCTAGCATTTCTGTGCTGCCATGAGGTCTGGAAATGGATTGATATAGTGTAACACACACACACAAAGAAAAAAAAAAAGAGAGCTGAGACTCCTCAGTGAAAGCAGGATGCTGGGGACTTGAGAAAAGCACAGAATCATAGGATGGTTAGAGTTGGAAGGGGCTTTAAAGATCATCTAGTTCCAACCCCCTGAGCCTTTGAAATGCAAAAGCTGGCATCAGTGATTTCAAACCTGAAAATTTTACAGCCATTGAGGAAAAAAAAACATACCCCAACAGCCAAAGCGTTCAGCACTCAACAGGTCTCTTAAGGTTTTAGCACTGGGGGGTGATCTCACCTCTGGGCACCACATCCAGAAGAGGCCAATCCTCGTCTGCAGAGCAGACTGTACCTAAGGAAGGACGAGTCCCAAGTGAAGGATTATTCAAAACATCTCAGCCTCATGTGGACTGAGCCTCCAGTAATGGTAGGGCTCCCAAGGCAGCCTTTCCCTCACTAGGAACATTAAAAGGGTCTCTCCTCATTTTCATTAGACTGGGAGAAAGCTGGTATCTCAGCCACTGGAAGATAACATGCCATCGCCTGACTCCTTCCTGAGGCCATTCCAGGAGCCTCCGCCCTCCCACACAATGGAGTTTATCTCGGAGGTTGTTCCTGCCCCTCCCTCTGTCTACACCTTCAGGTATCCCATTAGGGAGGCTTTGATACCTGAACCCAGTCGGAAAGCATCCAGGTGGCTCAGCCTCCACAGGAGCTTCAAGCCAAGTGCAACCTCAGCCCCGTGCCCCGAGCCAAGGCAGCGTGTCCTGCCTGTCAAAGGAGGGACATGGACCCCTGCAACTCCCACAGTCCTGCTGAGGGGAACCAAAACCCACTGTTTTTTTCCTTCTGCACACACCTAAAACGATGGGATTCTCCTTTACGTGCCAGCAAATCCTTCCCTGTCCTCACTACCAGCTTCTTAGAATACAAGAGGGTATTATTCTCGGCAGGATTTGCCCCCTGCTTCTCTTCCCTTTGCATAAAACAGGCATAATAACACCCTACCTTACAGGGCTCTTGAAAGCCTCAATTAAACAAACTGCTCTGAGATTTGTGTAAGAGGAAAATTAAATCAACATCCTGTTGTAAAGCGAGAGTTACTGCGTGCATATTTCTCTGAGTAGATTCGGCCTCTGTGTGAAGGTCTGTAAATACAGACCAACCTTCACAACAAGGCTCGTCTCGGTAGGGAAGAAGTCACTTGACGTTGAGGAAAAGCCAGATTTAGTTTTCCACACAACCTTGATCGACCTCTTTGCATCCACCCTTGGCACCGAACGTGGAAAAAAATGTGAGGTGATGTAATTTTGGTCTGTAGCGTGGGGTACCCGCCTGGGTGGTGCTCCCCAGGTGAGAGGGACCCAACACTAGGCCTCCTGCTTGGCCCCAAGGATGAAGAAGCAGGATGGATCCACCCAGTTTTCTCTCTACATAAGGAAAGGCACATCCCGTGCCCCTGGAGCAGCGTGGCAGGGTACCAGGGTATCTCTCCACTTAAGAGGGGCAGAGCAGATCCCCTGGTGCTCCCCACGCACAATGCAGAGGTGTGAGCCCAACCTCTGCCACCCAGGACTGCAAACAGCAACTGCCCACTTCACACGAGTTGGAAGAAAGTTTCATCGGCCAAAGGATCAGCTGCAACCACCCAAAACTCCCCAACCCCCAAATAACATGAAAATGCAAGAGCTACAAGGGTCCTTTGGACTGAAAAAAAACTATTAAAACAACCTCAATACAGCAATCATGCTCGCTCTCCATCCCAAAATCAAGTTGTTCACACACTGTGGTGGTGCTTGCAGTGAAGACTCTTTGGGGTTATTCAATACCAGGGAGCACGTTTTAGAGCAGCAGGGGCCAAACCTCACCAGGATGTTCTTCCTTCCTGGAAACAGCCATGGACCAACAGGCTGGGAGCTCCAGGCAGGTGCTGACACGTTAGATTTGTTAATTACCTTTGCCATCAATGCTTTTCAATCACAGTGTGTCCCACTCATCCAGCTGGGGGTCTAAGACTGTATTTTCAGGAGCAAAGGCCTTCCCTGGCAGGACACCTCCCGTCACACCACGCAGCCTTCGGGCAGGAGACAAAAGCAGGGGCACACGGGGCTCAGCTTCTCCTGCTTCCCCCTGCCTGGGCTCCAGCCAAGCTCCCAGCTCTGCTTTGTGCTCCCCGTAACAGAGGTAGCTGCATCCTATTTAGTTGAAATTAGCACTCACTGTTGCCTACACAGGTAATTTCCTGCACCGTGTCCCACTTTCCCAGCAACACAAGCTCCCATTCCGCCCGGCGCTTGCACACAGGAACCCACTGCCTTCAGCAAGAGCTAAGAACAAACTCCAGAGCTTTGCTGATTAAGCACGGAGCTGACAATTCCTTTCCCTCTAGAGCACTTCACTTCGCAGGAGAACCCTCCAAAAAAACCTCCTTCTTCCTCCTCACTTCTTCAGTAATTTCTATCGTGCCCTGAAAACACATGTAACAGCACCGTTGGAATCACAATCCTACGGACGCCGTACGAAGGACACGGTGTCAAGCACATCCCCCCGTCAGGGTAGGCAAATAGCTACAGGAGCAAAAGTGATCCTGATCATGAGTCTTCTCTTCTGGACTAATTTTCTCCAATACAGCCCCAAACCAAACGCGGTGGCACTGCTCTGATTGACAAACCAGATCCCGTTGAGTGATCTGATGATTCAAGGATTGGAGCATCTCCCTTATGAGGAAAGACTGAGAGAGCTGGGACCCTTTAGTCTGGAGAAGAGAAGCTGAGGGGAGACCTTATCAATGCTGACAAGTATCTCAAGGGAGGGTTGAAGGAGGAGGGAGCCAGACTCTTTTCAGTGGTTCCCAGTGAGAGGACGAGGGGCAACGGGCACAAGCTGGAACAGAAGAGGTTCCACTCAAATATGAGGAGAAACTTCTTCACAGTGAGGGTGCCAGAGCCCTGGAACAGGCTGCCCAGGGAGGGTGTGGAGTCCCCTTCCTTGGAGATTTTCAAGACCTGCCTGGATGCTCCTGAGTAACATGCTCTGACAAGCTCTGGGCAATCCTGCTTCAGCAGGGGGGTTGGACTAGATGATCTCTATGGTCCCTTCCAACTCTGAAATTCAGTGAAATTCAGAGTGATCAGGAGAACAAAGATGACTGCACGACTCAGTTTCCCTCTGTCTTTATGGAGATGGAAGGATGCTCCCCAGACCCCTTAATAACTCGATCCCTGCAGCCTCATCCGTGCCCTCACCTTTAGGCACTGAAGCCCACCCAGCTTTCACTTGTGGTCAGGAAAACCAGTCAAGTTCAGTCTGGATCTGTGATTCCCATGGGGAACCCAACTGGGGACCAGCCGGGGCTCATCCCAACGCCAACAACAAAAGGAAACTCTTTCAGCTTTAGTTAGGATGCAACGCCAAAGACCTGCACACGTGGAGGTTCCTCCTGCTCACGCCTCTGTTTTATTGAAAATAAGCAGGTATCATTTATCCCAGAGCTCTACAACTAACTACAGAATTAGAAACGGTGGTGACGTACCCTGAGAAGGTGGAGCTGAAGTATTTGGGAGAGAAGACAATTGTGTCTGGTCTTAAATGCTTCTGGCCACAAGCATTTGATGATTATTACTGTAACAATAAAAATCACTACGGATGACTGCCTTTTCCCGCTTTCCTGTGCTGTCAGGAAGATCCTGGGAAAGCCCCATTTTTCAGTGGAATTGACGATTTATTTATTTTCGAAGTGAGGGTATCAAAAATACTCACCAGCCTCTTGTTCCCTTCCTGCCTCCCAGTTCCCAGCCCATCTGTGAAATCAGGGTGCTGTGAAAGCAACGCTGAACCTGGGGAGGCAAAGTGTTCTTTGCCATTCCCTGGAGCCCTCAGCACCATGGCTGGTCTGAAAGCCTTTCTGAAAGACTAGTTCTGGCTCAGCCCAAGTCACAGGCTCCACTGCCACAATCCCTACATGAAAGGGTTACGCAAAGGGTCAGAATAGGTGATGATACAGTTCCCTTCCAGCCAAAACAATCTACGAACCTCCAAGGAAATCCACCATCCTCTGGCAAAAGCCAGGACCAGACGTTCTGAAGTGTAACAATGTCTGGCTCCAGAACTGCAGGGGCAGTGCCTCTGAAGGGCTATGAAATCATCTCTTCTGCTTGGGAGGTTGGACAAGCTACGTTGGCATTGCCTGTCGGCCACAGACCACAAGGCTGGAACACTGGGAACAAAACCAGAGCAGATACGTCCAGAATGGCTTGAGAGCTAACATGACACTGCTAAAAAAAAATATATATATAATAATGAAAATTAAAAAAAATAATAAAGGCACTTAACCTGGCTTTTCAAGGCAGTGGAAGTGGATTCAGAGATTTCCTTTGAAGGTGGTAGGAAGCTGTTGTGCAACCCAGGCTGCTCAGCAGGCCAGAGGTGGGAATGGCAGAAGCTGCTGCAAGTCAGGGCTGAGGCACCTGAGCAGAGCCCTGGGGGAGGCAGAGCCCGGAGTGGCAGGAGAGCAGAGCAGATCCTCCGGAGAGAACCGGAGCTGGCGGAGATTACCAAAGGAACCCCAGACAGTATCTGTCTGTAGGAGGCCCGGCTCAAGCCAAGGCCATTAACTTGTTGCTTTCTGAACACCAACAGGAGTGGAAACAAAAGCATGTCTGCCCAGCGTGGGTCATGCTCAGGGACTGCCTAAATGCTCCAGCAGAAGAGCGTTGGGAAAGGCAAAGAGCCACTTCAATGGCTGCAGGCTCCCAGGGCTGCAAGTTTTTGCATGAAGCCCGAGTCAAAACCAGGCAGGCAACTGGGACGTAGCCTTGAAAGCAGAAACAAATAAATTACTGGCCTTCATTTTCTCCCATTCAGGAGTTTAAATTTAAAGAGGAGTCCATCAACTTTAAATAAATCATGTTTTTAATTATAAACATATTTTCCTGCGCTGCTTACAAGCCTTTGGATGATTAATAAGGCATTTTCCAAATTACTTTAATTCACACTAATTATGCTGCTTGTTTACCCCAGTCAATAATTTTTCTTCCAGGGAGATAAAGCTGTCCCAGGAGGAGGTCTCCCCCTGGGGACCAAGTGGGAAAGGACCCTGGGGGAACTGCTGAAGGCACCAGTAACACATGGGAGGTCTTTCACTGGGAGCGACAGAGCTGGTTACATGAGTCCCATCACGTCATGTTGAACACTCACTGGACTCCTTTTGCTAAGATGAGAAGACAGGAGCTTGCTCAGCTCCCAGACGCCTCGAGCTGTGTTTTGCCTAGACCTTGCCTGAGGTACCAACCTTGCCAGGGAACCAGACTTTGTAGGTTTAGCATAAAAACACAGCAGCGACTCCACCACTTCTGGGCTGGGTCAGGGCTTGTGAATGGCAGAAATCAAATGTGCTTAGGAAGAAAGAAGCCTTATCTCCTCCTATTTCATTTGCAGGGGCTGGAAAGTCTCTTAGCCCTTTAGAAAATATAGTATAGCAAACTGACCAAGAATTCTCCTCCCAGTTCCTTGATTCCCTTTCAACAGTCTAGATCTACAAAGCAAAGGTGCATTTCCATTCCTGCCTCGGCACCTGCCTTTGTGGTGAGAATGGATTTGCAGGGTCACACAGGGGCTGGAAAGTCTTTTAGCCCTTTAGAAAATATAGTGTAGCAAACTGAACAAGAATTCTCTTCCCAGTTATTTGATTCCCTTTCAACAGTCTTTAAAAGGGCTAGATCTACAAAGCAAAGCAAAGGTGCATTTCCATTCCTGCCTCGGCACCTGCCTTTGTGGTGAGAATGGATTTGCAGGGTCACCTTTCCACAGGAAGGGCTGAAATGTCCCGACCCAGAAGCCTTGGGGCAGCAGACACAGTCCTACCTGCAGGGCCACACAGCCAGGCAGAAGCTGTGAGCTGATCGTGCTGCCACACGCCCAGCAGAGTATTGCCACAGCCCTTTCCAAAGCTTTCCAAATCCGGGTGCTCCTGGTTTGACTCTCCAGGATTCCTGCAGACTCTCCAAATACAGCAGTGACATCTCCTCTTCTTTTGACCCTTTCTCCCCTGTTTCAAGACAGCAGTTATTTCATAACCCACGTGTCTCTGTAGTTGACGGTTATTCTTAGCCAACTGTCAGCTGCAAGTACAAATGTCTAGCTGACAAAATAGACATGCTTTGTGTAGCACAAACTGCTCTTCAGCCAGTGGTGTGCACACAACAGACCCTGTTCCTTCATGAACTAGGTAGGAGATATCAGGCAAGGCTTTCCCTTCTTGAAAGGTGAGCCCCCTGATAACAGAAGAGGAAAAAAACCCTGTAGTTACCTAACGGTGGCTCAAATCCTTCAGACCAGGCATGTAGAAGCATGTGAGATTCTGTAGGAGCCTGATTTATATTAATCAAACCAGCACTGAAAAGCATTACCACAAAATTTATTCTAATACCTGTTGTACCACGCCCTAAAAATAACAAAAGAAAACAAGCTGAGATAAAAGATATTTGCTGTCAAAGGTGGGGAAATACCTTCAGAAAGCCACAATGTTGGCTTCCTCTAAGGAATTAAACAAGAGTGGTAGACATTCTTGAGATTTCTTATCAAAGGCAGCTGTCTTGTCTCCTTGGGTTTAGCACCCCAGCACGGCAGGGCAGTGCAGTGCGTGACCTGGGGGCTGCAGCCACCAAGAAGAGTTTCTCACTGTTTAAGCACAAAAAAAAGCAGGTAATTCTGCGTAAACCCTGGTCCCGTGAGCTGCTTGTGATACTCTGTGTTCTGGATGTGCCCCAAAACTGGCATCTGCCCCAAATCTTTGAAAGCCTGACCCCTGCCCGTTATGAATTTATAGCACCCAAGCTATAGCATGCTTGCTTCCTAGATGAATGCTCTTGTGGACAGCCAGGGCAAGGCAGTGTAATCTGCTTTCTCCACAGGTTATCTGCACACCACAGGGCACCCATGAGGGAGCTGGCACAGAGAAACCAGCATGTTTTCAGTTCCTGCCCTCTATCAATATATTTTAACTTGTGGAGTTGCACAAACCTGGATGACTAGAAAAGAGCTGCATGAGAACAGCTGGCAAAGGGATCCACATTGGGCACAGTGACCAGTTGCAAAGAGAAGCAGATTTACCCTTTGTGTGTTTTTTGTTTCCAAGACAAGAGTACACAACACAGAGGTAAGGTCGATTGAAGATCTCCTTCTGTTTCATGTGTAAATCCAGACTAAGAGTGACACGCTACTCAGCAGTTCGACCGTTTCTTAAGTTGTTAAAACCATAAATAATTTAAAAAACTCAGACCAGCAGCAAGACATCTAAAATCCTGCTTGGTCTCCTCTTAGAGCATTCATCCTTAACAAAACTCACTTGCAGTGATGCTTGGCACTGTAAAAGGCACTGAGGTCCTGTGTGTGCTGAATTCTGTAAAACTGTGCCTCATCAGAGGACACGCTGGCCATGAAAAGGCTCCAACCTAAAAAACACACCCCAGTTTCCTCCCAGTTGAGGGGCAGCAGGCTTGCTTGTGGTGTTTGTGTTCTCTCACAGCTGAGGAGCAGCAGGTTTGCGGTATTTGCACTGGATCCACACTCGATACATGGTCATTTGTTTCCCACGGTTCACTTGCAATCGCCGATCAACCAGATTCTGGATTTTCTCCAGCCCAGCTGTTGTGAAGAGATCATTTAATTCATCTGGAAGCAGAAAGAAGGAAGACTGAGGATGCCACAGCTTTCATTTAACCAACACTTGCTCACACTGAGGGTTAAACTACGTGGAAAGATGGGACAGAGGAAACTCAGAGTCTCACTCCAGCAGGAAAATGTAAAGATCAGACAGGACTTAACTACTGTGCTACGGGGGGGACTGAGATCACAGTTTCCCCTCTACCAAGGAAGAAAATAATTATTTGGAGCACAACTAGGATTATAGAGACTTGACAAAGAGAAAACAGCAGCATTTTCAGCCATGGGTAGTGCCTCTAGTAACCGACTAAGGGAGCATCTTCTGGCGAGTAGGGACAGATCCATTCCTTCCCCTCCCCTGAGGAATTTCAGAGTCTGTAAGAGCAAAGAAGTAGCTCAGACCTACTCTTTTAAACGGTGGCAATAAGATCTGTGCTGTATAGGCTGGAAGGGAATAGGATTCATTAAGGTTAAGTTTGGGGGGAAAAAAAAAAAGCAGCTTAAAAAACCACACCCTGCTGGGGCCCAATCAAAGCAGTAAGAGCCCCTGAGGCTGCAACACTTGGAGGGGCAGGTATTCCTGACCCAGCAAATAGGGATGGTAGTGCCCCAGCACACTGGCCCTGGGCAAAGCCAGAGCCAGTCCTGCTGAGCAGCAAAGAGCTTGTTCAACTGCAGCCCAGGAGCACGTGATTCGTACGGAGTTTCTGCAGAAAAGGGCTAACAGGTCCCGGCTTGTGCTCTTTTATCAGATCCTTGCCATCGGGAAGCGTTTGCCAAACACGCATTAAACATTAATTTTGTTGTGACAAACAAGGCTTGTGCAGCGGGGAAGGGAATAGTGCACTGCAGTTGTGCCACTGCTCTAAAACTCCCTGTGAGGAGGGACTGGAGGTGCAACTGGTCATCAGCAGGGAGAACACAACCCCTGCCAAACGCCAAGCAGCAGCAGGACTGGAGCGGCTCCCTCAGCTCTACGCTGAACCACAACCTTCTTATTTCCCCATAGGAGAACCTTAAAATTAACAGAAGTTCCTTCAAGTGGTGTCCATCTCACTCCATCCTCTGCAGGCAACAAGATTCAAGGAGAGCTCCTCTGATCCCACCCATTCCAGTACCAAACACACAAATCTTTCTCTAAAACTATTTTCCACTAAAGAATTCACCACGCCATTCACATCAGCAAGTGACAATCCCAGTTACCCAAGCAACTGGGAGATACTTAACATTTCACAGTTCTCCAGGAGAGACAGGCTGGAAAGAGGTAGTGGCAAAACTCGAGGGCACAGCAACAAGAAGAGGTGAGGAGAGTAAGCGGGATGTTTTTTAGCCTCCTACCTTGTGTGAAGAAGTAGACTCTGGTGCCATCACCTCTCACATAGAAGTTATCAGAGAGACACTGACCTAAGGGCAAAAGGGATTTAAACAGTTACCAGCTATCATTTAAAAATCAACAACTGCAATCCAACTGCACGCCAAGACAAGAGCCACTTCTCCCAGCGCATGCTGTGCTTAAGGAGAATTAACGAGGTGCCTCCTAAGCAGGGTAGACAGTACTCCAGAGAAGCATCATCTATTAGTGATCTGGCAAGACTCCCTAGGGTTAAAAAAACAAACCAAACCTTTCTTAAATCGAAGCTGGGCCAGATCGTAACGGCCATAATCTCGTAACAACATCATCCCTCCTGGTTTCAGAAGGCGACTCAGTCTGTTAACGATGCACTGCATCCTGAGGAAAGAACAAAACCAGTACTCATCATCATTCTGCAAAGTGATGCTTGTTTCCTTAGCCTACGTGCCAAAAAGAAGCTATAAAGTTTTATATATGTTTCAACTTCATATAAAGAGCTACCAAAACCGAGCACTTTTCTGAGCTCTCTCAGACTTAGGTGGGTTGATTTTATTTGGCCGCCTGATTTCTGACACTCCTTGATTCTGCTTTTATTTCTACAACAATAACTTAGCCTGCCACAGCAGGGATGAACTGCACTCTCTTACTAATTACAAAAGTATCTCCACTGCTTTCTGTAAAATAAGTAATAAGTGAACTTGAAAAATGCTGTGAAATAAAACCAAAGGGAACAAGAAAGAGAGACTAGAGTAGGTTGCAACACACTGTCACACTACCATCACAGCACTTTTCTTAAATGTTTCCTGAACCTGTCCCCTCCCTTCTTGCCACCTCCCATATGAGAACTTCATCCAGCCTTTGAGCATGAAAATCCAGCAGCACACCTCCCACAAACAGGCGCTGAGTGCTCAGTGGGGCTGGGCTTCAGAACAAATAAGCAACTGTGAGCGCGGCTGGACATCACCTACAGCCCCTCAGCACTTCCAAATCCACCCTGAAACAGAATTTGTTACAACAGAAAGTACCTGCAAATTTCATCTTCAGAGGCTTAATAGAGAACCGGACCAGACAGAGAACGAACTTTAATTTTCCTTGATATGAGGGGATCTACCATTAAAGAATCCCAGTTCTATATGCATTATCTTCTGCAACCAGAAGGAATTATTAAAACTTACTTCTCTGGGAGAATCGCTGAGAGGACAAAGATAAGAATAACAACGTCAAGACTCTGGTCTGGCATTGGGAAAGGACTTTGGTCATTGCACAGGTCATGGACAAAGGCAAAGCAGCGAGAAGAATCGTATTCCGCATGGTTCTGTATTTAATGGGAGAGAAATTAAAGCATTAGGAGCAGACCCTGATATCAATATTATCTGGACAGGTGAGCATTTTAACTTTCACATAATGAAGTGGTATATCCAGAGACCTGTTTCAGCCTCACTGGACTAAGGCAAGTGGGGTCAGACACGTTCCCTGGTCAAACAAGGAACAGGGGTGAAATGTGAAAAATAAGCACATCTGAGATATTTACAATGAGCTTTAGGCTTGTAACATTCAGACAACGGGTGCTGCCAAAAACCCAACACTGGATTGAGGGATTATTGCAATTTTAAGGTCAGATTTTCCACTAATAGTGGTAAGAAGTGAGGGATTTACACTTAAGCTGGAAACCTTTACAAAAGTGAGAGTGTCAGGGCCCCTCTCTGCATCACTGAAATCAATATCCATTTCAACTACAAGCCGACTACTCCCTATACCCCAAGTGTCAAACCTGGCTGCCTAAAGTTACGCTCTTAAAAAACACATGTAGACTTCTAAAAGAAGTTGTATATTTTTCTAAAGCCGCTGTTAGAGATGACAGTACCCTCTACAAACACTGCTTGTGTCAGTTTAAGAGCGTGAAAAGGCATGCTGCCTCTGTGCTGTGCTCCCCATCTCTTCTCATGAGGAGACTGATTACATTTGATACTTCATATATTCTCAGGTCTGTTCTGACCTGAAATCTGTTAGCAGTATTTGTCTTTTGACTAAATTACAGCCAGCCTCCTGCTCCACAGCCAGCAGTATCCCCCGCTCAGCTGTCTGTGCAGCAGCAATCAGACCACGTTCCCAGAACTGCAGTGACAGTAACACACACACAAACCAAAACCAGCTTCAGTTCCTGTTAAAAAAAAACATCGCTTGAGTGTTTTCAAGGTTCAGCAGTTACTCAACTGAAAAAGCCCTGGATTTAGAAAAGTACTGCCAACCACAGGGGAAAAAAAAATCTGCCTGACTCGTCCGCTGCCAATGTGACATTTTGAGAACTCCAACTTCCCTCATTTCTACGGTCTTTGATGGCTCATTTTTGTGATTCACCAGTAGAAGGGTCAGCATCAGGGCTAGGTAAACCCAAAAGCTGCCAACACAGCTAGAGGGCCAGGGGCAGCTGTGATATATTTGTGTTAGTGTGCAACTGGCACCGTCTACTTCCTACCGCCAAAAGTCACCCTTTAGTTTACCTGGACAAGATCCACAGCTGTTGTAGAAAAATCACAGCAATAAACAAAAAGGTCTGGGTCACTGAAATAAAAGAAAAGAAACTGTGTTCATTTATATAAAGGAATTTATAGGAGCGCTCCATAGGAATTACAGGAGTGTCTTGAATGCACAGAATGGGATCCAGAAAGCTTGGGCTTTAGTCTATATCTCCATCAATAATGTGCTGTGCAAAATCTGGTGGATCACATTGCTCCTTCGTGCCTCAGTTATTCTCATAGGGAACTGACTGCTTACTTTTCCTTCTGGAAAAGGAGAGACACTAAGGCCTGTATGAAAATGCTCTCAGAATAAGACACGTAAACTCACATTATGTTTCATTGGTTGCATTCTAAGACCAAAAATACAATCATTTAAAGTTGGACATGGCAAAGGGACCATTTGCATCTGGCCTTTCTCTGAGATTTTGTGAACTAAGAACACACACAACACTTTCCCAACTGTTTTTCAGAGGCTGGTGTATCATGCAGGTAAAAACCTACAGAGAACTACTTACTTGTTGGTCTGTAAAATTGGGAAGACAGTATTTCCAGCACCACAGCCAACCTGCACAAACAAAGCAGATGTACACACAGTGAAAACAATTTCTTCAGCATGTCCCGTGCAGCTAATTCCAATCATCTCTCTACAGCCATGGAACAAAGAGCAACTCATGAGTTACAACTCAGCACAGCAGTGATGATTTGCAAACCTCACTGCACGATCTGAATGCCTTCAGCTCCGAGGAGCAGACTTGCATGTAAGCCTTTGTGGGAAACCACTAAGTCAGTTCTCATAGAAATCTTACTAACAAGCTATATATTGCTACTCTTTTGAAAACTGTTATTGCTGGAATCCCAAGCAGAACAACCAGTATGAGTCACGGAAGCATTGGCAAAGGCCACGGATTCGTTGCCTTCACTTCCACAGAAAATCAGAGCAACGGAGAAAGAAGTTTGCTTTACTATAATTACATCCTGCTGTTTCAGAGTTTCCTTCACTAGATGGCTCTGCCTCAAGTTGCAGCTAGGCCTACAGTGATCCTGCCTTCTTATTCCTTCTACTCGTTCCCGTTTGAAGAGAAGATGGCTCACAAACTGGGTTTGGGGAATTTGCCCAATGAATGTTTAAGGAAACATTAAGATTGAAATAGACTGAGCCAAAAACACCACTGTTGCCTCGCAGAGACAGGTATTACTGAAAATACTCAGGTGAGACTAAAACTGCAGTGACCCAAGAACATATAAATTTAAGGAAGTCTCAAAGCTTCAGATTAAATAAAAAAAAAAAATGAAAAGGATGGTTCATATTGACTCTACCTGGAAGGGCAGAATTTCTGTAGAACATGAAGCATTCATGAAAACCAGCTGTATCTACAGTGCCCACAGGAGAGGTGGCAGAGCAAGAGGCCATTACCAGCTGTCAGGAGTGTAGTATCTAGAAGTCTTAGAGTTTTCTGGGACAAACCCTGTATCAGTCTGAGATTCCCCGTTATTACATGGGCCATAAGGAACAAACCAAAGAGCATCTTTACATCCTTGGTTTCAGTGTTTTGTTCCACACCTCCCAAGGCAAACAAGAGTCAGCACAAACACACAAAACATAAACGAGAAGGGAGAGCTTTATACAGACAAGTAAAAGAACCAGCTTCTTCAAAAGATGACTTTTGAATGCTTGTTTCAACATCGGATAGTAATAGTTTGTCTTTTAAACTCGAGAACTACTTCTGGTTCTTGTGCCCTGCCAATTTACAGCCTGAACCAATAGAATCCCAACAGATTTAATTTAGTTCTAAACTGCCCTCTGTTTTTTTGCATTTTACTGACTTAGAGCAATTATCCCATTCACTTGTTCTTTGCCAGTGATATACATTTTTATGTTCCTGTCACACTAACACCGATACAAGGGACTGTTTGATGTGTGACTCTCTGTTTTAGAGCTATTACCTCTAATATTCGGTAAGATGCAGCCGATCCCGGATAATCTCCAGCATTTTGGTTCAGCTCACAACACTTCTGTGCAGCCAGCTCCTCTGTGCAGATCTTGGGTGTGCTTTTTATCACGTTTAACTGATTCTCTGCCCTGGTTTCCAATGAACAATGTCCATTTGCACAGCTTCCCAGCCCCTCATTGTTGGATTCTTCTTTGTTACTACATTCATGCACGGAATCCCCATTTTGCCTTGGTTTCCTGTTAGGTGCCAGCTCAGGAAATTCAGTGAACAGCCAGTGTCTGTCCTTGAAGAAGCCATTTTCATGGATTTTATAAAAGTCATCCCAGTACCTTTTAGCATTCACCTCATATTCCTCTGTGAACACAAACAAAAACGTCACCAGCAGTCAAATCAGGTGGTCTCAGAATTTAATCAGTTCAGACAGTGTGGGATCACTGCAGACATCTATTCAGCAATCTGCTTTAATAAGTAAGGTTATTGATTATAAATCACTTTTATTTAAATTGCGCCATGTCACATAAACACTCAGCTTGCCTCCTCACAGTCACTTTGTTAGGACTGAGAAAGGGAAAAGAGAGAGAAGAGGAAAGTGCCTGTCTCCTGGTAGGATTTAAAGGAAGCTGACAACAGAAAAGGCCCCTTTGAAGGAGACTGGAATGAAGAAATCCAGGTTTTACTTCTATCTCTAACACTAACTCGTTCAGTTCATTGAAACAATTAATTTGGAGCCTCATGACACCAAGTGTCAAGCACTTACAACTTCTAAGGAATTCTCTGCAGCTGCCTGGAGCTGAAGAGTCCTGTCCAACACGCTACCCCTTTTTTCAGACGGAGAAACAGAAAAATTAGTCAACTATATAGGCCTGGCAGAAAGCTCCATTAGCATTTATGCAATACCCCAAGATTACAGGACAGCAGGTTTTACACAAGTATTGCCCAGCCTCCAGCACTTTGTGTTCCATAGTTCTGTGCATTTTAGAGCATTGTGCATTTATGAAATTAAAACAAAAGAGGGGAATCAGCAGAAGCAACCACTGTCATTAACGTACTAGTGGGGAGCTAAGGTGGACAGACTAAAGGTGATAAGAGTTAACTTGAGCAGCAAGAGTTATCATTTTCACACCAAGTGGATACATTCCAGTAGCAAGGTGAGTATTACAGAAGCTGGAAGAACTCTTACAAAGCCATGGTCTAATGAATTCGAGTCACCCACTGAATTATCTCCACACACCTTCACAGATTTCAGATCAGTAACACTTCTAAGGGAGCTATTTTTTCCTTGGGAAGTTACAAATCCGACTGGTTTCCTGAATTCTCATCAATGTGACTATTTTTCTGTCCTGGGAAATAAGAGCTAATTATAGCATCCTGTGCTTGTAATCACCTAGAGACATTAACATCCCTGGCCAGAGATCCCAACTGCATTTCAATACCTTGCAGCTCCTCAGCCATCTTTGCATGGCAACAAGTCCATTACTGAATGCAAATGATTCTCCCACAATTAAAGCCAACAACTGTACGTGAGAACAGATAACCTCTCTCCAACATCTACTAAGAGAGGGGTTAAGAGAAAAAACAGGTGTCTTAAAATTGGAGATTAGCATTATTATATGAACTGCAGTTTATTTATTAGTCTTTCTGAAAAGTAGACCAGTGTTTAGAAGCTATCTGAAGCACAATGAACTATATATAAAAATAATTTCTTTACCTCAACTACAAGGATTTTCTCCTTTTAAGAAACCTTGTCCTCAAACCCCAAGCCGAAAGAAGTTTTCATATCTGATATCAGATCAGAGCAATAAATTTGTGCCATGATCTCACTGTAGCCCAAAGTAAGCAGGGTCAAGTCAGTTTACTATTTGCATAGGAGACCTCAGCAACTGCTAACGGCAGAGGAGGAAGCGTTATTGACTCGTACCCTGGCACACTCCTTCCTGAACTCTCACTTCTTCCAGGTCCTAATAGGAATATGTGAGGCTCCTGGGGCTGGAAATGCTCCTTCACCCAACATAAATATGGAGTTTGATTCCTGCTGGTCCCCAACAATCCTGTAACAGCCTGACTGTAACAGGATGCTGAGCACCTGAGGTGCTGGGGGAAAATTCCAGCCCAGCCATTTTGGATTACCCACAATTTTGCCATAGTATAACACCAAACAAGACATTGGGCTCTTCCTGTGTTAAATTATTGTGAAATTCTGTTGGATGCTACTGAGGCATCCAACAGAATTTGGAAGCTTTTATTTAAAATTCGTTTACCTCATAGCCCAGTGTTTTCAAAGCACTGGAATAAAGACTCAGTAACAATAAAAATGCAAGAAATCAAGGGCCAGCTGACAAAGATAATGCAAGAAACAGATTTAAAGCAAAAAAATGACCACATTAATTTTTTCAGTCTGAATTCCTGCACAACTTATGCCAGAAGAATTCGCATAATACTTGCTTCAAGATCCTTTTGGTGGTATTTGCTCGTGGGGACATCGGCGTGCGAGCCAGATTCCTCTAGAGACTTTTCTGATAAGGAATCCTGATTTTTCTGCTTGTCTTACAAGGACACCCCCAAAGCCAAGCCCATACTCACCCTTTCACATTGCAGAAGAAGGGCAAACAAAAGTAACTGTCCACAAAAGACAGGAATAGAACCAGGGACCCCCTGAATTGCATGGGGGCTAATTATGGAGCCTCAAAAGGAAACCCAGAAACTCTTCCGCTTCTTTCTTTGTTCCCAGCCAGGAGACACATCTTCAACATACCCCACAGAACTTCTCTCCTTCTTCAGAACAAATTGTGACAGCCCCAAGAAGTCCACAGAATAACACAGCCATAATGACCAATAGCTTGCCTTTGTTCTCCTGCTTGGACATTACTGAGTCTCAAAATACTAGACCCTTCAGGCACATTTGGCTGGGCTGGCTTCCCTACGTTTCAGCCATCCCATTGTCTCCACACGCTTCCCCCTGAATAGAAACCATCAAAATTTGACTGGCCTCCATTGTTCAGTCTGGGAAATACATCATGAAGACCTGACAAACTGCTCTAACAGCAAATTGCTTCACAATTTCATAGTTGTATATAGGTTCTCAAAGCATGACAGACAGCATCCTTTAATGTTAACCAGATTTGAAAATGAACTCAACACAATGGGCATCACAATAGAAACTGCTGGATACTTCTGGGAATCCAAGAAATTAGGAAGGGTTGCTCTTTGGTGTAATTAAATTTGCTATTGTGAACACAACTGGAAGCTATATGGGAAGTGTCTCAATAGCTCCAGTAGTGTTCAGCATCGCCTTAGAGATGACACACTCAATTTAATTTGAACAAAAGGAACAGATCCATCCTAAAGCTCGGCAGGGTACAACAAGATCCTCATCAAACATGTCTCTTATCATACCAAAGAACAGGAAACCATTTCGTTGTCATTTAAGGGAGTAGATGATATCTAACAGGTGTGGAGGAAAGATGCATCATTAACCAACCAAGACCAGCTTCAATTGTATTACTTGAGCTGTGCACCTTTAGCTTGATTCAGATTGAGGTAAGATGTGCCTTTTGGATGTATAAATAGCCTTTAAGCAAAGTTTGAGAAAATAAAAACTCTGGAATCCCTTTTCTGCCTCTCAGATGGTAAACACTTCAATCAGGATAAAATAATCTTTCTTTGCTTTTGATTTAATGCTTATGGTGCTGTTTGTTAACCTGGTAGAGATGAATAGAGTAGAACACTACTTTTTTAGACCCTCTTAAGAGAAAAAACAAGCTTGCATTAGGGATAGCTCCACAGCATGCAAGCAAACAAAAGACTGCCTGTTAGAAGTTAAGCTTTAGAGAGCAAAAGCAAGCAGAGAAAATAAGATTAAATGATGCTGCAGCTCTACACTGAAAGAAGTCTGTTGACAAAGAACACCAGCAAGTATTTAAACATACACAACATGAACAAAGAAGCTCAAGCCAAGATGACTCCTCCCAGCCAGGATCATTTCTGTGCCAGTAGGATGAGTCTCTAGAGAAGGTGGAAAAGTCACCAAGGGGTAAATTAAGAACAGAAAGATTCCTCCTCCATTTTTCATTATCAACCACTAGGTAATATATTTTAAATGATTCTGGAGACGGGGTGAAGGGAGAAATAAATGATGATGCATATGCAGCTCTGGCCAGACCGTTCCACTCTTGTATGAACAAGTTAAGCTTCAGCATTACAGCAGTATCCAAAAGTACCTTGTTTATCTTGTGGCAATAGCTGTGAGCTGTTCTCTTGAACTTTACTCCTGGCACTGGCTTCCTGCTCTTCTGACCATTCCACATTATCCCTGTTGTAAAAAATAAGATGAACAGCTCAGCTGAGAATGGTAGGGCAAAGACAGAAAAGAGAAAGGTCTAGACAGCTCTCCAGACTGGGAGCTGTGGAGCTTTTCCACGAGCTCTAATTCTAGCTCAGCAGCAGTACAAATGCTATCAGCATCTATGGCTCCTGGTTCTGAGTGAACTGCACTCGTAGCAGCACAACAGATGTAACTGGAAGGGATCCCAAGAGACACCAAACCTGTCCCCTAATCTTTTCTCTACTTGATGCTCAGCCAAGTTTACAGGAAATAAATCCTTACTATAAAACCACGAGGGTGCTCAGCAGCTTCCTCGGAGAGGAGCTGCCATTCTCACACGGTGAAAAGCATTTGTGACAGCAGGTTGGTGCTTGTGTGTCCATCATCAACATGGGCCATTCAATTTAGCTGTCTTGGAAAACTACACTTTACTTCTCAAGTTAAAACAAAAAAAGGCAGCAGGGTTATTTGGGAGGTAAAGTATTATATTAATATTAAATCCAATTATAAGGAAAACATGCAGGAAGCTTTAAAGCATTAAGAACCTATTAATAACTCAAATGTACATACACAGTTGTGTAGTCATTAAAGTAATTCACTTGACCTTTTTTTCATTAAAACAAGTGAATGAAAGCAGACTACAAGAGCAAGGAGCACTACTCTGGCCTCAGGATGAATTAGTCTTTTGCTATTAACTCATAAAACAAAGACTTAAATGTCAAGTCTGTGAAAAAAACAGATTACTAGGAGTTTCTGCAGGGAAATACTATTGAGGATATGCTTTTGTAACATACCTTTGGTATAATACAGTCCCAAAATGAATGACAAGCTGATACATGCACATATTACTTTATTACAAATTAAACATACCCAAGTCTCAATAGTGCTTAGCAGCCTGAGACCAAAAGTGGACATGTTTACTTCAACAATGCAAAACACCTGCAGCTCCCAGCAAATTCGAGAATTTGGGTGCCTAACCTCTCCTGTAACAACAGCTTCCTCCAACCAAAGACCTCCTGTTCCTTCTAACACCTAGCACGATCTCATACTGTCACAGCATCACAGGGCAGCAGACGAGTGACATGATTTCTGTTCAATTTATACATTAATCATTAACATATACAGATGGAGAAGAGTTACAGATTTCTGAGAGACGACATGAATGAACGAATCATGTCCTCTCATCAATGAAACAACGGCTACAGAGCAAAACAACACTCCTGAAATCCAAGGGGGCCTGAGGAATCCTGACTGCTTCAGGAGGAGCTCAGGGAGGCTCAGGAACCCCCAGGGATTAGCATCCTCGGCCCTCCCACACCTCCAGGCCCTCACAGCACCATCTGCCACGCTGGCAGCACCCAGCCTGGGGGATGCCAACCCCCTGCCCCAGGCTCCTATCGCTGTCCAGCCGCCAGCCCCACACCCACGGCTCCCCCGGCCTGCTCCACAACTCGCCAGGCTCTTCAGAGGCGAACCTGGGCGCGCTGGGAGAGGAAGCCGAACAATGTCTGCGGCTGGGCCCCCGAGAAGAGGAGCGGGGCTGCTCGGGGCTGACCCACCCCGCCCGCCGAGAGCCCCGTTACTCAGTGCCTCGCCCCGGACTACCGACAGGCCGGAGCGGTGAGGACAAGCCCCTCACAGCCCAGCCACCCCAGCCCGACCCCCGCAGCCGGACGCGGAGAGGTCCCACAGGGCAGCAGCGTCCCGGAGGGCCTCGGCCAGCTCCTCGGGCCTCGCCGCGGCGGGCAGCGAAGGACCGGGGACGCGGAACCGGGCACCGAGGGGGCGAGGAGGCTGCGGCCGTCCTCACCAGGCATTGTGCTGAAAGAGGCGGGCGGGGTCGGTGAGGAAGCGCCTCCCGAAGGGCCGCCGCTCCGCCGCCTCCCTGGGCGCCGCCATGACGGGCCGGGCGCCACCGGAACCGGAAGCACTGCCCCGCCGTCCGACCGGAGAGAGGACTAGGCGGGGGGGCGGTGGCGGGAAGCGCGCGGCCGGCGCCTCAGAGCAATGGCGGGCCCGGGGGCGGTGGTGTGGGGTGGGGAGCGGCCGCAGTGGCTAGGAAAATCCTTTCCCGAGCTTTTATTTCGTATTTGATACACCGGGAGGGAGCGGGCCCGGCCCAAGCTGTTGTTCTCCAGCGGTCACTGGCCGCCGCTGTCGTCCCGGCACGGCTTCTGCCGGGGGCCCTCCGCCATTTGCCGCTGCCGCTGGCGGCGGAGCTGGCGCTCCAGCCTGCGGAGATCGGCCCTCGTCACCAGCTCCCGGCAGGCGTTCCAGGACCAGGAGTAGGTGCAGAAGGTCTGGTGGAAGCGCTCGTCGTCCATCTGCAGACCCATCTGGGCCTTGATGATCTTCTGCCACAGCTCCAGCAGGCTGAGGCGCTGGCTGAGGCTGTAGGCGTTGTTGGCTGCCTGCGCCTTCTGGGAGGAGGGAGAGAGGTTGAAAGGGAGGCAGAGGACAACGGGCTGGGGGAAATCACTTGAGTTTTGCCCGGGTGAGAGCGCATGCTGTGTATTTACAGACACAGAATCACCTAGGTTGGAAGGGACCTTTAAGATCATCTAGCCCAACCAAAACAAACCTAACAAACCTAAACAGAACACACATCAACACTAAACCATATTCCCGAGCACCATGTCAATTTGTCTTTTGAACACTTCCACGGATGGTGCCCCAACCACTTCCCTGGGCAGCCCATTCCAATGCCTGATAATCCTTTGCATGAAGAAATTTTTCCGAATCTCCAACCTGAACCTCCCCTGGGGCAACTTGAGGCCATTTCCTCTTGTCCTATCACCTCTAACTTGGGAATAGAGACCACCCCCCCAGCTACACCCTCCTTTCGGGTAGTTGTAGAGAGCAAGAAGGTTTCCCCTCAGCCTCCTCTTCTCCAAACTAACGACTGAAAGCACCTCAGTGGCACGTTACGATGTGGTGCTGGCAGGTTATAACCAATTCATGCTGACCATTAACAGTAATAAACATCTAAGCTATTATTACACCCTGGTTTCATTTTTCCTTGCGCTTATGACAAAATTGCTCTTTAATACCTGCGTCTAGTTAAGACGTTCACCAGACAGTTAATTAATAGGTTACAGGAGTGACCAGTTGCACTCAGTTCTGCTCTAATTACCGTCCCCGTACGGCAAAGGGTCACATCTTCCCTCTGCCTTTCACACTCACTTGTGCTTGTGTCCTGCCGAGGCTGCCTGGGAGGGCGTTGGAGGCTGTTGCTGGAGAATGTGGCGTGTCGGGGCGCTCGGTGGTGTCTGCAGGGGAGCAGCTCTGCTTTGTGTGGTGAACGGGAGGCTCCAGAGCACCTTCCTGATGAAACAAAGCGTGGGTTTCCAGGCTTGTCCCCGCACCTCCTCTGGGGCTGAAACAGCCCTTGTCTCTCACCTCCTGCCCCTGGCTTTCCTCGTGGGAGATGTGGCTCCTGAACGAAGCGGTCGGCTCATTCCTCTGCCTCGCCACCTTCTGCGAGCCCTTTTTTGTCTTTGTCAGTGTCGCCGTGTCTTGTTTATAAACCAGCGGGAAGATGGGGACCTGGGCGTAAGGGCTGCCTGCACGGGGCAAAGGGAAATAGGAACCAGAGTCACAGAATCACAGAATCTTCTAGGTGGGAAGGGACCTTAAAGATCATCTTGTCCAACCGTCAACCTGACTGACAAAAATAGACACCCACACAACAAACAAGGAGCATCACCATCACTAAACCATCCCTCCCAGCACTACATCAACCCGTCTTTTGAACACCTCCAGGGATGGTGCCTCAACCCCCTCCCTGGGCAGCCCATTCCAAGGGCTGAGAACCCTTTCAGTGAAAAAATTTTTCCTAATATCCAGCCTGAACCTCCCCTGGTGCAACTTGAGGCCATTTCCTCTTGTCCTGTTGCCTGTGACTTGAGAAAAGAGACCGACCCCCACCTCTCTACACCCTCCTTTCATGGAGTTGTAGAGAGCAATAAGGTCTCCCCTCAGCCTCCTCTTCTCCAGGCTGAATAACCCCAGTTCCCTCAGCCTCTCCTCATAAGACTTATTCTCCAGACCCCTCACCATCTTTGTCGCCCTTCTCTGGACCTGCTCCAGCACCTCGATGTCTTTTTTATGGTAGGGGGCCCAAAACTGGACACAGTACTCAAGGTCGCTCTGCTCCTCTAGCACCCCGCTGCCTCCTGCCTCTTGGTTTGTCTCCTCTCACCGGGGAAGGGCTCAGTGGGTCCTGAATTCCTCACTTTGACCCAGGAGTCGCAGTCCCTGGCACAGAGGTGCCTGCAGGTGTTGGGGTGACCCAGCGCTCACCCACCCCTGGATGCTTTGCAGTGGGGTGTCCACAACAGACACCTCTGGAGAGCGATTCCTTTGCCCATACGAGCCCCCGGAGCAAAACCCCCTCCAGATCTTTGACTTTGCACCTTGACCTGGGAAGGTTTGGAGCTGGATGGACTCCCGGGGTCTGCCCCACCTCTGCTTTCTGTGATCCTCTTGGGAATGTCATTGGGAAAGGTGTGCTGAGCTCAGCACCAGGAGCACCGATCCTCCCCCTTTGGAGAAGACCACGTGCCAGGAGGGAACAGAAGAAGCTGTGGCAAATCCCCAGCCAGGTTGTCACCCTCACAGCTCCGGTGACGTCCCTTTCGGACAGAGCGGGAGTGACGCTGTGCAAGCCTTACCTCCGAGGTGCTCCACGTACCCCACCGCCTTCCTTTTGTTCGTGGCTGAGACGTGGAGGGCAGGAACACTTATGAAGGAAGGCAGGGAGTAAACAGTCTCTTTCTGGGTTTTGTGGGGCTTCTTTTTGTGACACTCGAGGAAGTCACCGTCCACCCAGACTCCTTGGCCAGGGCAGTCACTCAGCTGCTGCTGGTAGTAACTAGAAGACAAAAGAGGGCGTCATTGTCCCATGAAACACAGCCCAAGGCCCCGCTCATCAAGCACCCGCTGGTCTGGAAAGAAGTGAGGATATTTCAACTAAAAAAGTGTGTTCTAGACACGTGGTGACATCTACAAGTGTCGTAGAGCCGTGCAGGTGCTTTTAGATGTCCAACTAGGTATGAAATGTTCCTGGAAATCTAGTCTTGGGGCCTCTGTGTTCTGTAGGTTTTGTTAATAAGGCACAAATATCCCGGTAAAATGGAGACCTCCCTTCTCTATCTCACAGAGCTCACCTGATAATCTGGAACAGAATTCTCTGGGGCAGAGCTGCCAACTCCACCAGCTTCAAGAAGAGTTTGAAGAAGAGGATTCCTCTGGCATGGATAGAATCGCAGTTGCATGTGTCGCTTGTCCCATGGGCTGGAGAGAGGGAGAGGGGTGAGAGCCATGACTGAACCTTCTCGTACCTTCACAGAGCTCAGAGCAGAGACCCCAGCAGCCCCCAGGAAGATATGGATGAGTGATGCCGTGGGGATCCATCCCCATTTTCTTCTGAGTGCTGGTTAGGTATAGCAGGGAGGACAACTCCCTGCAGCTTTTCATTAGCCAAAGAAGGTGAGGTCTTCTACTACTGCCGTGCCCCATCTTGTAAGAGGAGAGTTTGGCCTCTGCTCTTGTAGCCAGGAAGGTCTGGAGTGAATGCTGGGTTCCTGCCCCTGTCCCTGAGACTGGCAAGCAGGATGGCTGGCCATGGGGGCAGAACTAGCCCTGAGCTGACCTGTCCTGGCCCACTGGGCTGTTGCTGTCTTGTCTGAGTAGAGCAGCCTTTGTTTCTTTGGGTGCTAGATGCTGATTACTTGCTCAGTACCAATTAATCAGGGAAATTCATATATCTCTGGAGGAGTGGGGCTTTTCCTGGAGTGCCTTTGCCAGCAGCAAAGCAGCTGCCTCTAAAGAGCTCCCGTGGGGACAGGGCAGTGGGGGAATCTGGGCAGGGGAAGAGTGAGCCTGTGTTTAACGTGAGGTGCCAGGGGAGTGGTTGGTTTAGTCCTAGCTCTGTGCTCTTGAGCTTCGGTTATCTCTGTCAAAAAGGGTATTGGTGCTTCCTTCAATCACTGGGTCCCCAAATCCTTGGGGCAGGGGATTGTCCCTTCCTTTGTGCGCTCCTGGTTATTGTCTCAGGAGGATCAAGCGATGCCTCAGGACCAAGCTAAAGGGCAAACTGGCCATGCTGGCAACATGCCTTCCAGGGAGGGAGCCCATAAGGAGGTGACATTACCTTTCCCTTGTTTCCTTGTCAGGCTCTTTGCTGCTTTACACTCAATTCCCGGCAGAAGGATGTGTGCGGGGTCCCTGCCACACACAGAGAGGCATAAAGAGAGATGGACAGATGGACAACTGAGAGGCACACACTCACCAGAGACCTACCGATGTGCTGATGGAGCTGCTGATGGAGCTGGAGCAAGCAATGCAGGCACCAGTCCTTCTCCCACTGCTGGAAGGACTGGCAGAGAAGAGCTCCCCATCCAGCTCCACGCTCACAGTGGTGGGAGTGAAACACCGTGTGGCAGCTGATGTTAATGCTCAGGGCTGCACAGAACCCATAATGGGATCTCAGCTGCCTTCTCCAGGTCAGGACAGCTTTGACAGAGGGCACTGTGGCCACCCTGGTGCATGCAGAGAAGCAGAAACATCAGCCAGAAACCAACAGCCCTGGAACCCCCCCCTTGGCCATGCTGCAACACAATTGACCAAGCTCTGTCACCCATCACCCTTGTTGGGGCTGGTGCTCAGGAACTTGGCCCAACCCACCACCCGTGTGTCAGCATTTCTTCTCTGGATTGACAATGCCAGCACGACCAGCAGTGTAGGGATGAGGGTGAAGGTAGGACCCCTGCACATGGTCACATAACGGGCCAGGAACAGCAGCAGTTCCACACACCCATCTCACCTGGTTGTCTCCTTTGGGACGGGTTTTATCACCTGCTTTGGCAGAGGCTTTGATGTCACGCTGGTTTTGGAAGCACAGCCAGGAGAAGGAGCAATTCTTTCTGGGTGTGGAAAGACAAATAAGTGGAGAGACTCCTGGGCTTCCCTCTGGGCTGTAGCCATCCCCAGGAGAAGAGCTGGAAAGATTCTGTGATGGTGCCCATCCCTACAGTGCTACCACAGCATTAACTCACTGTCTCACCCTGTTCATGGGCAGCAGGTTCTCCAGCCATAGAAATCCTGTCCTCTCCCAGTATTCCCTGTCCTCTGCTACAGCATCTTCCCCATGGCTAACTTGAATCTCCTCTTCTTGCCACTTAAGCCTCTGATTGCCTCTCCCACCTGCAGTGGGTTTGCAGGGTCATTTATTCCCCTTCCTCTGCCCTTCCCTCCAGAGTAGCCAGTGCCTGGGACAGCAGGGACCTCTGAGACAAACTGCCACCCGTAGAGGTGACACTTCCTGGTCAAGCTGGTTTTCCTTACTCTACCCCTTGAACATGGTGCCTCATGGTAGCCAAAGGCTGATTAGTCACAGGGGGAAAATTAACACCACACCAAGCTCTCCCTTATGGTTATTGTCCCCCACCTGCTAATCCAGAACCTGGTTCAGCTGATGGATGCGAGACCACACAACGGTGATCACAGCACACCGGCCTGTCACCCCTGCAGCACTGGGACCCAGCACAAAGGTCCATGGTGTGGGTGGGTAAAGACCCAAGCTCAGTTTCTACTGTCACCCCAGAAAACCTGGAGACACTGGGCAAGGTGCTTTGGGCCGTGCTCAGACTTCTGAGTGCCAAAGAAGATGCCCAAAGCTTGGCCAAACAAAACCTTGACCGACCTGATCTGGTGCTGGCAAGAGTTGGCTCCATGTGGGAGACTGGATTGGAGGCCACCAGAGATTCCTTCCCACCAGTATTTTCACCTTTCACTCACCGTTTACTTTTGCCTCTTTCACCTCCTCCAGGTTTGAATGGATCCGTGGGGTGGCCAGGGTAGAGCCCTCACTGCTGACACTGATTTTGTCCTCTGTGAAAATAAAAAAGCCCCTCTGGGTATTGTTTTCCTTCTAAACGTGGGTGTTTTAAGTAAGTACCATCCTAAACACGTCAGCAAGGTGCTACTGCCTTCTATGCCCAGCCAGGACACAGAGGGAGATTACCAACACTGCTCTTATTTTTATATAACCAATTTATTTTCCCTTTCTCCAGCTCTATCCTCCCAAGGATTTAAAGTCTTTTCAGAAAATTAGTGAAAATACTCTCTCCTGCATGCAGGGAGTGAAAAACCCTGCCGTCGCTGCAACAAGGAGAAAGCAGAGCGAGATGACGTGGCTTGTGAACAAATTGGGCCTTGAAACAAGGAGGGGAATAAAACCAAAGGGTGTCAAGTAAATCTCTGTCAGTCTCAAGCAGCCCATCCTGCATCTGTGGCTTCCCACCCTCGTGGCTCTGGAGTTGCAACACGGAGCAGAGGAGCATGCCGAGAGCAGCGTCGTGCTTGGATTTTTCCAGCAGCTTCAGCTTTGATGTGTTAATCTCTGACGGCCCTGAGCAATATTAGTGTGTCTGGTGGGAAACATGTTCAGTTGGAAGGCTGGATTGGGGACGGTGTGTTTGAATCCTTGAGGAGAAGTCAGAGTTTAACACCGTTTCTCTTGGTGTGCTGTACTTGGGGGCTTGGCTGCACAACCCAAGTGCTGTGACTGCCACGTGTAGTTGCAGGTGTTAAGGAAGGCCAGTGAATATGGGAATTTGTGTTCCCTGTCTGGCTTCGGTGAGTCTGCACGTGGCTGTAGTAAAGCCCTGCAGTGAAGTTTTGGAAACCTTCTGCTGCTGGTGGCGTGTCTCTGGCTCTCCCTGCGCAGCTTCACTACCCCCAGATTTGCAGTTCATTAAGATAGGTGGCCCTGGAGTTTTCTGCTGAAGGACTTCTATCTAATCCCATTTGCTGTCAACTAGCAGCAGCTTGGGTGGTGGAGATCCTCAGCACCTTCATGGATTAACTCCATGAAGGTTTTTAACTAATCTGTTGGTTTCCAGAGCTTCCTAGGCTTCCTCAGAAGACCTCAGATACCTTCCTTTACCTTCCATGTCTCTTAAGGCTTCCAGATTCTCCTTGCTGGCGAAGTTGACCTCTCTAACCACAGAGCCCGGGATGGAGTCAAGGTCCTGGGTGTCTTCTTTGTACCCTATGATAGAGCCAAGGGAAAGTTTGAATGGAGCAGGGCACCTCGCCAGCTGCAGGGACTGGCTCTCCAGGGAGATTTCAGGCCTTGGCAATGACAGGGAAAGGGCAGCCAGAGTGATACCATCCATGGCAAGATCATCCTGCAGCTCCGGGATCAAGCAGGTCTCCAGCGTGGCCAGGTAAGAGCACAGACTATCCACAGAGGCTGTGTCCTCTGTAAGGAGAAAGTGTTGGAAACCTCTGCATGCTGGCAGCCAGCACAGAGAGACTTGGCAAAAAAAGGTTATTAGTAATAATAATAATAACATCTCCTTTGCCTTTCACCTACTCTTTCCATCTCAGGATCTAAAGGGCTGTAGCCACAACAATGCAATGAAACTCCCTCCCCCCCAGGCAGGGTGGGATGGGGATGCTGAGGCCAAGAAAGATTAAATTCCCTTTCCACGGCCTTCATTCATCACCCATCACCTCCCCTCCACACACTGCACCACGTGTAACAGGCTCTAGGTGCAGCCCCCTTCTCCTTTGATGCGCTGAGGGATGGCATTTGTTTCTTGCCGAGACACAGAGTTCACACCATGCCCCCCCTCCCTGCCCCCAACTCCCCGTGCCAAAAATTCAACCCAAGATGAAAGGGAAGGGAGAAACAGAGAGAATGTCACCTCTGCTGAGCGCACGGCATGTCCCACCCCAGCCATGAGCCAAACGTGACCTGCAGGGAGCCAGCATCCTGTCCCTGTCACTGGGTCATCAGCTGGAGGGGACACGTAGGAGGAGAGGGAAACCCTTTCCACGGCCTTCATTCATCACCCATCACCTCCCCTCCACACGCTGCACCACGTGTAACAGGCTCTAGGTGCAGCCCCCTTCTCCTTTGATGCGCTGAGGGATGGCATTTGTTTCTTGCCGAGACACAGAGTTCACACCATGCCCCCCCTCCCTGCCCCCAACTCCCCGTGCCAAAAATTCAACCCAAGATGAAAGGGAAGGGAGAAACAGAGAGAATGTCACCTCTGCTGAGCGCACGGCATGTCCCACCCCAGCCATGAGCCAAACGTGACCTGCAGGGAGCCAGCATCCTGTCCCTGTCACTGGGTCATCAGCTGGAGGGGACACGTAGGAGGAGAGGGAAAGGAGGGAAATGTCAGTCCCCACCTCTGGTGTGTCCTGGGGCTTCCTGCAGCTCCTCGCTGGGTAAGGGGACCTCCATGGTGCCCACATTAAAGTCTGGGTCTGGGATGTCGACCACGTCCTCTGGGATATGGGGGAAGATGGAGTTCAGTCGATGGGGAAATATGTTTGAGGAAGGAGAACCCCCCAAAAATACAGCCGAGAGCTTGCAGGGAGACTTTTGGCTCCAGCTTTACGTGTCTCACCAGAAGGGCAGTTTGCAACACTGAGAACTCTCATATCCACGAAGGATTTGGTAATTTTAGAGAATCTCACCCCAAAACTGCTTCCCAAACCAGGGCCTTTTTGGCCAGATGTAGGCTGGAGGTCCAGGTTTTCCAGAGAGTGCAGCGCTCTCATCCCAGGCTAACCCTGGCTCCTTTACTGCCCTGGAGATCCTCTAAGACATAAATTCCAGAGCAATCCAGCCTGATCTCTCCGCTGACCCAGCCTTTAGCAAGAAGTTGGACCAGAGACCTCCTGAGCTCTCTTGCAACCTGAATTATTCTGTGACTCTGTGCCCTGGGAAATGTCAGCATCTTGGCTTTTTTTTGATTCCAGCTTTCTCCTCTTCTTCCCTAAGTCTTAAGCTTTTTGCCCAGAACACGCTCCAGATCCTGAACAATCTCAAAGTGCCGATATACTCACCATCCACAGCCAAGTCCTCCAGCACCTCCTGGTAATTCTGCTCTGGTAAGTGGATTTCCTCTGGG
Source organism: Calidris pugnax (assembly GCF_001431845.1). Classification (NCBI taxonomy): domain Eukaryota; kingdom Metazoa; phylum Chordata; class Aves; order Charadriiformes; family Scolopacidae; genus Calidris; species Calidris pugnax. Next base: position 1,174,017 of record NW_015091045.1, read on the forward strand.
GGTAGGTGAAACTCCATCTCTCCAACGTTGACCTGCTTCCCTAGAATCAATGGGGAAACGTGTTTCATTTCAGAAAATTTCCTAGAGACCTGGAAAACACAGTTCTGGGTTGCGAATGGGGCAGAACAGACCTTAAATCATCTCCCAGCTGCATCAGGAAGGGCTTTGCTCATTCTGGGATTTATCAACAGACATCAGTTTACCAAAGGAGTTGAGGTATTAATGGACTCCAAGAAGAGGGAGCCCTTCAGCGCTTTCGGGAATAAAAGTAGCACTAAAAAGAACCCTGTCCCGAGGTGTTGCTGCAGGAGCTGTGTCTGTGGGATGGGTTGTGGGGTGTCCCCACTCTCTGGAAACCCCCATGGGGGAAATCATCCTGGGCATCCATCCCTGTCCTCAGTGGGAGGTGGTCAGAAAGCAACCCAGGAAGGTGGAAAGTGTCTGCCCGAGCACGTACAGACATCACCATCTAGTGGTCCCTAACACCAACAGCCTCAACGCGGCCCAAAATTTGCAGGTTCAGCAGGGTTGGAGTTACCACCACTCACAAATGGCTTCTCCCAAGGAGCTGGGAGCAACTGTCACCACTGTCTCCTGCCCCAGGAGGTACCTCTGGCCGCTCACACTCCTTTGCATCAGCCAGCACAGCGACACAGCCCTGATTTTTTGGGGGACAGAAGTCACTCCAGACTCCCAGTAGCTGGTCCTCACGGCCATGGGCCTGACCCTGCAAGCAGCCATGCCCGCTGGCACCAGGGGACAGTGAACTCAGCTAAAGAGGGGTCTTGTCTCACCCCACGGCTCAGTGGGAAATGGAGATCTGCCCGAATCGCAGACGTGGCACCACTCTGGTTTCTGGAGCGCTGGAGCCATGGAGGTGGGACAGAGCATTTCGGAAGAGCACGATGGAGCAAACACTGGATGGGAAGGAGCAGGTTTACCTTCTGGCTCCAGACCAGCCTCATCCTGCTCTTCTCCCTCCTCATCGTACATGGCCATGCACAGGCTGAACAAGCTCGTCCTACTGAGGGAGCAGATGGACACAGGTGAGAAGACCCTGCCCAGCACCGGTCCCTCTGCCGTGGGGGCCCAAATCACCCTGGGGGGAGACACCTGGGGTGGGACTGGCTCAACCCCAGACAGTCCCTCTGTTACCTCTTCTGGAGTGTGACAGCCACCTCGGGGGGGCTGGGGGCTCTGTGTGGCAATGCTTGGGAGCAGCTCTCCATGGCGCTGCTGGCCCTTGAGGTTCGCTGCTGTGGCTGGTCCTGGCCATTGCTCGTGGAATTATTTTTCTTCTTCCTCTTCTTCTTCTTCTTCTTGCCCGATGGCTGCCATTCCTTCTGTAACATCTTGAAGGAGCAGGGGGTCTGGGGCCGGGACCCCCACACCATCAAACACTGTCTGAGCATGGGCTGATCCCAGGGAGGGGAATGGGAGAGACTCAACAGCTCGTATCTGGGGGGCTCTGGGAGGGTCCAATCCTCCATCTCTGGAGGGTCCCCAGCTCCTGTGCAGGAGTCTACCCCAGGCTGGCCGCAGCAGGGTGCTCAGCAGCAACCAAATCCATCTCCAGGCCAAATCCTGTACTCCCTGAGAGGTTGTATGGACATGCAGCCCCTGGCATGACCCAGCTGCATCCCTGAGGATGAGGGTTGTGTGTGTGGGTGATGGGCACGCTTCCAAAAGAAATCATGTGAATGGGTGCTGGGGGATCCAGCACTGCCCACCCTCACCTGTGATGCTTTATCTGCCTTTGGCACGTCCTTCCTGCACACCACATGCCTGGGTGGATATGTCTTGGCCATCAGTACCATGCACCATGAGGCAGCGCTCCTGTAATGTTGGCACTGTCCTTCATCACACGCCTCTTCCTCTCCTGCAGCTTTTCTGCATTGAGGATGAGAGGAGAACATGAGAAGACCAAACCACGGACAAACATGGGCTCCCGCCATCCAGGGAGGCAACCCCTTACTTGTAGGTCTTCCTGGATGTGGACTTCTGGCTGCACTTGGTGCTCCCGCTGGATGTAGAGGACCTACTGGACATGGAGGTCCTGCTGGACGAGGACACCTTCCTGCAGGCCAACGGAGCGTGGGAGGAGGCAGATGTGTCCTGGCTCTTTGTGGAGCCAGAGCATGGTGGCTGCTGCTGGGCCTCGGTGGTTGCGGGGCTAGAGGATTCTGGTGGCTTCCAGTTCTCCATCCCCTCCTCGTCCCAGCCCTGCTGTCAACGGGGGCACCCGTGGAGACCCACGGATACCCAGAAGGGCTGCGGCCAAGGGCACAGCTGGGAAGGATGTGACCTGGGACTCTGTGTCCGTGGTGGGGCAGGAGGTGACTTCAGTGCCAGCGGCTGCCTACCAAGAGTGTCCTGCAGAGCAGCCCCCACCCGTGGCACCCCACATCCCCCCCACCCCACTCCAGGGATGCTGCAGCCGATTCACCCCCTGGGTGACCACCCTGGTGGCCTTGGGGGCACCCAGAGGGTGTGGGGCAGCCTCCAGGCTCGCTGCCTGGTGTCACCCCCCGTCCCTGTTCTGCCTGATGTCACAGAGCACCTGGTGGCACCGGTCGCGTTCTTTGGGCTCAGCTCCCACTGCCAGCAAGTGTCGAGCTGGAACAGGGTCCAACGGGGTCCAGCAGGGTCTCTGAGGCACAGGGTGGCACAGGGAAGGGGACAACATCCAGGGCTTGAGTACAAACGTGCCTCCACCTCTCCGGCTGCTGCTTGCTGGGCTCTGCGCCGTGCTGGATGTGTCCTGTGGGAAGGACCCTCCTGGGCTCAGCAGGTGCCCCCGTGGCACCATGAGCTCTGTAGCATCCTGGAGTGGAGGCCCCAACTGATGGCTGCTTTAAGGCAAGCACAGAGGGCTCAGCCAGACCCCCTGTACCCCAAAACTCCCTCCCCAGCTCACTCTGGGCTGGAGCAGCCCCAGCCAGCATGGGGACGGGGTCTCATCCTGCTCCTTCGTGGGGCATCCAGGCTCTGCCTTGGGCACCTCTTTGCCTTCTCCACCACCAGCCCTCCAGCTGAAATGCTCCTTCTGGAGCCAAACTCAGCTGAGCCCATCACGACCCCACCCCAGAGCTCTTTTGGGTGCTGCTGACACCCACCCAGAGCCCCCGCCTGGTGCGAATAGGGGTGCTGAGTGCTGCCCCGGGTGCCTGGACCCCACTGCATGGGCCCAGGGGGTGTGTGGGGGTGTCAGGGAGATGAGTAAACAATTTTTCCGGCGCCTTCTGTGGTCCCAAAGTGCTCCTTGGAAGGGTGGCCGCTGGGTGTCCCTGCAGCCCCGTGTGATGTGGCGCTGAGTGAGTCCATGGGCTGGGTGCTCCAAGCTGGGGCCACCGGTGGGACCCTGCTCCAGGGTTTAGCACCTTCACCCCCAGCCCAGGCCCCTGCTGCCCCTGGGATGGTCCCTGGGCAACTGTCCCAGCCCAGCTCCCCTCCTCTGAGGACTTCTCCAGCAGACTGTTGGGCTTGCAGCTCTTTTGGGTACTGCTGACACCCACCCAGAGCCCCCCACCTGGTGCAAATGGGGGGGTGCTGAGTGCTGCCCCGGGTGCTTGGACCCACTGCGTGGGCCCAGGGGGTGCGTGGGGGTGTCAGGGAGATGATTAAACAATTTTTCCGGCGCCTTCTGTGGTCCCAAAGTGCTCCTTGGAAGGGTGGCCGTGTGGGGGTGTCAGGGAGATGAGTAAACAATTTTTCCGGCGCCTTCTGTGGTCCCAAAGTGCTCCTTGGAAGGGTGGCCGCTGGGTGTCCCTGCAGCCCCGTGTGATGTGGCGCTGAGTGAGTCCATGGGCTGGGTGCTCCAAGCTGGGGCCACCGGTGGGACCCTGCTCCAGGGTTTAGCACCTTCACCCCCAGCCCAGGCCCCTGCTGCCCCTGGGATGGTCCCTGGGCAACTGTCCCAGCCCAGCTCCCCTCCTCTGAGGACTTCTCCAGCAGACTGTTGGGCTTGCAGCTCTTTTGGGTACTGCTGACACCCACCCAGAGCCCCCCACCTGGTGCAAATGGGGGTGCTGAGTGCTGCCCCAGGTGCTTGGACCCACTGCATGGGCCCAGGGGGTGCGTGGGGGTGTCGAGGAGACGGGTAAACAATTTTTCCGGACAATTTTTTTTCTGTGGTCCCAAAGTGCTCCGAGCTGGGGCCACCGGTGCGACCCTGCTCCAGGGTTTAGCACCTTCACCCCCAGCACAGGCCCCCGCAGCCCCTGGGATGGTCCCTAGGCAACTGTCCCAGCCCAGCTACCCCCGTCTGAGGGCTTCTCCAGCAGACTGTTGGGCTTGCAGGGACCTGTGGGACAGGATGGGGGGACTGGCAGGAGTACCACAGCTCAGTTCACAGGCTCTGGCCCACCCTGTGTCCCCAGGAGGACACCAGTAACAAAGCAGAGACCCCCTCCCATGGGGGGCCACCATCCCTCAACCCAGCCCAGCCCATCTCCCCAAGTCACACTGGGGTGACAGGGGCTGCCCACAGGGCAGGAAGCCTGGGCACAGACCGCTGGCGTGGGCACCAACACTGCTAGTAGTTCAAAATTTCTTTATTTTTATTTTCGTGGTGAGAACTGCTGCCGCTCTGCTGCTGCCCATCCACCTCCCACCCCGGGGCTCAGCCCCAGCTCCCACCCCAGCATCGGCCCCGCTGCCATCCCCAGGCTGCTGGGGACAGGCCAGCCAGGGAAGAGGGACACATGGCCACCACCAGCCCAGCCCACACACTGCTGGGACCCCCGGGGCCAGCATCACGCCTGGCACAAGGTCTCTGTTGTTTTTTTGGTGTGATTGAGGGGAATAGAGCCACCGTGCTCTAGCTGGGTCACAGACTGGGCAGCAGCACCGTTACAGCCAAACTCTGCTACTGGGACAATTTTTTTTTGTTTTCCCACAAGAGCCACCCAAACCACAGGCAGCAGGATGTGGCCTGAACCCTGCCTGCTCTTCTGGAACCCTGAGCTACACAGAAAATAGAGCGTGGTGCGGTTACGCAGCCCCGAAAAGCACAGGGAAGGGAGATAGATGGCCAGGCGCGAGGGATAACGAGCATCACGACCCTCCCCAGGCTGCTGCCCCCGCATCCGTGTGCTTTGTGGCAATAGCCATGGTGGAGGGGGACATCAGGAGCTCAGCACCATCCCCGGAGCTGAGCCAGGCTGCAGCTGGGACCAGCACAGCTGATGCTACGTAGAGTTGGCCAGTGGTGCAAATTGCAGGTGGAGGGAAGGAGGAAGGGCAACAGGGAGGCCAGGGCGTTTGCTTTTCACTGCCCCAGGCCAGTGCAGTGACAGAAAGACGTGGCTACAAGAAGCAAGGGGGTTGCTTGAGTGGAAGCCTCAACCCCCAAAGCCATGGGATGGCTCCTGCGGGCTGGCAGTGAGCGTAGCTGCCCCGTGTCCCCCCCGGAGATGGCTCCTGCACCCGGGGGGACCGTGTCTGTCCAGTGCACGAGGGGACTCTCCGAGCGGGCAGAGCTTCACCAGCACGGGCCAGGGAGGAAAGCACAGCCTTTGGTTGGAGCAGCTGCTCCCGAAATCCCCTTGGCCCGATGAGCACCTAACAGTTCACAGACTCTCCAGGCAGAGATAGTCCCGTTTCTCCACCTTCAGTGTATGGAGGGGCCGCCGGCTCCTGCGAGGCGACCCGCCGAGGTAAGGACGAGAGGTTTGCTGTGGAAAGCACGTCCCTGCAGTTACAGTGGGGTGACGGACAAGAGGGCCTCGGAGGGATTGTTAAATTACACGCAGACACGCTCTCACACACTCAAGACACACACACAAGCTCTTCTGTAAACCGGACTCCAGGAGATCCCGCAGATCTTCGGCTGGTCCCACCACCAGCGCTGGATGCGGCGTCCTTAGTTGTTCCCGCGGTACGTGATGTTGGTGAAGGTAGACGTGGCTTCTTTGTATAAAGGGTTGTTGCCCTGGAAGGAGGAGGAAAAAGAGCATCGTCACTGAATTTCACTGATTTTTTTAGAGTTGGAAGGGACCATAGAGATCATCTAGTCCAATTCCCCTGCTGAAGCAGGATTGCCTAGAGCTTGTCAGAGCATGTTACTCAGGATCATCCAGGTGGGGCTTGAAGATCTCCAGAGAAGGGGACTCCACACCCTCCCTGGGCAGCCTGTTCCAGGGCTCTGTCACCCTCACCGTGAAGAAGTTTTTCCTCATATTTGAGTGGAACCTCTTCTGTTCCAACTTGTGCCCGTTGCCCCTCGTCCTCTCACTGGAAACCACTGAGAAGAGTCTGGCTCCCTCCTCCTTCAACCCACCCTTGAGATACTTGTCAGCATTAATAAGGTCACTTTGTGCTTGGTTTCAGCGTTCACTCTACTTTACAGCTGGGGAAACTGAGGCACCATTTCAGCATTGAGTGGTGGATCCTGCTCAAGGCTTTGGCTGCACAGTTTAAAGGCTCCCCATGAGGTTTCATGGAGGAGAGCAGGGAGAAGCTGCTGTGGAGGACAGGAAAGGTGGCAGCAGGAGCTCAGGAGCAAAGAGGCCTCCTAAAAGAGCCACTGCACCCCATCCCTTCCCTCTGGGGAGGTGGGGGACAGGGGCTGGTGGTGTCCCAGCCCCTTCCCTCGTGCTCCAGGTGCCTCAGCCCTTCCAGCATCCCGTGGCAGGAGGGACCTTCCGTCTTGCTCATGGGATGGAAACACTGGTGTGGGCAGTGAGTAAGAGTGTCACGCTGGTGAGAAGTGCTTGGGACATGCTGGAGTTGGGAAAAGCATCTGGGACGTTTGTTATCGCCTGTGCGCAGCCCCTAGGACCGCAGTGGACTCAGGGAAGGGATGTCACCCCAAGTCCTCCTTGTGACAATGTGCCATTCTTCAGAGAGGAATGGGGCAAGCAGGTCTCTAAGGTCCATGGCCCACGACCACAGAGAGCAACTGGACTCTTGTGCTGGGAACACTGGGATCTGGATCCACTCAACCCAGGGGCTGTGGTCTTCAGGGACTCCTGCCTGGTCCATCCAACCCACTGGCCCTCACCGTGTCCCACTTGGCCCTGGCCTTCTCCTCCTCGAAGCGGGCAAACTCTCGGCGGTCATGGATGGTGATGAGGAGCTTCCAGATGAGCAGGGCAGCCAGGCCGATGAGCAGGATGGCACCCGTCACCGAGAGCAGGACCACCAGGACGTCTGGCCCCTTCGGGCAGTCTGGCAGAGGGAAGAGGGCTGGGTTAGGGGAGGCTCAGCACCCCCAGGGTGATTAAAAGTGGCTCTGGGGCTGCCTGGCCATGGGTACATGGAGTTCCTCTGGACTCAGGAGGGCTTCATCCTCCCCTGTTAAGAGCAGGAGCCCTTGAGCTCAGCAGGGTCTAAAAAGGAGGATCCCATGCATGAAGTGCATGTGCAAAGATCCTAAAGCTCCTCCCTACAGGGTGGGGGTCTGCACCCTGGTTTGGAGCAGCCCAGGTTAGGGGCATCACAGGTCCCACCCACAGTGAGGGATGACACTGGAGATCAAGTCCTCGGGCTGGTGGAAGTTCATCCCCAAACCAGCAGCCCAGCTGACACCCCAGCACCGCCCCCGCTCTCGGGCTGTGCGTCAATGCTGCACCCACAAACGGGGGTGGCGAGATCCGGTGTGAACCCCCAGTAACCACACACCTTCCCCCAACGCTGCCTGGGGCTCTACAGCCCCCACGGCCCTCGGGGGCCAGGGATGGTGGGCTGCCACCCTGCTGATGGCTGGCAGCTGCCTTTGTGACAGCTTTCAAAAGATCTGCGGCCACATAGTCCCCAGCTCGGCTGGAAATCAGACCTCAAGGTCACTGGAGACCCCAGAGCTGCTCTGCATGGTGGGGGGCTGACATAGCTCAGCATCTCTCCCATCAGGCCAGTGGGAGCTGGCTCTTAACAGCATCTCAAAAAAAAAATATCACACCCATGGAATCAGAAACAGGGTCAGGGGAGTGGGAATGTTGAGCCCCCATCCTTGGCCTCAATGGGGGGGTGAAATAACCAAGCAGCGCAGTGTGGAAACGTGAGACAGAGGCAGGAAATCTCAGCCCCGTGACAGAGCAGGGAACAAAGCAGCTCTTTAACCCCTCTCAGCCCCCAACCGTGGTGCCCTGTAAGCCTAAGGTGGGGTGGGAGGTACAAAGGGGACTCAAAAAATCCTCCCATTTGGCACAGAAACCCAGCGAGGTACGCTCTGCACCCCCTCCAGCCTGACCGTGGTGGCAGGATCTTACCAGGCTCCTCGATGACGTAGAGGATGGACTTGCCACTGGAGTCCTCGTAGTACTGGAACCGCACCACGCAGTCGTCCTCGTCCTTGTAGGTGCAGTTCACGGCGTCCTTGCCCCTGTCAGCTGCCAGAGCGAGAGGCTCAGAGCCCCCCCGTGTCGGGGGATGCCCACCCGGAGGGAAAGCAGAGGGTGTATGTGACCCCCCGGATTGCCACGCTTTAGGGCAGGGGTTTGGGTCTTACTCAGCTCCTGCACCGTCTCGATCTCGTCGCGGCACATGCGGCTGCAGGTCTGCTGCTCCACCAGTGCCCCCCGCTCAAACTTCTTGCACTCCACGCACTCCCTGAGGAAGAGGAGGGAGGTACCATGAGCTCCTCCACGCTCTCTCCCCGTGGAAAACGGTCACACTTTTTGGTCTCATGCTGCAGAAATCGCTGCAATCCCAACCCAACCGGGCTGTGGCCGGTAAGAGCTCCCGCTGGCACCACTGCCAACTCCAGGAGGGGGTACAGCCCGTCCCACCTCTCTGCCCTCTCTCACTTTTTGATGGTGCAGGCGTCCGGGCACGTGGGGCACTTCTCGCAGGTGTCTCCGTAGGAGCCGGGCTGGGTGCAGTCGCACTTGCCGCAGACGCAGGAGCCGTGGCCGCTGCAGACCAGCCCGTTGCTGGACATGCACGTGTCGGTGCGCGTGGTGCAGTTGCAGTAGTCACCCGTCCAGTCCGAGTCGCACAGACAGTCCCCGCAGCTGCACTTCCCGTGGCCTGGGGACAACCCAGAGGGCATCAAGACCCTCAAAGTGTCCCCATAGATCCCCTTCACCATCACCCATCAGGGATATCCATGTACCCAGAGTGGCAGCTCCACCTCTGAGGGTATGGCAAGGCAGGACCAACCACCCAGGACAACCCCTTTCCAGCATCCTTGGGGTGGGACACACAGCAGCTCACATCAAACCTCAGCCTTTGACAACCTTTGTGGACAACCACGTCCCCAAAACTCTTATTCCACCCAAACAAGAAGAAAAAATTCAGGTTGAGCCACCCCAGCTCTGGCAGGCTGGCAGCAGCTGGAGATTCTCAGTCAGATCCACCTCCGAGCTGCTCAACCTTTGCCTTTTAATTTCAGGTTGAGTCCAGACATCTGCTGAAAGCCCCCAAATCCCACTCATTTTCCAGCCTTAGACCAGGCAGGGGGAGCCGACTGCTGGGAAAAGCCGGACAAGCTCAGCGCTCTCACCCGAGACTGGTTAAATCAGACAGACGTGCTCAAACCCTGCCAAAGCCTGGAGCTGTTTGGATTGTGGTTTGATTTCAGCTCAAAGACAAGGCAGGGTGAGCGGTGGAAACGCCGTGGAGCCGGCACGCGCCGACCCGTCCCGAGCCCCCGAGCGCAACGGGCCACGTCAGGAACGCTGCTCCCGGCCAGGGATCAGGGCACCATCCCCCGCCACGGCCTCGGGGACACCGGCGTGAGAAATGAATGTGTAACCCCGTTAATGAGGAACTAGGGCTGAGTCACAGGAAAATAGCGCCGCGCTGGGTGACAAGGCACGGAAACAGACGGGGAACGCTGGGGAGAAGTGGCTCGAAAGGGACGGGATGGGATGGATGCCAACAGGGTTAGACGGATCGGGTTAATTAACAGCCTGCCCAGGCTGGGGGCAGCGCTTCGTCATCGCCCTTCAAACCTGGCAGCCCTTGAGCAAACAGGCTGAGGGAGCAGGGACAGGCATCCGGCTCCCCGGGGACACTGAGCGTTCCGGGTGTTTGGGGGGGAAACTCCCGGTTTCCACCTCTGTTATCAGCAGGTTATTAAGATAAGGGATCAATCCCTGCAGCCGTGAGCCATGGAGTTGGGCTGGGGGGCAGGTGGGGTCCCAAAAACAATTTGGGGGCAGGCAGGGTCCCAAAAACAATTTGGGGACAGTGGGGAGCAGGAACCAAGTGTTACCTGGCCAGTAGGTTTCACCTCACCCACGCTGGACTCCAGCAGAGCGGGCTCAGCTTTGGCCACTGACACTTTCCTGAGGATTTTTTGCCTTGAAGCATGAAGGTGATGGGTTTTTTGGGGCACTGTGTTAGCAGCCACCTCGCCTGGGTTCCAGTGCTTACTGGAGGCAGTGGGGTGGGATAAACCCTATATGGGGAAGGCCCTGGCACACCAGGACATGAGAAACCACTCTTGGGATGGATGTTTTAGAGAGAGGGGCTCCTTCCCCGGTCCCTGGTGTGGAGGAGGACCCAAGGAGCTGGTCCTCTCTCCCCAGAGAGGAGCAGCAGCAGCCGGGGCTGGAGCAGGGAGGCTGGTAGCACATGGAAGAGATGAATATTCAGGAGGGCTGATGCCATAAGACCACTGAAGTGGGAGGATTTGCTTCCCCAATTGCTTTTGACGACGGGGAGCCTTCAAGAACTGGGCAGAGGATAAAAATTGCCTCTCCCCACCCCTCTCCCTCCACCCTGGGGGTTCCTCCCACAGAGCAAGACCTCTGATGTGTTGGAGGCTGCGATTTGAACAGGGTCTGGCTGGTCTCTGCCCTGCACGTCCCAGAGCTGCTCCCTCAGCTGACCACTGGACACCCTCATGGGACTCCTGAGTCTAAGCAGGGACTAAGGTCTCTTTTTAACCCTCAGAGCTCATCACCCTGCCACGGCTCTTGGCCACAGGAGGTGATACGAGCTGCCAAAAAGGGAATAGTTCCCCCGGCATCGCTTCAGATCTATGGATGGTCCAGGGAGAGCCGTGGCTGAGTGAGGCAGTGGGGACAATGCGTGGGACATGCCCCGAAATTTCACTGAATTTCACTGAATTTTTAGAGTTGGAAGGGACCATAGAGATCAGCTAGTCCAACTCCCCTGCTGAAGCAGGATTGCCTAGAGCTTGTCAGAGCATGTTACTCAGGAGCATCCAGGTGGGTCTTGAAAATCTCCAAAGAAGGGGACTCCACACCCTCCCTGGGCAGCCTCTTCCAGGGCTCTGCCACCCTCACCCCAAAGAAGTTCTTCCTCAGATTTGAGTGGAACTTCCCATGGTCCAGCTTGTGCCCGTTGCCCCTCATCCTGTCCCTGGGAACCACTGAGAAGAGTCCGGCTCCATCCTCCTTCAACCCACCCTTGAGATCCTTGGAAGCATTAATAAGGTCTCTCCTCAGCCTTCTCTTCTCCAGGCTAAAGAGTCCCAGCTCTCTCACTATGAAGAAGTTTTTCCTCACATTTGAGTGGAACCTCCTACGTTCCAACTTGTGCCCGTTGCCCCTCATCCTCTCACTGGAAACCACCGAGAAGAGTCTGGCTCCCTTCTCCTTCAACCCTCCCTTGAGATACTTGTCAGCATGTCTCTTTGCCCACGAGGTTGGCCAAGGTGAACTCCCTGGCAACTCACCCGAGCACATCTGGCCCTTGAAGCGGACGCAGGAGAAGTCGTCGCACTCGCAGTACTTGCCCGTCACCTTCCCGAAGTCGCTGCTGTGGCAGACGCACTGCCCGCAGATGCACTCCCCACGCTGGCTGCAGAGGGGCTGGTCGCGGCGGGGGCTGCAGTTGTCCTGCTGCGAGGGGTTGTACTCCTGCTCCGAGCACTCGCAGTGCGAGCCCAGGCGCCCGGGGTTGCAGCGGCACACGCCGCACTCCAGCGTCCCGTTGCCCCGGCTGCAGGACGAGCTGTTGGCCTCCGCTTGGCTCTCGCAGGAGCAGTCGCAGTTGAAGTTGACCACCACCGTCAGGCTGTCCTTGAAGCCCACCGGTTTGATGGTGAAGGATTTCTGTCGCTCCCGGGGGCACCCCCGTACCTTGGCCTCGATGCTGAAGCTGACCTGGAGGACAGAGGGGTGCGTTGGGGTGTCGGTACCAACAGCATGATATTGAGGAACCCACTCCAGCCCATGGCCAACCTTAAGGAGCCCAGAAATGGGACGCATCACATCTCTTTGGGCTCTTCAAAGCTGTCCCAGCCTGGTCAGGAGACCTGCCTGCCGCAGTAACCAGGCTAAATCCCATGTGCTATGGGCCAGCAGCCTGGACTGAGCTACAGCACCACAGAGTTTGCATCCAGCAGACTCAAAAAAGCATTTTCCTCCTTGCACCCACCCAGCTGGACCCCTCCCTCCACTGCAAAGGTGGTGACACAGGGTCTGTGTCACCCGGGAGGTGGTAGGGGCCAGCAAATGATCTGATGGAGGGCATCAGACGAGCTGGCAGCGCTGCTACACAGAGGGGGAGAAATAACCAAGCTCATGAAGAGGATCCTCACCGTGTCCCCGATCTTGAGCCCCATGCAAGACTTGAGGCCGGGGATGACCTCGTCGTTGAGGCAGGTGGCGTTGAAGGCCAGGGACAGCTCTTCAGGGAGGTCACGCACCTCCAGCTCCACCTTGGAGCGGATTTTCTAGGGGAGGAGAGAGGAGCGATGAAGATGACGGCACGGGCTGGGCAGGGCTCAGCACCAGGGAGGGGTCCCCCCAGGCCCCACAGCGATGCTCCCACACACACGGGAAAGAAGCCAAGGGCCTCGAGTCTTTTTCAAGGCTCAGCTACGTCATTCCCCACAGGGAAACGCCTTCCAGGATGGGAAGGAGCAGGCGGTGAACACAGTGATCTCCCTTCCCCGGGGTCCCCGCACGCGTGAGTGGAGGCAGATGCTCACAGCTGGTCCAGGGAGGATGCTCGGGGCTGGGGGAGCTGCCAAATCTGTGTGGGCTGCTTGCAGGGTGAAGCAGTGGCTATTTTGGGAGGGACGGAGCTGTGGGGCCAACCACATTCCACACTCACCCCATAGGAGTCCACTATGAGCTGCAGGACGTTGCTGGAGTCTCTGGATAAGGTGCCCACTGTTGTGCCTGGGATCAGCTCACTGTAATTCTGGAGAAATATCATAAAAATGATCTGCCTGGGACGGGTGAATGTGCCATGGCTGGGCCAAACCCTGTCCAGGCACAAGGGAGCTTCCCAAGGAGCTTTGATAGGACTGCAGACCACCAAGCTGTGTCTGGCCACCATGGGTGGCCACCTGCAAAGGGTGTTCCTTGGGACCCACCAGCCCCCCAAGAAGACAGCTTTGCACAACAGCTGTTACCTGGTAGAGGCCAACAACCGTATCCGTCACAGCAAAGATCAAGTTGATGTTCTTCTGTGAGAGTTTCTCAGTCATCAGACCCAGAGAGGGATAGTCCTGGGGAAGAGGAGAGGCTATACCCTAGGATCATGTACCCCCAACCACCCTAGTACTGATCATGCTCTCCAACCAGGCCTCGAGCACGTTTCCCACCCTTGGAGGCCCCTCACAACAGGACCTCTGGGCTCCCCAGCCCCATGTGTGGGTCAGGGTTTACCAGTGTGGTGGAGGCAGAGTAGAAATTATCCTTGTCGATGTGGCACTGAGCATCGTTGGGCTGCACGATGCCGGCCAGCCTGCCATCCAGCGCGATGTGGGTCTTGGCATCCGTGGTGAAGACAAGGAGGTGGGAAGCATCATTCCTCCAGCCGATTATCTTCTGCAGTGAAAGGTGGTTCCGTGTCACACGACAGCATGTGCCAAGGACAGCCCCATGTGCCAGCACCTCACTGCTGCCTCTGCTGCCACCTCGGGCCATGGCCTGGCTGTAGGGACCAACCTACCACTGCTGAGGGAACCGAGGGGGATCACTCTCCCAGGGAAGTGCTGGGAGGGGGTTATGGGCTGTGGAGCCCAGCAGGTGGGCATGGGCTACTTGTACAGGTGAAAGACAGATTTTAACTTGCTAGAGTGTTAATTAAGGTGGCTAATGACTGAGGGCAACACCTCCCATTTCCAGGAAAATCAAGGTGCAAGCACAGGAGAAGATGTCCTTTCTGGGCTGGTTACTGCAGGGCTGACTTGAGATCATCATCAGTTCCCAAGCTTCTGCCCTGCTCTCTTCTCCTTCCAGGACCATGTAAATGCCCTGCTCTAGAAATGTCCTAGTTGAATGTTCAACGTCTCCAGATCTGAGCCTTGCAGCAGCTCCACAGGGTTTACAGTCCCATCCTGGTGGGGTTGGGTGGTCTCTGCCAACCCACCAGATCCAGCCTGATGACCGTCTCCCAGCCCCACCCAGGCCTTCTTGCCCCTTACATCGCACACGGTGGCCTGGATGATGGCATCGAAGCCGCCCTCGGGCGCGTCACGGTTCCGTGAGACACTCTGCTTCCGCACCTCCTCGTTGAAGCGAGTCACCTCGTCTGTGAGTGACAGGACATGTTTGTAGCCAAACATGGGCAGGCAGGTTTCCGCGATCCTGTGGGAGGAGAGAAGTCAGGGCATGAGGCTCACAGGGCTCTTCAGCTCCCATCTGCACCCTGCAGCCATCCCACCTCCCATGGTGCTGTCCAGGATGCGTTGGAGGGACCCAACCACCCCAAGAACCCGAGGACACAGCCAGCGGTTGGTGAAGGACCTTTTAGAAATTATATTTTAGAGATGCTGGGCTCAGGTCAACTTCCAGCCTCTGTCCTGCTGGGATTTTTAGAAGTCACTTCCTTTGAGCCTCAACATCTCATTTGAAAAAATGGTGCAAAATTGTTTGTTCCCTTAAGAGCTTTTCACTGACAATGATACTTTTTAGCTCAGACCTGCTCCTCCTCCCTGTGCCAGCAGAACATGCAGTGCAGCAGGGTTTAAACCCTGCCCAAAATCAGGCACCCCACTCCCTGCTGAAATCCATTGGTATGGATATTTCCACCCACTTTCCAGTGACATCCCATCAACTTCTGGCCCTTACAGGACTCCCTCATCCTGGGACTTACTCGTAGCAAGGGTTCGTGATGGCTTCTGGAGGAGAGATATACATGTAGGGGGAAATGGGCTTGTCCACAAAGGCCCCAAAGCCGATGCGTAGGTTGCTGGTCAGCTTGCGCATCTGACTGGCCAGCTTCGTGCCCAGGTTCTGGATGTTCCTCAGATCGTCCTTCATGGAGTTGGACAGGTCCATCAGGTAGTAGATGTCCACGGGGTAGTCTTCTACTTGACGCACTTGGACGCGAAAGATCTGGGAGTCATCTGTGATGTGACAGGGCAGCAGAGTGAGAGACCCTCTCCTGGGAGGAGCAAAGGGGGGTCACCACAGGACTAGGGAGAAAGTCAACCTATGGGGTCAGCAGGAACTCAAGGAGATGGTTTAGAGGGAGGAAAACGATTAAAGAGACACAAAGGGGCAAAGCCCTTAGGGCAAGGTGCTTGCACAGGAGATATGCTGTGACCCCCTTGGAGATGGCAAATGTGGCTCCTGTTCTCCAAACTTCTCATTACCAGGACACGAGCAGATCCTCCTGCTCAGAGCTGACCCCCCGAGCTGTCCCACATGAACAGTGTGACCAACACATGCTGGATGGAGTGAGTGAAAGACCCAGGCAGCATGTCTTACAGGGATTACTGGGGCTGCATGGGACTTCTCTGAGCTCCCAAGAATTCTGAGCATCTTCTGGGGCCTCCCCCATCCCTGTTCCTTCCCCTTCTCCCTCTTGGCTCCTCCCAGCCTCTTCTGGGAAATTCTTAGCAAAACTTTTTCCACTGAAACAAAAGCCTTCTTAGACAGAACCTTCTGGGGAACAGGCCAGTTTCGATGACTTTTGTACTTTAAAAAAAAAAAAAATGCTGAAAACACTTCGGGTTGACCTTTTCTTTCTGCCTTTTGAAAGAGACAAAGGTTCTTTCTTGCTGTTCTTGAAATGTAAGCTGGGGCACAGCTGCATCTTTCTCAGAACACCTCAAATGCTGAGGAAAAAAGCTTTAATTGAGCTTAAATTGTTATCGTTTCCATATTTCCTTCTAAATCTGCACGTCACATTCTGACTTTGAGGATGGACAAAGTCTAAAAAAAAAAAATCTATGAGAGCCCAAAGCTCTCCTTCCCCCCTCCAGCTGCATTGCTGGAGCACCATCATGTAGTCCGGGTCCCAACTTTGTGCTCAGAGAGCATCTGTTTCTCCTTGTTGAGTTAAAACCATGAGGACTCTGAGCGTGTGGGGCACGGGCTGTGACCTGTCCCTCTTATATCCTTCAGCATTTGGTCTTGATTCATGAGGCAGATGACTCACGTCAAGCTTCCTTGGCTGGGGAGAGATGATACCAAGCTGGGGTTTTCTTTTATTGCTTATAAGGAACAGGGACTCATGACACTGCACACTGCCTCTGTTCCTCTCCAGAGGAACACACCTACCTGCCTCCTATCAAATACTTTTAGACCTAAATAGAACAAGACATGTAATGTAGCAGCTACACGTCCCCATCGCGTGGGGACATTTCAGACTGTTGTCACTCAGATGGGTCAGGACTCCTCTTGGCCAGGCCCAGGGATGTGCACAGCATGCTATGTGCCCTCAGCCACCTATATATCTGGCCCCAGGGCTTTAGTGAGCACAAGGAACCAAAATTATTCCTGCTGAGACGGGAAGAGTCACCCATAAGTCACCCGTGTGGGGCAGAGCACGGTGATGGCACCACTCACTCTGCATTCCCCAAATCCATTTTGTGACCTTGGGTAAGCGATGCCTGTTAGTTTTGCCTCCCGCCTGGCATTGCTTGAAATTCCTTGATGCTGGCAAACGACCGTGACAGTTAATTGGCTCCAGCCTGCCTGGCTGAAACAAGCCTGGGAAATTACAGGGACCTGTTGGCAGTCCAGCCCTGCCAGCTGCTCTACAGCTCATTAGACACGAGCTGCCTTCCACCAAAGCATTCAGAGCGCCCCAGCAGCGGCTAAGATCTAAACAGCTTTATAAAATAAGCCCCTGTGTTGTTGAAGTCACATCCAATCCTGCCCCTTGGGATACCAGAGGACTGAGCCAAGAGACTGAACAGCAGAAATCAGCTTGCAGACAGCCCAGCTGCCATCAGGGATGTTCCTGGAGGGTTCAGTGCAGTCCCCAGTCTGACCTTGCCCCCGATGGACATGAGCCAGCCTTGGCCAGCGAGGCAGAGTGATGGCTCAATCATCACTCGAGCCCTTTAAGTCATTCCCACAGCATCTTCCCTTCTAGTACCTAAAGAGGTCCTATAGGAGAAATGGAGAGAGACTCTTTATGAGGGAGTGGAGCCGTAGGATGAGGGGGAACAGTTTTAAACTGAAAGAAGGGAGATTTAGATGAGATACTAGGAAGAAAGTCTTCCTTGTAAGGGCAGTGAGAGCCTGGCCCAGGTTGCCCAGAGAAAAGCTGTGACTGCCCCATCCCTGGAGGGGTTCAGGGCCAGGCTGGAGGGGGCTTGGAGCAACCTGGTGTGGTGGGAGGTGTCCCTGCCCAGGGCAGGGGGTGGCACTGGATGGGCTTTAAGGTCCCTTCCAACCCAAACCATTTTATAATGTCCCCTTCTTACATCAGTCTGGGGGCTCTTACCAGGCCGCAGATTCAGCTGTATTTTCTGGGGGCTCATCTGGGTGGTGGTGGAGCCCCCCGAGCCCTTGTCACTGAGGGGTCTGTTCTCCAGGATGGTTACGCTGCTGGTGGGGAACTCGATGTAGTTGTTCTCACAGCCATTCTGCAGGAGGTTGGCGAGCAGGTCACAGCGAGGGGACGATTGCGCAAAGACCTGCCGGAGAAGGACACAGTCAGGAGCCAGCTCCCCCCGGGAACTCTCAGGGTTATGCCAGGAGGAGGAGAGAGGGCCCCTGCTTTGTCACATCTAACATGACACCAGAATAAGAGGCTTTTTGGGGTACGTGGTCCCTGCTGGAGGGAGGTGGCAGACAAAGGGGATCGGGGATCAGCTAATCTTGCTGGGGTTCAGAGCAGGTTTTGGTCTGTCGTGCTCTGCAGTGGAGCTCAGCAACTCCTGCCAAAAAGGAGCAATGGATAATATATCCCTGCCAAACCCCCTCCTGACTCCTAGCTGGAGCTTCAGGCTTGTTTTTTGGCAAAGCTGAAAGGAAAGCCCACCTGTGCAGGATGACTAGAAGAGGGTGAGGTGGGATGTGAGCACGGTAGGCTGGAGGTGAGGGGCAGAGTCTGGGACGTTTTTTTAATTATTTTCTAAACTTTGGCAAAGGACGAGCCACCTTTCCTCCCCATTTTCTTGACACGTGCCCTTAGAGATCTTGCTGCAAGCAAGGAGCAGCCCTGCTGTGGGTGAGCCCAGCGCATGGAGTGGTGCTCGGTTCCTGTCCAGGAGCCCTTCAGCCTTATCTCCAGCTCTCCAGCTTCCTGCCGGATGGAGCTGGCCGGAGGAAAGGAGAACCAAAAAAGGAGTGAAGGAGCAAAAAGGCAACGGGGCTGTGGGAGAAGCTGTCAAGTGCCCATCAGGGGCAGGAAGCACAAAGTGGGGTGTCATGGTGGGGCTCCAGCCCCATCCCTCCTTTTTCCTAGAAAGCTTCTGGCTCCTTGCCCTTATCATGGTGCATTCAGAAGGGCTCTGATCGCTTCGGTTTCTCAGGAAGACAAACAGGGGAAGAATTTATTTCTCAGCCCAGCGCTGCCAGGATCTGCTGCCCCGTGTTCCCAGCCTGGCAGCAGCCATCCTCCCCTCCAAAAGGTTTCTCCATCTCCCTCCCACAGCCCAGATCTTTCTACAATCAAAGTCCTACAACAGATGACCAGAAAAACCTTTCCCTGCAGCAAAGGGAGGTGGCGTGAGACCTGGTGGGGCTGGTTCAGCTCCCTCCCTGCTCCTGGGAAGCTGGATCCCAACACCGCAGCCTCCCAGTACTGCAGAGCTTCCCCACTTGAGATACCATCTCCCCTACCTTCAGGCTGGCTGAACCCAGGGAACAAATTCGTGTGTTTTACGCAAATGAGTAGAAAAACGCAAACGGTGTCAGGAGGCCCTGGCTGGCCCAAAGCCTTCTGGAAACGGTGGCCAAGTAATAGCCAGAAAATACATCAGCAGGCGTGTTCCTCCCCCGCGGCCTCCTGCTCCCACCCTCACTGCCTGGGCAGCACGCTGTCGGTGAAAAGGACAAGTCATCCCTCTAAATTAGCTCCTTCGCACGCACCCACCCAACAGGCTCACCCCCTGGGGCTCCCCGCTGCAGGAAGAGGTGCCTGGTTTAGTCCAGATCCCATCAATCATCACATACATTCTAGTTCCAGGCAGGGAAATCACTGGAAAAACATGCGGGTGGAAAGCAGGCTGGGCAGGGAGGTTTTTAACTGTGGTGTTGGGCTCTTGGGTGACACCTGAAGACTCTGGGGAGGTCCCAGGACCTCAAAGACCATGTAGCACCTTATGGAATTAGCAGCATCATTCCTGCTGTGAGATTCCTGTGGAGAAACTATTTAACTCCAGGGTTGCATCCTTCCCCTTGAGCCCTAAATGTTATGATTGACTCAGGACCCACAGGAGCCTCCCCAGCAACAAAACTATTGCAAAAGGCAAAGGAAAAAGTTACTGTGCCATCAAAGGGGTATTTGGCTACAAGGCCCTCGCAGCCCCTAGTCTAGTTTTGTGGGAGCCCCATCCCTGGAGGTGTTCAAGGCCAGGTTGGATGGGTCTTGCCCCATCTCCATCCCCCAGCTCCCTCGCTGCTGGGTGGGGAGGCTGTGGGAAGTCACACAGCACCAGGGTATCTCTGTTTTCATCTTGTAGGCAACCACATGCAGCATCAGCTTCTCTGCAGGAGAGCTCCTGGGAGGACTCAAAGCACAGATGCTTTTGCAGATGAAGCTAAAACCTTCCAGCAGCTTCTCTAAAAATCAAACCCTGGGCCAGCCTTGCCTTCCACCTTTCCTCCAAGAGAAACAGCAAGGGTGAGACCCCAAAAGATCTATCATGATAATCTCCAAAGTGACTTTAGAGCCATGTTTCAGTGTTGAGGTCTGGCTGCCTTTTTCCAAAAATAAAAGTGAGGGGATGGGCACGTCTATTTGTTGTTAAGAGTGGTCAAGGTTTCCGAAAAATAAATAAAACTCAGTTCTCCTCTGCGTCAGCACTCGGTGGGGTCAGTGATCACAAGAAACAAGAAACCATGATGAAATCCTTCTCCTGTCCAAAGCCAGGATGGAGCAGGAGTCACTGATAACCCCGGCTCCTCGGGAAGGCAGTGTGGGTGGGAAAGTGCTGCAGTGGGAGCAGAAGGAGTGCAAATAAGGGCACTGTCCCTTTAAAAAAAGGGGGGGGTGCAATATCAGAGACCTCCCCCACCCCAGGGAAATTAAACAAACCCACAGAAAAAAAAAAATCCCTCATTTGCTAAATTAAGACAATGTGGTCCAGATGTCAGAGGCAGAGTTGCTGAGCAGAGCTCGCACAGCCCGGCTCTCCGGGGGCCGCTTGCTGGCAGCGGGACGGCTCCCTCACTGCTTGTCACGTCTGTCCATGAGCACAGCCCTGAGCAGCACTGGAAATATTTCCTTTTTTGGAAACCTTTGCTGATGTGGAGGATTAAAAAAAAAAAAAAAAAACACCACCCCATCACAACCTCTGCTGCAGCGTCAAGACACCAGCCCAGCCCAGAATCAGTGGTTGGGAAGGAACAAGACCCCTTATCGTGCTGGGAAGTTCAGCCACTCCTTGCAGAAGATAAGATGGGGCACAAGCATCGTTATTCACACTGAGATCCTGGAGGTATCTGATGGGCACAGCAAGCAGAGGCATCCCCTCCAGATACACACTGATCTCAAAGCACTGGGGTCAGACACAATCCAGCAGCGTTTTCCAGCTTGGATCACTTTTTCCCAGGTCTTTTTCCAATCCTGGTGGGTACCATGGGTACAAACAGATGAAGCAGAAAGCAAGAAAAGCTTTCCAGAGGGGAAACTGCTGCTGGCTGTGAAGCCCTGGAAGAGGTTTCATCACCGCTCCCCTCTCCAGCCTCCCTTCCCCTCGCCTCTGCCTGGGGTGTTGGGAAACTCCATCCATTAATGCCTGGAGTAACCAACCCCCAGGGCAGCATTTTTGGAGGTGAGCGTGGCAGATCTTCCAGGCTCTTACCCACCCAAACAGGGTAATTTTAAAACCACAGCTCAGTTCTCACATTTTCATTAACTCAGTAACCAAAACCGGGCACCCTGTCTTCCTTCCCGTTTCTTTCCAATAAAAAAAGGCTTTTAAACACAAACCCCAACTTCTAATCGGTATTTTTCTCTTCTTCTCACCAGGCTCCTTTCCCAGCCCTTCCAGTAATTCAACTCCTTTAGCCTGAGCTTTACAATGAGTTTTTGAGAAGCAAACCAAATGTAAACTAAGTTTTCCCAAGAATATTTTTTGAGAGACAAAGGGAATTCCCAGTGAAAACATCAGCATTTCTCAGCCAGCTCGATGTAGCTCTCACCAACCCACCCAGATAAGAGGCAGATTTTCAGAGCCAGGCAGGAATGGGCAGCCCGAGCCCCGAAATATGTGTCTCAAGCTGTGGTCAGAGCCAGATGCCACCGAGGAATGTGTTTAGACACGGTGGGAACAGATGGAGATGGAGCCTGTGGCTGGAACACAGGGACCAGCAGCCGTCCCACAGGCTTGTCCCTTCCTACATGTCCCCCTGTCCTGCTTGGGGACATCTTTCAGCCCTGCTTGGTCTCCCCCAGCTCTTACCGCCTTGGAGCACCAGGCGCAGAGGGGGCTCACAGCCAGGCACTGCTTGCAGGAGTTCACCCCGCGGGTGGTGCAGATGTTACCCCCTGAAACAGCAAAACACAGAGTGGTTACAACCAGCAGAGCCCAAAATCTACACTCGTGCTGAATTCTCAGTGCTCAGCCAGCAGCTTCAGGAGCAGGCACAGCCCCACATCCCACCAGGGCTCTGCTCCCACCCCTTTCCCAGCACCAAAACCCAAGAGCTGCTCCCTGCCCCTTTTATAATCACCTCTCCAGCCTGATACCAGCTGGGCTTCATCCTGCCCAGCACTGAGCATCGTTTCCCACCTGGCAGCTCCTCAAAGGCTCCCCCCATCCCTGCAACCTCACACACGTGTTGGAGTGAAGCCCACAGTGCCAGTGGAGACACACAACTTCTTCCCCCTGTGTCTCCCCGCAGACATTTTGGGGCAGGAGGGAGGGGAACAGAGCAAATTCCCAGGGGTACAGTGTGGCATCCACAGCCCTGCCAGCGGCCGGGGAACTGCTGCCTTGAGCATCATTTCCCACCTGGCAGCTCCTTAAAGGCTCCCCCCATCCCTGCAACCTCACACGTGTGTTGGAGTGAAGCCCTCAGTGCCAGTGGAGACACACAACTTCTTCCCCCTGTGTCTCCCCGCAGACATTTTGGGGCAGGAGGGAGGGGAACAGAGCGAATTCCCAGGGGTGCAGTGTGGTACCCAGAGCCCTGCCAGCGGCCGGGGAACTGCTGCCTCTTCTCGCCACCCCTGACCCAGGGCTGTTGGTGCCTCCTCGTGCAGAAGCTAAACTCAGTGGCTGGTCTTGGCTCGGGTTCAAACCCAGGGAATGGAGGGGGGGGAAAGGTCACGAGTCCAGAAACATGTGGGTGGTGGTTTGTGCCCATGCGCCGGGCAAAGGTTGGGCTCCGTCGGTGGAAGTGGCAGTGGAGACTTTGGGACATGCATGATGGCACCAGCTGTGATGGTTGGAGGCCAGTGGGTCCGTGTTGGGGATTAAAGGGCCCCAAAATGCCTGCAGAGGCCAGTGGGTCCGTGTGGGGGATTAAAGGGCCCCACACACGCCCAGGGCAGCATCAGAGCTTGCTGGGGCAGGAGGAGCTCCTCCGGCAGAGGCAGGACCATGCAGCTCTGCGGTCCCGCTGCTAACGGCCGATGCAGCGAGCGGCCGGGGGCACGGCCACGGTGGCATCACCCTCAGCTCCTCCTCCCCCCTGGGCACAAGAGTTGGCAGAGTTTTAGGGTTGTCTGGACAGAGCAGACTGCAGCCATGTGCCTACCTGGCTGGGGGAATGCTGCAGCCCAAGGGATGCCAGCACGGAGCAGTGGGTGCCGGGGTCTCCCATTTTGCCCCGTGTCCCCCCCGTCCCCGCCCAGGGCTCTCCCCAGCAGCCACAGGCAGAAAAAGCAGCATTTTCCGTAGCTGCAGGAAATGCAACACAAAGCAGTAAGAGGAAATGGTGAAACGATGTCGTCAGGTCTCTGGGCAGAACCTCGGTGATGGCACTGTGCACTCACACCCGCTGGCACGCAGCCTGGGAGTGTGAGTGTGCATGGGCAGGTGTGTGTGTGAGCAGGGTGGCAGTGTGTGCAACGTGTGTGTGTGTGTGAGCAGGGTGGCCGTCTGTGCAACGTGTCGTGGATGCCCGTGTCTGCACGAGGGTGGTGTCACGGGCCGAGCTGGGCACCCTGTGGCTGTCCCGGTGGCTAATGGTTGCCTGGGGATGTGCCCCAGGGGGGCACTGGGGATGGTGACCCCCCTCAGACCTCTGCCACCCGCACTCCCCGCTCATCCCACCCAGGGGCTAAATGCTAGAAGCCAACTCCCTGCCTCAGCACGGGTTTTAGGGTTGCATCCACTCCCCGAGCTCTCACCATACACCAAAATACCCACCTACAGCACGTGAGGACGGGAAGGATTTTAAATTTAGCATTGCCCAAAAGAGTGATGGGTTGGTCCCTGGCACGGAGAATACTGAGCAACGTGTCAGCAGCACTACTGCATCCTTGGGGGGACAGGTCTGGAGAGACGGGGCTTGGTGGGGACATGGCAAAGGGCTCTTAGAAAGCAGCAGAGGCACCGACAGCCCCAGATCCTGCTTCTCACGCTGCTCCTGCCCCGTCCCTGTGAAATCTCTCCAAGCGCCGGCAGCTGCAGCCCAGTGCCAGGGCACGTGCCTTGGATTTGTGCTTTGCTGTGTCTTGGATTTGTGCTGTGCCTTGGATTTGTGCGAGCCCAGTGCCGGGGCACGTGCCTTGGATTTGTGCAGTGCTGTGCCTTGGATTTGTGCTGTGCCTTGGATTTGTGCAGTGCTGTGCAGCTGGGAGCTGGTGCTGGCACGGCTGGTGGCGACTCAGCCCCTGGGGACATCAGGGGAGGCATTGCCCTGGCAGCCCTGGAGGACAGGGATGGTCCTGGCAGCCCTTGAGGACGGGGACGGCCCCAGCAGCTCGAGATACTCGAGATTAAACTCTCAGAGCTGCCAACCCCCCGGGCCTCGTGCCCGAACATGGGAACAGCTTCCGAAACTGCAGGTCCCTGGGGAGCCCCGATGCTTTGGTACCCGGACCAGCATCACGGCCCCTCGGCCGGGGACACGGGGAGAGGTGCCAAGCAGCTGCCTGCCCCATGCCAGCAGTTTCATTGCTTTCTGCTCTCACATCCCTCCCTGCAGCCACCGTGTCCAGCTGCTCACTCATGGCCACGGTGGCTGGGACACGGTTACGGCACCAGTACCACCAGTACCACCAGCAGTGCTCCTGGCCCAGACTCCTATTTAACGCCAGTGTGGGGTTTTCCCCCCCCAGGCTTGGGTTTTAGCTCACCAGGGGATGGTTTAGGCACCCAACTCTGCCCCAGCACCCAGCTGGCTAGGGAAGTGTGGAACTGGTAGGGTGTCCTGCCAGCCATGGGTGCTCCAGCCACGCTCCCAGCCTGGGGACAGGACCCAGGGCTCACAGCAGCACCTGGGATGTGAGATTCACTGGTCCAAATCCTCTCTCAAACTGGTTTCCCCCAGGACTTGAGCCAAGTCCCTCAGCTGCTCCCTGCCTCAGTTTCCCCTGTGCAGTGTGGGGTTCTTGGGAAAAGAGCACTGCATGGCTACAGCCCCCACCCAAGCGGTGCCATGCGATGGGACCGGAATTTCTGCTGGTTTGAGATTGGGCAGAGACCCCCAGAGCCACCGGCTCTGCCCGGGCAACTGGTGGCATAAACCCAGTCCCTGGGGACCAGCACTAACCCTGGTCCTGGCAAGACCTGGCTGCACCGAGACCCAGTGGTGGAGGATTGCCAAGCCCATGTCTGCCAGCCGGGCCCCCAGCTGCTTCTGCTTCGCCCGGTCGTGCCAGGAAACCTGAGCTCTGGGGCTAACGAGCCCCCAGAACAGTCTCTCTGGGCTGCAGAGCTCATCTGCTCCCCAGCAGCTGGTACACATTTCCCTCCTGCCTCTGCACAGCCTTTTGGCGCTGGTGGGTTCCTCTCCTCCCCTCCTGCCACCACCCCATAGCCCAGGGGGGGGACCTTGATCTGCCCCCCTCACCAAGCTGGAGATGTAATCCCAATTTTCTGGCTGACTTTGGCACCACAGCCACGAGCTGGGCTGTCCCATCCGGACAGAGCAGCAGCCCCATGGCCGGAGGGCAGCACGTGGGGTAGGATGGAGCTGCAGCACCAAGGGTCGCTGTGGGAGGGATGCTGCCGTGCCTGAGGCTGCCCTGGGGTCTGCTGTCACATAGTGCCACTGTGCCATTGCTGGCAGTGGTGGCTTTGCCAGGGGGTCCCATGGGTGGGTACCTGCCCCCTTGGGCTACCTGAAACCCCAGTCCAGGAGCCCAGACTCATGCAGCCCCATGATCTCCATGACCGAGACATGTGCCTGGGGATGGATGACCCTTCCCCAGCCTCCAGCACTGTATGGAGCCATTTTTGGCTGTGCTTAACAATGGGTGGGTACCTGCCCCCTTGGGCTGCCTGAAACCCCAGTCCAGGAGCCCAGACTCACACGGCCCCATGATCTTCATGACCAAGACATGTGCCTGGGGATGGATGACCCTTCCCCAGCCTCCAGCACTGTATGGAGCCATTTTTGGCTGTGCTTAACACAGGGTTGGATGGAGCAGGACCATCCCTTTCCCCCAGGGAAGGGGCCAAAATCTCCCGGGCGCCAGCAGTGATTAACAGAGGGCAGTTATCACCATCCAAACACGCCACTCGTCCTGCTTGGAGCAGGAGCCTCACCCCCCTCACTGCAGGGAAATGTCTCTATTTTGGCATTTCCAGCAGTGTTCGCATGGCTCGACCCAGGGTGTGGTGTTGAGAGGGCTTTGTGGGAGGGAGGGGGTCCTTGGGGTGATTTAGGAGCAAAAGCACAGGCGAGGGAGAGCAGGGGATGCTGCAGCTTGAGCCCCTCTGAGTTCTGGCCCCGTGAGTGTCCAGCAGCTCTTCCCAGGCTCAGGACACTGCCTGGCCGTGAGCAGGTTAACAAGAACCCAGCAGAACCTAAACTAATAAAACTAATAAATTGTGTCGTTTTTAGTTCCTTTTTTTTTTTTTTCCATTTTTGGGGCTTGTTTTTCTGGCCATAAAAACTAATAAACCAAAGTACAAAAGCTGAATTTTTGTACTACTAGAGCAGCTGGTCTCATGTAACGATCTGATACCAAAGGCTGAAGTCCTAAAAAAAAAATAAATAATGAAATCCTAACACATGAAATACAGGGAAAGGAGGGATAAACTGGGCAGTGTGGGAACCACCCGTCTGGGGCTGGGCAGAGCTGTGGCCCCCAGAGAGGTGAAATGATGCTCTCGAAATACCCCAGACGGCTGAGGTTGAGCATCACCCTTCCCTGGCTGGAGAAAATTACTCAGTCCCCAAGCTGCCCTCCAAATAACCTCCTCTTTGTACCGCCTGAGACAGCCACACGCTTTGTTTTTTCCTCCTCTGCCAATTCAAGCAGGAATGTGCACACAGAAAACTTGATAAAGATAGTTCAGAAAACTTGATAAAGACATAAACCCTACTCACTTAACTTCCTGGCGTTTCTGCTTGACTTCATAAGAATAGGGGCTTTTCTGGCTCATCTCCTGCCCACGCCATCCTGCTGCTGTGTCTTTTCTCTGAACCTCTCCCTGTCTGCCAGCATCTTCCTGGGGAGGGGATGCCCCAAACTGAGCTCAACCTAGTCCAGGCACCGACACACAGGACCAGAGAAATCACCTGCACAGCCCCAAACATCAGCTCTATAAACCCAAACTCTTCCTGGGGTTATCCTAAGTCCTGTGCTGATGAGAGCCCGCCCCGGCAGCAGATCGGAGCCTCAGGCTGTTCCTGAGAATTCAACAAAGTCTGGAATTCTTTAAACTGAACACTGTTGCCCCAAACCTCCTTGAGTGGGGCCTCGAAAACAATGGGATAATTTATAAATCAGGAGCTGAAAACGCTGCACCAGTTTGCAGTTGCCAGATTTGCTTTGAGCCCTGGAAACACACCTGGGGAGGGGATAACGTTTTTCTCGGCTTCTTCTCCGTGCTTCAAGCATGGGAATTTTTTTTTTTTAAATACAAACTACATTTGTCCCGAAATCACCTGATGCCAGAAATCAGAGTTTTTAAAGAAAAGCACCAAAAGAGCATGAGAAAAAGTACCACAGGACAGAAACACTGGCATAAATACACCCCATGCCCTTAAAATGACACAGATACAGCCACTACCTGCCCCGCAAACTCCCCCAGAATATTTTCTGTTTATGAAGGATGGAGCCCAAGTCACACCCTGGTCCTTCCATTACAAACCAGTCCCCGGAGCCAAACACGGCGTAGGTAGAGGATATAAACTTGCCCCACCCAGTGTGAGAATAAGGCACCAAACCCTCTCTTGACCCCGTAACATCTTTGAGGAACCCTCCTGGCCCCCACCCCGCCGAAGCCCAACCGGCTCCAGCCGAGCTTTGTATTTGGGAACCGTGCCGAGGTTTCAGGCTGCCAGCTCCCCCCCCGAGTGATTTTCCCGGGAAAATCACAGACCCCGGGAGCGCAGAAAGTCCTGGGATTTGGGGAAATAACAGGCAACATAATCACTCAACGACCCGGGTGTAAGCAGGCGAGGGTGATACAGGCTGTAAACCTACCCCAGCCGCCAGCAGCGCAGAGCACAAGGATCCCCACAGCCAGGCAGAGTTTTCCCATCTTCTTCTCCCAGCCCCGAGCGTGGTGGGGAAAGGAGGGGAGGGTGGGATGCTGGGACCAGCCCCGCCGTGAGCGATGGAGAGCAGCTCTGGGGCAGCCGGAGGTTTTGAGCCGTCCAGGAGATGAATCATGAGTCTGGGTGTGTGACACACACGGCGAGCGGGGCCGGCCGGAGGAAACGGCGCTGGTTCCACACTCAGTTTTGAGTCAGGAGTGCCCCCGCCCGCTCTGCCTGCAGCTCCTCATGCTCTTTTTTTCTTTTTTTTTTCACTCTCTCAGCTCAGACAAGGACCTAATAAACCCTGGCAGCCAGTACGAAGCACTGGTGACCTCCAGCCCCGGGGCTGGTAACAGGCTCTTTCCCATAGGCTCTTTTGCCTGGGTTTTAATTCCTTGCAAAATCTTGCTCGCTCCCTCCTGTTATTAACTCTTGCGTGAAAGGCAGCCTTGGGGCTGAAACCTGCCCGGGGTCTGGGTTCAAGAATTTAAGGGGCAATAGAGCAAATACATGTGGATATGAAAGCGTGGGTTCTCAGCTCCCCTCCCCAGAGCACTGGTGGAAATGGGAATATCTTGGCTGAAACGGGGCTGAGTGAGACCCTGCCAGGAGCCAGACATGGTGAAACCAGCAGTTTGGGTATGAACCTGGGCATTAGGGGAGGACTTTGTAGAGTAGAGTAGATGGTTGGACTCGATGATCCCAAAGGTCTTTTCCAACCAAAATGATTCTATGATTCTATGATTGCAAGAGGAGGGAAGTTCAGCTTTGGGTCAATTTGGACCTCACTTTCTTCTCACTTGGATTGTTTTTCCGCCACTCTGTGTCCTCAGAAATTGCTACATTAGGGGAGGACTTTGTAGAGTAGGGTAGATGGTTGGACTCGATGATCCCAAAGGTCTTTTCCAACCAAAATGATTCTATGATTCTATGATTGCAAGAGGAACGAATTTCAGCTTTGGGTCAGATAATTTGGACCTCATTTTCTTCACACTTGGATTGTTTTTCCCCCACTCTGTGTCCTCAGAAATTGCTCCTGTATTGAACAAGTGTTGGGAGGTGGATCTGCATGGGAATTGTCCCCCCAAAAGGTTGGAGCTGCTTGTGGGTGCCCCCCAGAGGGGTTTTATAAACCTCTTGTTCCCTTGCAATAACAAGGTCCTACTCAGAGAAAAGGAAACTGAGGCACTCAAAGTACAGGCTGGGGGGCAAATGGCAGAAAAGGGCTGTTTTCCTGGAGCCCTGGGGTGCTCTCTCCCACCAGGTGACAGGGCTTGGGGACAGTAATGTCACAAGATGATCCAACACACAGAAATGCCAGACAGTGGAAAAAGAGCTTGTGTGGGTGCCGAGGGCTGCAGCCAGAGCCTGGTGGTGCTGGAAGCTTTGGGGAGAAGGGTAAGGTGCTGTATGGGACCCACAGCCCCACAACCC
Source organism: Calidris pugnax (assembly GCF_001431845.1). NCBI lineage: Eukaryota > Metazoa > Chordata > Aves > Charadriiformes > Scolopacidae > Calidris > Calidris pugnax. Next base: position 1,203,338 of record NW_015091045.1, read on the forward strand.
CACATTGGGAGAGATGGGGATAACAGCATCATCCCCGGAGCCATGCGGAGAGGTGATGGTGTTTGGGTGGGTGAGATGGAGATGGAGACTCTGGCTCAGGAGCTGGGGACTTGTCTTGGCTTTAAAAGAAGATGTTTTGATGCCTCTTTGCTTCTCCCCACCCCCGGCTCAGCCCCACGGTCCCCGTGGGGTGCTGCTGCCCTCCCATGGCTGCGAGGGCTCTGCTCAGTGTGGGGGGGACATTCTTCATCTGGGGTCCAACTCCCTCCCCGAGATTTGTTAATGAGGATTTGGCAAAGTGGAATAGAAGCCCATCGACCCCTCCTGCAGCATCAAAAACGGCTGCACCTTGGCTGGGACATCGATACAAACCCCAAATCTGCTTTCTAGGGGGCTCTAGGTCTCTCTCTGCTCAGATCCCCGAGCTGTTTCGCACTGCACATCCCATTAACCAGTTTTAGGGTATCCAAATTCCTGCTTTTCCTGCACAGGTCCTTCTCTCCCTGCCTGGAAATACTGCTTGGGTGGCCTTTCCCTGTTATGCAGGGTTTTATAATAGATTCATAGAATGACTTGGGTTGGAAGGGACCTTAACGCCCATCCAGTGCCACCCCCTGCCCTGGGCAGGGACACCTCCCACCACACCAGGTTGCTCCAAGCCCCCTCCAACCTGCCCTTGAACCCCTCCAGGGATGGGGCAGCCACAGCTTCTCTGGCCAACCTGGGCCAGGCTCTCACCACCCTCACACCAAACAAGTTCTTCCCCACATCTCACCTAAATCTCCCCTCTTTCAGTTTAAAACCATTTCCCCCCCCTAACTGTTACCCTTAATAATTTTCTGGCCACACGGCAGCTTGTCCCTGTACCACCTCACAAGCACGTCCCACGCTCCGTGGAAGGGATGATGAATTTGTCCAAGTTTCTATACCACTAATTGTTACCCTTAATTTTCTGGCCACACGGCAGGTTGTCCCTGTACCACCCCGCAAGCACGTCCCACGCTGCTTGAAAGGGATGATGAATTTGTCCAAGTTTCTATAGAGAGGAATATGGGAACCCTGCGTGGCTCTGCCCACCCCAGAGATCTGACCTGCCATCCACCTCACAGGGGATCTTTGCTGGGGGACTCATCCTGCCACGCAGCTTGTTACTCCAACTGGCAAGTGCTGCTGGCTCCAAAGGGACAGTCCTGAAAACCCTTGCTCAAGCTAACAAGTGCTCCAAAGGGACAGTCCTGAAACTCCCTGCCCAGCATAAACTGGGATACTCCAGCCCTTGCTTCCAGCCTGGTGCAAAAACCTTGAAGAAGAAGGGAAAAGTCACAAAAGGAAGGATTTGACCTGCCTGCACCCACCTGAGCTCTCATCCTGCTTGAGGACAAGGGTGGTATGGATTAATTCAGCACATTTGGACTGAGTTTCCCTGACGACTGCAAGAAGGTGCTGCTTGTCCTGAAAACATCACCGTGACATTAACTCCGGGCACTGATAACGGGATGCTCTGGGTGTTGAAGCCCCTGTTTGGATTAAGGCAAGAAACAAGAGGGTGTGTTTGAGAAGTGAGTGTCCCCAGTGTCCCCAGTGTCCCCACTGCCCCATCCCCACAGGCTGTGACCCAGGAGCGATGGGTGCAGCAGCCCCAATTCCTGCTCGGGTGTCTGGGGAGAGGAGAGGCTGGAGCTGGAGCCACCAGAGGGAGCAGAAACTCCTTGAGACTGGGAACGAGCCGGGGAGAGGAGCTCCCTGCCGGGCTGGGGCACCGGGGATGCTCTGGTTTCCCGGAGGGATTTTTCCTGGCCCTCAGGTTAAACGGGAGCAGATGCTCTCCGTCCATCTTTCCCCTCCCTCCTGCAAGAGCTTCTGCCACGAACTGTCCTCACAGACCGGGCAGCCCTTCGGGGAGAGACACACCATGCGCAAAACAAGGAGGGAAAAGCAACAAGTAAAACCCAAACCAAACAGTTTTTGAGCCCCCAAAGTCACAGCAGCAGAGCAGGGGCACAGGGCTCAACCTCATAAAAGGGAAATCAGTTGACACCCCCTCCCGAGCCCCCCTCCATCCTCAGCCAGGCAGCCTCACGCTCCTGCCTTTAGCTGCGATTTATCAATTCTCATTTAGGTTTATTAAAATCCCTTTTGGGGGCTGGGCAAAGAAAGCAAGCCAAGATGTACACAGATAAATCAGGACAAGGTCCACGCATCACGGCTCGAGGGTGATCTCCTGTTCTCTGCCACCCAGGCACCATTCCAGGCAAATGCCAAGGGGCAAAGCCGGGATGTGGCAGTTCCAGGGGCACAGCCTGGGATGGGATGGGTCAGGACTGAGCCAGGCACGGGCAGACACCCCGGCTTGTGCTTCCCTTTGGGAGCTAACGCAGACAAGGAGAGGGGAACGACGACGAACCTTCCCACCAAACAGTTTTTGAGCCCCCAAAGTCACAGCAGCAGAGCAGGGGCACAGGGCTCAACCTCATAAAAGGGAAATCAGTTGACACCCCCTCCCGAGCCCCCCTCCATCCTCAGCCAGGCAGCCTCACGCTCCTGCCTTTAGCTGCGATTTATCAATTCTCATTTAGGTTTATTAAAATCCCTTTTGGGGGCTGGGCAAAGAAAGCAAGCCAAGATGTACACAGATAAATCAGGACAAGGTCCACGCATCACGGCTCGAGGGTGATCTCCTGTTCTCTGCCACCCAGGCACCATTCCAGGCAAATGCCAAGGGGCAAAGCCGGGATGTGGCAGTTCCAGGGGCACAGCCTGGGATGGGATGGGTCAGGACTGAGCCAGGCACGGGCAGACACCCCGACTTGTGCTTTCCCTTTGGGAGCTTACGCAGACAAGGAGAGGGGAATGATGATGAACCTTCCCCTGGGATTCCCTCGGTGGGACTGAGGGCCCTGAGGGCGAGGGTCTGGGATGCTCCATCCCTCTGTGATGCTGCTGTAGGACCCAGAGCCAGGGACAGGGCAGGGAAAGGGTATCAGGCAGGGAAGGGGTATCGGGCAGGGAAGGGGTATCAGGCAGGGATCAGGGTGCAGCATCACAATGTTCCCCTTCGAAGGGGCTAAAGGAGCCAGAGGGGGAGAAGAGGGAGACGAAGGTGTCTGGGGAGGAAACCCCCAACCCGAGGAAGACAGGGGTGCAGAGAGGGGGATGGATCCAGCTCTCGTCTGTAAGCACAGGACAAGCATCACTGAGCAGAGCTGGGGGAGGACTGGGCTGGATGGGACCAGCGCTGCTCTCAGAAGGAGTGGGTGGCACAGAGCAGCAACCAGGATCAACGGGAGCAGCACTGACCTGAGGCTCACAGGAACCTGCCTGGGGGGGGGACAGGGACCCGCCAGCGGTCCAGGATGGACACCGAGCATGGGGGCTGCTTCGGGGAGCAGGTGGGGGGGCTGGGAGGAAGGGTGAGCTGGGTGTCGCTCCCCAGGGCCTCAGGGGTCAGCCCCCACTTGGGGGTGGCACAGGGGTGGGTGCAGACACCCCTGGCAGGGTAGAGGGGGGTGCACAGAGGTGGGGAAGGGGTGGGCAGCCTGGGTGAGCGTGGAGGGGGAGGGCTGGATGGGGCCAGCGCTGCTCTCAGAAGGAGTGGGTGGCACAGAGCAGCAACCAGGATCAACGGGAGCAGCACTGACCTGAGGCTCACAGGAACCTGCCTGGGGGGGGGACAGGGACCCGCCAGCGGTCCAGGATGGACACCGAGCATGGGGGCTGCTTCGGGGAGCAGGTGGGGGGGCTGGGAGGAAGGGTGAGCTGGGTGTCGCTCCCCAGGGCCTCAGGGGTCAGCCCCCACTTGGGGGTGGCACAGGGGTGGGTGCAGACACCCCTGGCAGGGTAGAGGGGGGTGCACAGAGGTGGGGAAGGGGTGGGC
>NW_015091045.1:1207240-1274026 GCF_001431845.1 Calidris pugnax
GGAAGGGGGTGGAGTTGCTGTGGTTTTTTTTTTTTTCTTTGAACACGGTGAAGACTTTAGCTTGGAACTTGCATTTGTGGAGCTCCCAGCCGGCAGGAATCAGCTCTCCCTCCTGCAGGAGACACCCCCTCCCCTGGGAGGGACACGGACACCGCTCCTCTGCCCTGCACTTTGGGGTGACACCTTTGGGGCAGCGGCGAGGGCAGGAGGCATGGGGTGATCTTTGGCTGCCTTCCTCTTCCTCGGCGCCCCCGTCGCCTTTTCTCTCTCTTTTTGCTTGTCTGGGGGCTCGTGCTGAGGCTGCCTGCGCCAGGAGGGATCCGGGAGCGAGACATCCCTCGGCTGCACAAATTGGCTTCCCACCTGCTCGCAGCCTCCAGGAAGTTTTCCCTCCATCCCAGGCGTTGTGAGAAGAAAGGCAGGAGGTCACTCGGAGCCCACCGTCCCAAGCCTTGGCATGTGAGGGGTGGGCAGGGGGACAGCAAGCTTTCCTCTTGCCTTCCCTGGAGATCTGGGATCAGGCGTAGACCATGAATGGATCCTTTTTCAACCAGACTCTGCTAGAGCAGGGAGCTTACCCCAACAGGACCCAGGGCTTGGGGATGCTCATGGCCTGCTGCAATGGGACCGGCTCGGTGCTGGCCACCGACGGTGGCTCCTCGGTCCTGGCGCCTGACGAGAGGAGCCTTTACATCACGCGGGTGGTGCAGATCGCCGTCCTCTGTGTCCTCTCCTTGACTGTCATGTTCGGCATCTTCTTTTTGGGCTGCAACTTGCTCATCAAGTCGGAGAGCATGATTAACTTTCTGGTGAAGGACCGAAGACCTTCCAAGGATGTGGGAGCTGCAATCATGGGGCTTTACTGAACCCACCGGGCTTTTGTAGGCAAGTGAACTGGCTGGACCTGGTGCTGAGCTGCAGATTCCCATGTGTTTGGGGCAGCTGGGGTGGGGGGGGAGTGGAAAGGGGGGAGGGTTCTTTTAATGTGTCTGTGTCCATGGGAAAGCAAATCTGTGCTTCCCAGTCAACAAACTGTCCTGGTGAAGGGGGAAATCTCCCTGGAGTTGTATGAAGTACAATAAATGACCAGCATCGTGTTGCATGCAGAAATGGCTTAAGTTTTGCATGAAACTTGCAGAAACAGTGATAATGTGCAGATCTGGACTCTTTTCTGCTGTTACCTTGGATACCACTACCTGGGATTTAGGGCTACAAAAAAAAAAAAAAAAAAAGGAAAAAAAAGGAAAAAAAAAAGCAAATAACTTACTACAAAAAGAAAGCAAAAAAACAAACTAAAGGGAAAGCGAAATGCGTGGCACGGACCACATCTTTGACCATGGGGCAGGGGAAGGGAAGTGCCATGTGGGTCGTACAACAAAGTCTGCATGCTACAAAATGTGTCAGTCTGTTTGTATATGGGACCTCAAGCATGCATCTTCTGCTAGAGTTTTGTAACGGGGAAAGCATGTTCTTCCTTATTTTTCTGAGCTCTCCTGTTAAATAAACTGGTACTTTCTTCTTTCACGCTATGCTGAAGGAAGAAAAGAACCCAGATAAATTCAAAAGACCACTCCAACCCCAAAACAAAAGCATGCTTGTTTTTGTACACAACAGCCTTTTTCCAAGTTATTGTTATATTGTTACAGTCCTTGACGTTTTTGTAGTTTTTTGAAAACCGGTGAACATTCAGGAAAAAAAAAAGAACCTGTTTCAAAAGAATTTGGTGTTGTTTTCTTTTTCTTTCTCTGTGTGTACTGAGTTCAGATATTTCAATCCTAGTTCCTGATATAATCATTTCACCTTCCAATTGAAATCTAATTAGAGATATTTATGTAAAGCAGAAACCACCACACATTTTTCACAGTAAGTGTCAGTTACCACTAACAAATGAATTCACGGAATCATAGAATGGTTCAGGTTGAAAGCGACCTTAGAGATCATTGAGTTCCAACCACCCTGCCATAGGAATTTCATGGGGAATGCATCAGGAACGACATATTTCAGGCTTGTGTCAAATACCTGCACAGTGCTGAAGCAGAGATTCATAAAGATGCACCGAGTGCCTCTTGCAAAGCAAGATTGCAGCCTCCGAGTTGAAGTCTCCAGCTCCTCTGATCCTGATGAGCTGTCAAAACTAAATTATGTGAGAGGAAGAGGACTCCTCACCTTTGTTCCGTGATGGAATTGCAGTTCTGTCCGTGGGTGTGAGATGGAAATAATTTGAGTTTTGTTGCGCCAACAGTATTCCTGCTGGGTCCACTTCTGTAGTGGGAAAGCAACCCTGGATACTGGGGGAGCTGATGATCTGATGTACTTGGATGTGAATCCAGAAAAAAACAGCTCTCTGCCTTTCCCAGGAGGAGGAACAAGATTAGAGTGCATTTGGTAATTAATCAATATTTGCTGAGTCCCTTCGTCAAGGTTCCCACGGGTTATTGCTGGACTCAACCCAACACAGAGCAGGACCAGTGCAGTGCTGTCACTGGTGGCTCCCACTCCTGTTGTCTTTAATGCCTTAAGAGCACAAAGACCATGTGGCAGCAGGAGCAGAATTTGGGATTCACAGCTCTGAAACATGCTGTTGGTGCTGGTGAAATGGCTGAACAGGTAGGGCACTGATTTTTATGAGCAGCTCATGGCCCTGCACACCTCACACCTGAGCAGCTTCTCAGCAGGGGGATGGCAGAGGTGGAAGTGCCTTCACACCACAGTTTGGAAAGGGATTTTAGTCCCTGCTGCTGAAGGGGGTGTTATGGCCATCGATCTCTTTGCGTATGACTGATTTTTATGAGCAGCTCACGGCCCTGCACACCTGAGCAGCTTCTCAGCAGGGGGATGGCAGAGGTAAAAGTGGCTTCACACCTCAGCATGGAAAGGGATTTTAGTCCCTGCTGCTGAAGGGGGTGTTATGGCCATCGATCTCTTTGCGTATGAGTGCAAACCCCTCCTGCCGTGACAGCCTGGTCACGACATCAGGGTGAGATGCAAATAACCCCAATGCAAGCGGTGACCCAGCTCTTCAAACACTTAGAAGTGTATACACTTGAGTGTATAACCTAAATGTGTAACTGTATCTTCAGGTCGCTGTGCTGTCAAAGGACAGCCCAGATGTACTCACCAAACTCCCATCCAGCTTCTGCTTTAAGCTGGTGTTTGGTCTCTCTGGCCCATCCATCCACCGGCCGTGTCCCTCGTGTGAGGGACAATTCAGAGGCGATGGAAGAAACCTTCCAGTGTCAGCGATGCAAGCAAGGCACAGGAAAAGTTGCTAATCTGAAGAGAGCATCAAAATCACCTTAACCCTGACCTGCAGCAGTGCCCTGAGTGAAGAAGCTGGTCAAATTATTATAGAATCATAGAATGGTTTGGGTTGGAAGGGACCTCAAAGATCATCGAGTTCCAACCCCCCTGCCATGGGCAGGGACACCTCCCACTAGAGCAGGTTGCTCAAGGCCACATCCAGCCTGGCCTTGAACACTTCCAGGGATGGGGCATCCACAACTTCCCTGGGCAACCTGTTCCAGTGTCTCACCACCCTCATAGTAAAAAATTATCTCAGCTGTCCCCACCTGCCTTGCTCTGCCAGGGGCCATGAGAGCTGGTGTGTGTGTTGAGGGGCCCCGCAGCCCAGTGGGGAAACATGGCTCTGCAATCCCACATGGCCACCAACTCACCAAGTGTCCTCAGAGGCCACATCCAGCAGTGGGGGGTGGGGGTCTTCATCCCTTTTGCGCTGTGGGATCTGTCAGAGGAAAGGAGAAAAGTCAACCACAGTAGGGTCATGTATACATGCGGTGGAGGAGCAATGTGATGTTCCAGAAAGCAGAGCTGGGCACCTACTGAGGCAGATGGAACTTGCTCAGGAGTCAGTTAGGAGAGGGAAGTCTTTCCACGTGGCCTCTTGGGGCAGGATCACAACTTGACATTGGCTGATTCGTCCTCTAGTCATGCTGTGTGTCTTTTCTGACAGTAAGGGTGATGTGGACCAACAGAAGAGGGTCTGCAGAGTGAAGCAGTTGGTGGGCACCATCCATGTTTGCCATACTAGGTGGCATGTGTCCCCATGGGGTTATTTGGCTTCAGTCTTGCTTGCAGTGGGTTTAAGACACTTGCACACAACTCCCCACCCCAATTAAAGGGTGATTATCCCACTGAGAAGATGAATTATTTGGGGAAAAGAAGATCTCTGGAGGATTGCTAACAGCACTGAGATGGCAAGGGAAGACCAGAAGGAAGGCAACAGAGGTCCAGCACGGTGAGGGAACACCTTGGATTAGTGATTTGGAGCCAGTGCAGGTCGTGCCTGGTGGAAGAGGGGATGCTGAGGGCACCATGATGCTCCCGAGATCTCAGGGGAAGAGCTGCCTTCTCAGGCCCTGAAAACCCAGCTGCCCTGCCCCAGAGGCACGAGTCCTGCAGCCGGAGGATGAGGTGGTGACTCCAGGGCTTGCGTAAGGAAGACAGACCATAATGGCTCTTTCTGCTGCCTTTCCCCACAAATAGCTGCATTTTTTCATCTCACGCCTACTCATTTAGCTTAAGCTCGCAAGTGGGTACTGGCTCCCAAGAAAATTTAAGCAGGGTTTTTTTTTTTTTGATCAAGGCTGGTTTAATGTTATTTTGATTTCTTTTTTTAATTGTTGCTTGTGGCATGTTAGCAACCAGAACATCACTGGGGTGCCAGGAGCTGTACAAGTATGACTGAGAGACACTGCCGTCTATAAAGTACAGCAGAGGGACAGGGAGAGAGGGACAGGCTTAGGTGGATTGTCACATCTGTGGCACAGTGAGGACCAGCCATTGTGACTCATTTAAATTCATGTCCTAGCAGTGGAATACAAGATACCAACGCAATCCTGTGGGACTGGCCACACTGCTCTGAGCCTCTGGTCCATCTAGTCTGCATTCCTCCTCTGAAAACAATCAGGATTTTAGGCAGTACATGGTCAGTCAAGTTATCCTACTAATGAGGAACTGCTTCTTGACCCCCACCAAGAGCAACCTGCACTGGACCTTCACAATCCTCCTTCAGGAACAGCTCCCTGTCTCTGGGCTGGTCCCCACTTGCCGCAACTCTGTTCCAGCAGGAACTTCTTATTTCTAGACAGACAGCAGGGAAACAGCAGAGAAAGGCAAGTGTGAGAGCATTTCCCCCTGCTGAGCAGCCTGCCTGCAAAGAGAAATCCTCTGCCTCTGTGATCACTGATTTTACAATTGGAGAAATAAAGAGGTGGCTTGACCCACCTGAGAAAACCCAGCAACCCTGGTCATACTCCTGCCTGTGGTGGGGAAAAAACCAAACTAACAACTCCCAAACAATACCCACCTCCTTCTCCCTGCCCTGGCAGGCTTGGCTGAGGACAATGAAAGAGTTAAACAAGATGAGACAGACAAATAGATTAGGGGGGAGGGAGGATCCCAACCTGAGCCTGGCACCAGATGTACTAGAGCGCGTGCACCAAACATACACAGTATTTAATAATTCTTGAGAATTGCCATGGTAATGAAGAGCAGAGTCAGGTTGTTATGGTAACAGCCTTTTTTTTTAGGCAGGGAGGCATTACCCAGGTTGTAACCTCAATCCAGACTGAACACATTGCTGAGAGCCCAAAAAATAAAAAAGAAGTAAAATAAAATCAAATTAGATAAGTAGCAGTTTCCTGTCTCTCGTCTGGCAGTTCTGGGCTTGTTCGGTAGGTAGGTGGAGAGAACCAGGTTCTTCCAGACACACATTGCCCTGGGAAGTCTGGGGAACGTCTGGAGTGGATCTCTGAAGGTACGAAACCCAGTGCTGATGGGCCTGAGGGCCTGGACCCCTCTCATGGTGGGTTCTGGAATGCTCCCTCACCACCTGGTTTTCCTTCCAGACCTCTGGCCTGGCTTCAGGTGTGTCCCCAGCTGGCTAAGGAGAAGGACACGTGCATCTCCCCAAGTGTATACACAAGAGAGTGGCCATGGACAAGCCCTCATCCAAGCTGAGCCCACAGAAGGATGCTGTGATCCCAGTTTGCAGCCAGCCTAAGGTTACCTGGTACTGGCCCAGGTTTCCCAGAGAAGCTGTGGCTGCCCCATCCCTGGAGGGGTTCAAGGCCAGGTTGGAGGGGGCTTGGAGCAACCTGGGCTGGTGGGAGGTGTCCCTGCCCAGGGCAGGGGGGTTGGAACTGGGTGATCCTTCCAATCTAAACCACTCTATGATTCTATGATCCCAAGCAATAAAGGTCCCAAAACTGGTCTCCACGATGAATCAGGCAGTTTGGGGGCTGGAAAGGAGGTAACAGACCACTTTTCCTAAAGGCACATGACAGACCTGAGAAGACAACACAGGTTCCCTGAGCTGTAGAAAGTTCTCCAGGCTGCTGTGCTCCCCAAAGGGCCACCCATTAAGCCGTAATGGAAATCCTCTGTGTCTCCCTCCTGCCCTCACATCAGCGGACAAAACATCACTTCCATCTGCCCTCCCAAACCATCCCCTCCAGCAAGTCAGGTTTGTCCGGCTGATCCTCACATTGAATTTTAACATAATGCTGGTTAAATCAGCAGCTTTGTGAGCCCGTGTGCTACGAAGGAAGCCGAGGCTGCGCAGCCGAACCCCTGAGCAGGGGGGTCACTTAGCGGGGAGACGTGGCTGGAAATGCACAGCGCAATTACTGGGGAACATCACTCCACAAATCCCCACTGCAGCTCAGCAGGGTTCCCTTCTACCGGCTGTGTCAGAGCCATTACCTCCCAGATAAAGCCTCTCCAGTCCATTAGCTCTGCCAGAGAGCGACAAGTTGGTGCCGTGAGAGTCAGGCCCTCAAGGGAGAGCTGAGGCCAAACAGAATTCAGGAGCCAGCGTTGCCTCACAGCTTCAGTGACTTTGCCTACCAGTTTTTTCCCTGCTTGAAAGAGAAACGTTTCCCAGTTTCTCTGTCTCCCCAGCTGCTCTGCTGCTGTGGATTGGAGTTCTTCAGATCCCCCCTCCTGCCCTGGCTTCGGGCTGGAGCCTGCCTGGAGTTGGGAGCCTGGCACAGGGCTGGCTCCTGACTGAGGTGGGCAGAGCATCCAACACAAAACCTGGGGTGCAGAAAGCTCCTCACTTCCAAACAAATCTGGGTTGTCCCTCTTGCTCTTTGCCAAATCAGAGCTGGCGTGGGATTGTGTGAGCATTTAAAGCCCGCAGTAGAAAACACGGACCTTACAGCCCCGTCTGTACTAGGAAAATGAGCAGCTCCAGGGATGTCCCTGCGCGCTGGAACTTGACTGATGACACTGTGGACTTGTGAGAATGGTACTCAGTACAGTTCAGGCCTGTGCCAACAACCTGACCCGAACAGTCCCTGAGCAGTGGCAAAATGATAGAGTTAAAAGACCAAAGTGCATTGGTTTGGAGTGTGCTGTCTGTTCAGGGTGAGTATCTCATTAGGTTTGATGGATTTACATGCCATTGTAGATGCCTGTAGGCTTTCTGAACACAACTTGGTTTTCTCAAGTATGAATGCGGGACTGGAAACCCCACATTTTAGTCCTGAAGAATACATTTTTGGAAAAACAGTGAATGCAGGGCAGCACAAAACATCCTCAACAGCCCCAACAACTGCCTGTTCCATGGTGTTGGATACATCTTTGGGTTCACACCAGTTCCCCCATTAAGATGTCTTAGACAAGCAATTCCCCAGCAGCCTGGTCAAGTTTGCACTCTGATTTTAGAGACAGGCAATTTCTTGGACTTGTTTGTTTCATGAGGACACAATTATGAAAAATTCAGTTAAGAGACAATCAGAATGTTGCCAGCAAACAGTAGGGTTTGGCACATCCCTGAAGACATCGCTGTCAACGTGTGGGGGACGCTGGCAACGCTCAAAGACGTGAACACGTGTCTAAAGTGACTGTCTCTGATCTGAGAAAAGCTGCTCATCTACATGTATTTCAGGTCGTAAGTGTAAGAGAAGTCTAGTTTCAGAGCCTTTGCAGCTCTCATCCTTCCCAGAAGCTCATTAGTGTGGATGAAGTTGTCACATCATTAATTTAAGACAGGTTAATCAACATCAAGAAAAAATGTCTTTTCAATCACAAAGATTGTAGCACAGCAGTGCAAGAAGCTGAGAGGCGGGTCTGTGTGGCAATCTTGGCTGCAGCTCACAGATGAGTTCAAGACTAAGGCAGCAGTTTGGGCACTCTCCGTCAGCCTGTGGCATTCAGCTGGTCAGCTTCATGAGTCCTGGCCATCAAAAAAGTGCTCTCCGTTGGGGTGCAGTCAGAGAGCAGCTATTCAATCAAAAAAGTTCCCTCTTTTTGAGCTAATGAGACCTGTCTGAACTTTGCATCTCAGATGAATGGGGTTCTGCTGCCCCAGTGACAAGCTTTTAAGATACTGTGAGATTAGAGGACACAGCACCAGAATCCCGTGTCAGATTTGCCCTTTCTTGCCCTGTGGGCTCACTTGCTGATTATGATTTATGCAACACCAACTGTGCCTTGCTGATACGTGCCTTTGGTGACCACCACCGCTTCTAGTTTTGCTCTGGATGACTCTAGGGGGAAAGGAGACAAGATCCATCTTTCCTATGATGCTCCAGTTCTTCTGAAAGGGTCCAATATTGTGAGGACATGAGTTGTCACTTCATTATAACTGTGGGTGTGACACTGGAAGTGGAGCTGATCAAGGCAATAATCAACAAAAGGTAGGAGAAACATCTACCCTGTGTCAGCAGGTAACCAGAGTGACCTCTCTGGAAAAAGGGGTTGGAACTGCAGAGTTACACAGCTCTGCTTCTTCATTAAAGAGCCAGTTTTATTACCTTATGTCTCTGCTGGTGTTGTTCGGGGCTGGTATACAAGCACAGGTGTGAAGATGGACGTGAGTGCTTGTGCAGAACACTGCACCTTCCAGGAGAAGAATCACAGAATTGTTGGAGTTGGAAGGGACCTCTAGAGATCATCCAGTCCAACCCCCCTGCCAAAGCAGGGCTGCCCAGAGCACATCACTCAGGACGGCATCCAGGTGGGGCTTGGAGATCTCCAGAGAAGGGGACTCCACACCCTCCCTGGGCAGCCTCTTCTAGGGCTCTGCCACCCTCACCCCAAAGAAGTTCTTCCTCAAATTTGAGTGGAACTTCCCATGGTCCAGCTTGTGCTCGCTGCCCCTCATCCTATCACTGGAAACCACTGAGAAGAGTCCAGCTCCATCCCCCTTCAACCCACCCTTTAGATCCTTGGAAGCATTAATGAGGTCTCCCCTCAGCCTTCTCTTCTCCAGACTAAAGAGTCCCAGCTCTCTCAGCCTTTCCTCATCAGGGAGATGCTCCAATCCCTCCATCCTCTTTGTTGCCCTACACTGGACTCTCTCCAGCAGTTCCCTGTCCCTCTTGAACTGGGGAGCCCTGAACTGGAGGCAGTACTCCAGTTATGGCCTCCCCAGTGCAGAGCAGAGGGGGAGAATGACCTCCCTCCACCTCCTGGCCACACTCTTCCCTTTGCAGTCCAGGATTCCATTGACCCTCTTGGCAAGGTGTGGATGAAAGCAAGCTGAGGGCACTGCTCCCACCCCAGGACGGCCTCCTGGCTGGGGCTGGATGCTGGCTCTCTGCCCTGCCGTGGCAGAGCTGTCCTCTCTGGCAGGCCCCACAAGTGTTCCCATCCTACAGGTTTCTGTGCAGCTGTGAGTCCTCCCCGCCTGCCTGCCTGGGTCCCAAAATGCAGGTTTAATAGGACAAGACAGCTGAAGAAGCAGGCAAAATGTAATTAGGCTTTAATTAGCCGAGTTCGTTTTCTCAGATAATTGAAAATCGGACTAATTGGTTGCAATGAATTCCCAGTACAGACAGCCATCCAGCTCGGTGTGTGCTGTGCCAGCTGCCACCCCACTGCATGAGGACCAGCCTGGAAACTCAACACTATGACACACCAACCTGCCACACTCTGCAGGGCCCAGTTCCTCAGCTCCAGTGAGATGTTAAAGCCCCTGAACCTCCCCCAGGCTGCAGCGAGGGTGGTTCAGTGACCCATGTACACAGCAAAGCTCACTGGAGCATCTTCCTTACGAGGAGAGGCTGAGGGACGGGGGCCTTTTCAGTCCGGCGAAGAGAAGGCTGAGGGGGGATCTGATCAATGCCTATAAATACTTAAAGGGGGGGTGTCAAGAGGACAGGGATGGGCTTTGTTCAGTGGTGCCCAGTGACAGGACAAGAGGAAATGGGCACAAACTTGAATGCAAGAAGTTCCATCTAAACATGAGGAGGAACTTCTTTCCTGTGAGGGTGGCAGAGCCCTGGCAGAGGCTGCCCAGGGAGGGGGGGGAGTCTCCTTCTCTGGAGACATTCAAACCCCACCTGGATACGTTCCTGTGGGACCTGCTCTGGGTGGACCTGCTCTGGCAGGGGGTTGGACTGGATGATCTCCAGAGGTTCCTTCCAACCCCATGTGATTCTGTGATTCTTCAGCCCAGACTTCACGAACTGGGGTGTTGGTGGACCATTAAACCTCACACACCCAGGCAGGAGCATGCCAACAATCCTACTGTGATGGGACCTACCTTGGGCTATTTGCAGCATGGCAAAGGGTTACAGCTGGAGAGGACAATAGGTTTGATCTCTACTTGCCTCCATCATGACTGCAGCATGCAAGCAGCTGGCTGGCCTCAAGGTCTGGATGCTTATGGTCAGTGCTGAGTCAGCTGTGCTGGTTACACCTTCTTCTGACTCTGCTGCTCCCTTCTCCTGTCTCTGCTGCTCAGTCTGTCTCAGGTGGGGGGTTTCCAAAGCTCTATTTCATCATCATGACTGCCCTGGACTGATGAAAACCTCCAGGGTACAAGTCGGAATTGTCAGTGACTCTTCTAGACCTGTGTTGGCAATGCTTTCTGGTAGAAAACCATAGATTTAGTAGCCACTGGCTGTACTGGAGCTTCCTTCTACTTGAACATCTCCACCACGAATGTGACAAGGCAAAGTGAAGCAATCATTCTGGTTGTGGAGCTTCAGGAAATAGGTTGCTTTGCCCAGGTGCAATCAATTTTCTAGCCAGTCCCTTGTGAGACTCCACATCCCTGTTTCCTGGAGCAAAGTCTTGGCGTTCGGTACAAAAGGCAGTTTCCCAGTGGCCAGGGATGGTTCAGAGAGGCAGGAACAGGTAGGAACAAACATGATGTTCCTTTCATCGCAGTGCTTGAAGGATCATGCCTAGAAAAGTGCTGGACTTACTCTGCATCCTTGGCTCGAGTTTGCCTTCTCTCCCACTGCCAGGCAGTGCGCCGTGTGCCAGGTGGCTGCATTTCATTACCGAGTTTATAAAGTGCCTGGGGAGACGAGGCATGGAGGGATGAAAAATTACGCACACATTTCACTCAGTGCTGACGGTTCGTCATCCCGTTGTACAGAAATGTAATAATCGCTGGGGCGGGCAGGGGGTGCAGAAGGGAGGTACTAATCATATTTGCACCATTCCTGTAGCTTGCAGCTTTTTTTTTTTTTTTTTCACACTTCCATCTGCCTGGGCTGCCTCACGAGGGATATTTGTTTTGTTTTGGGGATAAACCCATCTCCAGGTTTATGCACTTCCCAAAAGGACGGGAAGAAAAAAAGAAAGAGGGCAGCTCTGGGGTGGTTGGGTGCTCTGGATGTTGCTCCAGTTTCAAGTCAAGACCTGACATCTCATTTTTCCCTTGGGCTGCGAAAGCAATTCCAAAGTACTCCTCTGCGCTGACCACATTTCACCCTGGTATGAATGGCTCTGCCCACTCCCACCCTCTTGTCTTTGAGGTGCTGGTTTCAAAGCACTTGGTGCTAGAGATGAAGTCTCCAGCGCTGCTGTATGAGCCACAACAAACCCAGGTCCTTCTTGGCTCCAGAGGGAGCAGCAAAGGCTGGGAGAGAGAAATTAGCAAAAACCAGCTTAGGAATTTGCCCCATGCACAGTGACTTTAAATGGCTCCAGCCCGCTGCCTGCAGGTGTTTTATTTCAGGGCTTTAGGCTGACAAATAGCTCCATTCTTCTCCCTGAGGTATATACCAGGTTACCCTTTAACAGAGAGGAGGGAACAACACCCGGCAACAAAACACAAAGAGTCACAGCTGGCCATTTGGACGCGCTGGGCCAAAGTCCCTTTTTATAGCTCCCTCCTCATGTGCAGGGGGGTGTGGGATGAAGAAATCGAAGAACAGCAGTGCCAAAGCCCAGCATCAGCGCTCCCCCTTCTTTGTTATGGTGGAAATGCCCAGCTGAGCCTCACAGTTAGGACCTTTTCTGGAGGAGGGGATCAATCAGGGCTCTGTTTTCATGCACTAAGGCTTGTGGCAGCTCCAGCTTAGAGCATCCCCAGCTCCCTGCACCCTGGCTGTCTCTTTGGGCTCCCCCACTTCACCCATAGGGGAGTCACACTGTGAACCAGATCAGGAAACCTGAAAAAAACCCAAAGTAAACTATCCCTAAACAAAGGTTTCCATGTGGAAACCTTCATTCCCTGGTTCACCGTGCAGCCCCCAGGCCACACTGCTGGCACAACTAAGCTGTCCTGCGGGGAAGAGGAGGAGAAGGCTGACAAGGCACTTCTTGAGCTCCTCCAAAAAACAGCTTTAGAAGAGTTCTCCCTCAGCTTTGGATCCACTAAACCCCCAGGACTGTTCCCACAGCCCTTCTGCCTGGCTCGCTGTCCCCCATCCACAGTCTGTGTAGCTGATGGTCAATGATCAGTGCAGGTTTGCAGAGCTCTGCAGTTGTTCCTGGTGAACCCCACCACCGGGGCCACTTCAGATCCATTTCTCTGTTTTACTGGGCTCCTTTCATTCTCTCATCTTGTCTTGTATTACTCACACCTCTCCTCCCAGTGTGAGGTGTCTGCAAACCTATTACACATCCCAGTCTGCTTTGTTCGAGCCACCAAACACTCCTTGTGCAGAATCCCCTTGTTTTCCAGCATCTTCTTCCTTGCTTTTCTTTTCTGGGTGCGATGAGGTGTTTTTGGGAAACGGGTAGCAAACCACCAAGTCTGCCATCTGCAAAAGTAATAAATGCCTTGCCCAAAGCAACTTAGGTGGGACCTGTTCCTCCTCTACCCAACGTCAGGTTGTTGATGTGGATCATTTCACTGCAGTGGAGCTGGGAAGTTTTACTCCAGCTTTGAATTTGGATCACAATGCAGAGACGGTGGGAGTATGTGTTGGTTTCCTGCTGATGGGTAATTCTGGAGCTTGGGAAATGAAGAGAAAGAGACAAAACATTAAAATCTCGTGATAAAACTTGGCTTGCTTTGCCTGAGTCCAGCTGCCGCACGTCATTTCCATTTCTCAGGTTTTTTTCTCCCTTCTTTTAGTCTCCATTTATTGCAATGTGACAAGAAAATAACTTTTTATTACAAAACTGGCCCTTGTCACTTTGCCTACGTCAAAATGTCTAACCTCTTGTTGCCTCTACCCCATTTCCCTTAAAATTTTCTCCCTGTGCCCAGCCGGGATAATCTCCCTGTAAATCCAGGCTACTCCAAGGAAATGCTTCCACTTAAAAATATCCTAGAGCAATGAATTCTAAGCCATTCTTGTCACGGTTTGCTTTGTGTGGGTCTCCTGCAAGTTATTTCTTCCTGAAATCCCAAGCTCGGTGAAAGAGAATTACCTGTCTTTTTAATCAAGGAATAATTTCAGCTGGATAATGAATTGCCTGAGAAATGAATATGGAAGGAGCCGAAGCCCTGCAAGAGAACAGCCTCTGGTTTTGCGCTATTAATGCTCCTTATGAAATGTGTCAAAACTCTGCCAGCCTTTGCTGTGTCTGCTCTGGGGACTCCACCTCGTGACTGGGAAAATGAGAAGATGGTGGGGGAAGCGTGCCCAGAGCAGGGCTTGAGGAGAACATCTCTTGAAGGCCAGAGAGCTCTGGTGTGGTTGCTACATCCAAGCTGAACATGGGGAGCCCATGGTGCTGTGCCGGGGCTGGAACTGGCTCCAAGCACCTCACTGCTTTGTCTGCAGGTGGTCAGAAACCCACTGGTGCTGGGAACAGGCTCTGAGGATGCACATTCCCTTGTGCAAAGCCCTGCTTAGCTAAATCAGGTCCTGCACTGACTGCACGCTGACACCAGCTCAAATCACACCTTCGTGACTGCACACCAGTGGAGATGCAGGCGGCCACCAGAGAAAGGGGTTCCCTCCTCCCATCCCCTCTCCTGTGCCCATCAGTGAAGCAGATTAGAGCTGATCTGGCTGAATATTGGGGTTTTTTTTTGTCCTGGGGATCAGCTTCCTGACCTGACTCACAGAAAGAATCCATTTCACGAAATCATGGAATCATGGGATTGTCAGAGTTGGAAGGGACCTCTAGAGATCCTCCAGTCCAACCCCCCTGCCAAAGCAGGGTTGCCCAGGGCACATCACTCAGGAGCATCCAGGTGGGGCTTGAAGATCTCCAGGGAAGGGGACTCCACACCCTCCCTGGGCAGCCTCTGCCAGGGCTCTGCCACCCTCACCCCAAAGAAGTTCTTCCTCAGATTTGAGTGGAACTTCCCATGGTCCAGCTTGTGCCCGTTGCCCCTCGTCCTGTCACTGGGAACCACTGAGAAGAGTCCGGCTCCATCCTCCTTCCACCCACCCTTTAGATCCTTGGAAGCATTACTAAGGTCTCTTCTCAGTCTTCTCTTCTCCAACCTCAAGTGTCCCAGCTCTCTCAGCCTTTCCTCATCAGGGAGATGCTCCAATCCCTCCATCATCTTTGTTGCCCTACACTGCACTCTCTCCAGTAGTTCCCTGTCCCTCTTGAACTGGGGAGCCCAGAACTGGACACAGTGTTCCAGTTGTGGCCTCACCAGTGCAGAGCAGAGGGGGAGAATGACCATCCCAATGATGGGGTTTGCTGCTTGTGCCGTGACAAGGGTGACAAGCGGGAACATGGGACCATCCTTCTGGTGGTGACCTGCATCTCCCTGGCCACAGCCTCAGGATCGTGGCCGAACCTTCAGACAAACCATCTCTCCATCGTGAAGGCGGGTGAGGCAGAGGGACGAGCCCTGCAGCTGGAGGCACAGAGTGGCAAAGATGCTGGTGGACACTCCTGTGGTGACTGAACCCCACTGGTGGCTCGGGCTGGGGCAGAGGGTGCTGTGTCCTGTCCCAGTGATGAAGCCAGCCGTCCTGATGCTGAGCACCACCTGCCTCCTTGCGACGTGGCGTCTCTCGTCCCGCTCCTGCTGTACGCCCCTGAACCAAAATAACTCCCTGTTTTTCCCAGCCAGCGCTGAGCTGGGATGTGTTTGGGAAGGCGACTGCGACACTGTGACAGATGGCCAAGAAAGCAAATGCTGTTTTTTTATGTCACCTCCGTGTTTCCTCCTCTGCTGTCTCCTGGGGTGGAGGCGGTGTTTGGAGATGGGGGGTGCAGCCAGCAGGCAGCTGGTGTTGGGGCTGAGGAGATGGCAGAGGGTTGGAGCAAGGTGCTGGCCACCTCACGCACGTTTGTCCCCCTGGCTCTCTCATGCCTTGTGACCTACACCAAGGCCTTCTCCTACTGGAGTTTGTGCCAAAGATGGGGCTCGGAAGTGGACCGGTGCTTGAGATGGGGTGTTCAAGGCCAGGTTGGAGGGGGCTTGGAGCAACCTGGTCTGGTGGGAGGTGTCTCTGCCCAGAGCACGGGGTGGCACTGGATGGGTTTAAGGTCACTTCCCACCCAAATCATTCCATGGTTCTGTGATTCTACGAAAAACAGGCCAGGTTCTCCTTCTGCCTGCTAGTGTGCAATACTGGCTCTTCTTACAGATCCAAGGCTCACTGCACAGAGAGGACTTTGGGTAAGGCAAAGCTTCAATAAAAGCCAGTTTCTGAAACTCCTTCATGTGCCGCTGCCTCTCCTCTGTCTTTGTGCATGTCACACAGTATCTTTGGGCAAAGGACCAAAGATACCTCCCTCCTGGGGCACGAACATCATGGCAGTGTTCAGGCAGGGCTGAGCTACTGAGGGTGTAGATCCTTGATGTAGGGTGGAAATTCGGCAGGGAGAGAGGCACGTTTCAGCAAGAGAAGGGCGGCACAGAGAAACTGGTGACTGTAAACTGCTGTCATTTGGGTCACACCTTGGAGGAAGCAGGAATGGCCCTGGGCATGACCCACACCATCCCCTGCGGGTGGCCGCTGCTCTGTTTCCATGGCAGGAGAGAGCTGCTTCTGCTGCAGCGCTGGGCTGCCAGGACGCCAGCTCCTTTCACAGCCCTCCTGGTGTGGAAGGAGTGACTGACATCTCTGCTTGGCACAGCATCTCTCTGCCTCCCGCTCCTGCCTTGTTGCGCTTGGCAATTCTCCCCCTTCTCCCTCTGTTTTTCCACTAGGAGATCTCACACTCCTCTGCCTTGGCAGCGGGTAGACAGACGAGAAGGGGTGGACAGATATATGGACTTAAAACAGCTCAGCAGTGGCTCTCCTGGCTCCCCCTGCCAGTGATGGAGGAAGAGTCTCCCTGGATTCAAAGACCCCTGAATTCAGATCCCCCAATTCAAGGACCTGGCATTAAGCCGTGGGGCTCACCGGTGTTTAAGGCAGCCAGAGACTCTTTTCCCAAGACAGGCCACTGAATTTAGAAGGCTGGTGAAAAACCAGTGTCACGCTTGGTGACAGAGCTATGAACTGGACGCATTTCCATCATGAGCTGGGAGCCCTCCTGGGATGGGGAGCACCACAGAGCTCTGCACGGCATCTTCCAGCCTCACGGCCCTGAGGACCAGGAGATGGCAAGTGAGGGATGAGCAGCAGCTCTGCTTTGGGCTGGTTTTGTGCTGGGCTTTCTGTATCGCTGCCACCTCAAAGCTCTGGGAGGGGTAATCCCACTGGAAGATGGTTCAGGAGGATAAAGGTGGGCAGATATGAAGGTGAGGGAGCAGAGCAGATACAACGACAGGAAAATTCTGCGGAGACACAGTACAAGGTAGGGAGAGGGAGAGACAGAGCTGGTCTGCACCCACACACCCAGGGCCCAGCCCTTCCCCGCAGCAGGAGCATTGAAATGGAAATTACTTGCTATTTACAGAGCCAGCATCCTTCCTGCTCCCCCCATGGAGCCAGACTCAGCGGGCAGGGAGGGCCCCAGTCTGTCTCGGAGGTGGGAGGAGGAAGGCTGCTGGCACTCTGTGCTGCAGAGGAACAAGACAAGGTGGGAGACACAGGGGCTGGGCAGAAACACTGTTTCCTCCAAATGGCAGAACAGGCCAGGAGGTATTTCTGATCTCCACAGAAGTCCCTGGTCAGTATTCATTGATCATCAGAGGGCTGGAGCCCCTCTCTTATGAAGACAGGCTGGGAGAGTTGGGGATGTTCAGCCTGGAGAAGAGAAGGGTCCGAGGAGAACTTGGAGCCCCTTCCAGTCCCTCAAGGGGCTTCAGGAAAGCTGGGGGGGGGACTCTAGATCAGGGAAGGGGAGCCATAGGAGGAGGGGGAAGGGTTTGACACTGAAAGAGGGGAGATGGAGATGAGATGTGGGGAGGAAGTTATTTGGTGAGAGGGTGGTGAGAGCCTGGCCCAGGTTGCCCAGAAAAGCTGTGGCTGCCCCATCCCTGGAGGGGTTCAAGGGCAGGTTGGAGGGGGCTTGGAGCAACCTGGTGTGGTGGGGGGTGTCCCTGCCCAGGGCAGGGGGGTTGGAACTTGATGATCTTTAAGGTCCCTTCCAACTCTAACCATCCTATGATTCCATGATTCTGCTACATTACTCTGCTGTGCAGGGAGGCACATGTGTGGGAGTGCATAAAAGCAATGCCAGCCCATGACCTGGCTTCATTTACCCATAGAAGCAACTTTGGCAGCAGCAAAGAAACTTGATCTGATGGTGCTGACTGCTGTGGCTGCACCCGCCTGGCCCCAGGGGAATTAGTGGTGTAAGAGCCAGGCACCAGTCCAGGTCCTCAGGGCAAGCATCTGCTGAGAGATGCCAGCGAGCAAGAGCTGAGGCTGAGCCGTGCCTGGAGCCAGCACCCTCCTTCTGAGCTGCTGAGCAGTAGCTCGTGGTTGTGGACACCTCCCACCTCTCAGCAGGCCCCTGGAGCTCAGCCTCCTGGACCCACGCTTTCCCAGAATGTGGAGCAATGTCAAGGTCAGGTCCGTCACAGAGATGTGCCCCCAGTGCTTGGCAGAGAGCAGATGACAGGTCCTTGGAGAGCAGGGGTGAGAGGACACAGGGCTTCAGGAGAGCACCCAGGTATTCATCTGTCTCCACACTGCCACACACCAAGGACACCTGCCCCAGACCTGGAAAAGGGTCTGTAAAAACACAGAGAAAGTCTGTGGTGGCTGGTCTGTGGGATGGTGGGATCAAACCCACCTTGCAGAGCTCTGAGCTGCAGAAGTCCTTGATACTTCCAGTTCTTTGCCTTCATCAGGTCTACTCTAAGCAGCGCTCCACAGAGCACAGGTCTTTGATGTGGCACTCTGCAGACTGCACGATGAGAGAGTTAACTGTCTCCTGGGATGGGGCTGAAGCTGGCAGCAAAGCAATTGGGAAGTCAATTAAGCAGAAAGCTCCTCCAACTACTCAGCCACTCCCTGCCCTCCCTGCCTTCCCCCTTGCTCTTTCCAACTAGAAACAAGGCTGGAAGATGGAGGCATAAGAAGGAAGGAAGCAAATGACTCTAACACTGGCATTGCCTCCCTGGATGAGATGAGAGATGAGAGAAGGATGAGAAGAGCCTCATGCAAGTCCTTTTAGAAAAAACGATAGAAGTGGTGAAGCTACAGACCTGGAAATAAGAGGTTTTTCAGCCGGGTATTTGATTCCCAACGTGGCACAACCTAGACATCTCCTTGCACTTATTCTTCCCTTCTGACGTGCTCCCAAGCATTTACACCAAACCAAAAGGCTGGTACCAGCCCCATTCCCGGCCTGGAGACCTGCGGGTTGTTCCCTAACTGGGCTGTCTCAGGCCAGATGGCTGGAGGGCAGGGGCTGGCTGGTTGGCAGGGGGTCAGCCACTCCCTGCCCTCCCTGCCTTCCCCCTTGCTCTTTCCCACTAGAAACAAGGCTGGAAGATGGAGGCAGAAGAAGGAAGGAAGCAAATGACTCTAACACTGGCATTGCCTCCCTGGATGAGATGAGAGATGAGAGAAGGATGAGAAGAGCCTCATGCAAGTCCTTTTAGAAAAAACGATAGAAGTGGTGAAGCTACAGACCTGGAAATAAGAGGTTTTTCAGCCGGGTATTTGATTCCCAACGTGGCACAACCTAGACATCTCCTTGCACTTATTCTTCCCTTCTGACGTGCTCCCAAGCATTTACACCAAACCAAAAGGCTGGTACCAGCCCCATTCCTGGCCTGGAGACCTGCGGGTTGTTCCCTAACTGGGCTGTCTCAGGCCAGATGGCTGGAGGGCAGGGGCTGGCTGGTTGGCAGGGGGTGTTTTCAGCAGGATGGCTGGAGGGGGCTGGCTGGCCAGATGGAGCACGTCTGGGCTCAGAAGATGGCAGGGCAACAAGCTTTCCTGCAGCCGCCTGCTATTTCTGAACTGGCTGGGGAGGGTTCCCAGCGAGAGCCAGACCTGCTTGATCCTCCTGCCTGGTACCCACGTTCATTCAGAGGCAACAGGCCGGCAGGAGTGAGGCTCAAATAAGATCTGTCAGGCACTTGTCTATTTTTCCAGCCCTCCCTGGCCTTTCTGAAAGAGCTGCTGCCCACACAGCGCCCACGCTGCGGCACGGCTCGCTCCACGGGGCCGACCACACGGAGAGAAAACAAGCCTCAAGTGGGAAGGGGACTGCCAGTCACCCCGCCAAGGTCAGCATCGCCGGGGGCTGACCCGGCAGCACCTTGAATGAAACACAGCCAGTTTCGAGTGAAACACGGCCAGGTTGTTACACAAGAGCAAAGACTGCGGAAAAAGGAAGTCATCTTTTGATGCAATGCAGTTGTCCATCACGGCAAGGTTCTGTCGGGTTTTCCTGGGGTGGCTGGAGGCCAGTCCCAGTTAAACAATGACAGCCCAGGGCAGAATGAGCTCAGGATCGTTTCCACCTGGCTCTGGGCTGCTTGATAACTGAGTTGTTTCAGTCAGGCAGCGTGCTGTAGTTTCTCCATCAGTGATGCTCAGCTCCTGTCGCAGTACTGCAGCGTGCAGTTTGCTGTGCTATAGACCTTCAGCTGATCCTGGCTGTTACTCCATTCCCTCTGGACCTCGTCAGACCTATCCTTCCCTTTTGTGCCATCGCAAGGAAACAAGAAGCCAGGATCTTTGGTGGCAGCAATACCACTCTCCCCATGGCAAAGAAGGGGCTGCCTGTTTCCCTGTGAAAGGCTCCTGAGAAGTTAGACTCGTACCAGAGGACACTCAAACTGTGTTTGGGATGAAGATAATGTGAATGAGCCCTGTCCTGCCAGGCAGCAGATCTATTAATGTAGGACTCCTTGCGAAACAGTGCAGGCAGGAAGGGCATGGTCCCTTTGTATTGTGAATTCCCATTGGAAAACAAGAGCACACGATGGCTGTTGATCTGTGCACACCAAAGACCTGATGCTTCTGGGCTATCACAGGTCTTGTTGGGCACAAGCAGCCACTGTCCTGTGTGTGAATCACCCTAGAAACCTCTGTGCAGCACAGCTGTAATCCCTGTTTAAGATTACTGCTGCCTCCTCCTCCCTGTAGTATGGATTGGGCCTCTGGTCCATAGAAGATGCTCTACCTTTTCTGGCAGAGGAATGTTTTGGTTTCAGCCTTCTCCTCCCATGGCAGCGCAAGAAGGGACAGGGGACCACTGTGGTGTCTGTGTTGCAGCTTCTAACAGAATTGAATCAAAGATCAGAAGTGTGGAACAGCTCCTCTACAGGGATGCACTAACCTAGAAATCTTCAGCCTGGAAGAGAGTTCAGTGACAGGAAAGAAATGGCTGAGGTTTGTAAGATCTTCAGACAGCGATGGGGGAGAAAATACTGCTCGTTCTTTACTATTCAAGAGCTAGAAAGGCAGAACTCAAAAGAAATGAAAACTCAGCAGGCGCAGAAGAAATACCCGACAGTGCTTTTGCAAACTGCAGGATTCACGTTTGTTTGCAGGAGCCAAAGCCCCCGACAGGCTCAGTGTGGGGTGAGACGCACTCAGTGAAATCTCCTCACCAGGACTTTAAACCATGAAACAATCTTTAATCTGCTCTTGGTGCGAGAAGATGTACGAGCAGAGCCAGACTGTCTATCTCTGCCCTGTTAATGATGTGCTTCAAGGAACAGCCCTGCCTGCAGGCAGTGACCACCCTACATGTCCCTTGGTGTGACCCATGGTGCCTTTTCTCCCTCCCCATGAGCTGCTCGGCCCCACGGCTGGGAAGAAGAGACAAATTCCACACGTGCCTGCCTGCCTTGGCCAACGTGGGACATGCTCAGTGTTATTTCGGGACAAGATTTCCACGAATAACTCCCCTCATCGTGCCAAACCCAAATTAAAATTTGCAGCCAACAGTCATGAGCCCTCCCCCCCGCCACTCCTCCCTCTCTTCTTTTTTCCTGCATTAAGATAAACCAGTGATAAATCCAGATTGTGCACTAAACACTGGCCCACGCGGTCTGGGAAACAAAGAGCACGAAGAAACACTGCGATTCAAACTGTTGCTAGCCGGTATGCATTTGGGCATCAGATTCTAAAGGATTTTCTTGTCTGTAACAGGAGATTTCGTGAAAAAGCACTACAGCCTGCAAGCATGTGAGCCCCAGAGTCACAGATAGAATCATAGAATGGTTAGAGTTGGAAGGACCTTAAAGATCATCGAGTTCCAACCCCCCTGCCCTGGGCAGGGATGTCCTGGAGGGCGCAGTATTGATGTTTTTCTGTGTGCAGGGAAGAAGTCTGGCTAAGGACTGGGAAAAGCTACGGTGTGAGGCCTGCAGCTCTGTGTGATGCTGTAGGATTCCTGCAGTCCGCTCATCAATTTTTGGCAAGTTTTGGGAGGCTCCCAGCTGACTTTGCGGGATAAAAGGCACTTGCTTTATCTAGCTGTACCCGAGACTGACTACTCCTTGCAAAAAAGGTCTGGTGTTTTATCTGACAGATTTCTTTCTTTTCCTGTTCCCTGGAAATCTACAGGAGCCCTGGGCACAGTGACACAACCCCCCCTTCTTCTGCCTGAATTTGTGTTCCGTAACCTTGGAAAAGTGAAAGGACAGGCTCAATGGGTGGCTTCCCCAAGAATTAACGTGGGCTCTCATCCAGCAGCCATCCCCACGTGCTCAAAAGGCAAACAGCTCCCCCTCTTCCTCACGGAAGCCATCACCAGTCTAGCACAAAACTTCCCAGCAGCCTGGTTCAATGTAGCTCAGGCAACCCCTTCACTCACTGAAGCACTGGTAGTAGCTTTGGGTGTGAGTGCATCTGCAAACTGAAGGAGGGATGGAGAGGACACCAGCAAGGTGTCCAAATAGGGGAAGAAACCCACTGGAAGAGACCAGACCCAGGCACCCATGTGCATCATACACACCCCAACTGCTGGCAGCTCAGCCTGGAAGGGAGGGCCAGTGCCATCTCCATGGCATTCATTCCCCTTCACCTCCACCTGGTCTATTCTAGGAAAGAATAGGAAAGTGCTGGGCTGCACTGAATGGACCCTGCCCCAAAGCCATCCAGGGGTACCCTCTTCCCCCCACACCCAGGGGAGGATCTCACAGGCCTAATCCATCCCACACCAGTCTTGGGTAGCTGTGTCCTGCTTCCCACTGAGGGCACATCCCGGGTGGTAACACCAAAGAGTTCTAGTGTCCATGGCCAACCTGGTGATCTGGCCCCAGGCAGATCCCAACCCACCTCTCAGAATCACTCTGCTGGGCAAACACTGGTTTTGAGGGCAGCAGAAGGTTTGTGGCTCCCTGGAGAAGTGTCTCAACTCCTTTCTGGCTCCTTGATGCAAAGCTGGCAGTGCCCAAACATCCTTGGTTGCTATGGATTTTGACCCAGCCCTTCCTACAGTGGAAACAACTAATTTTCCTGAAAGCTCCCTGTCATCACTACAACACAGTACAAGGGCAAAAGATTCTGAACCACTGCTCCCCTGAGACATCTCAGAGGCAACCACGGGCATGAGTTAAGATCTAGTTGAGAACCTCACCTGTTTTCGGGACTCAGGCCAGTGCTCATTAACAAAGGGAACGTGTTGATCCAGAACATGGAACACCATCCCTCTCTGAAAGGACTCATTCAAGCAAGCAAAGACTTGGTAACAGCGCTTGGGCTGTGAAATAAGCAGAACAAGTTTTTCAAGGGCTGCTTCTGTGGGGACTGACAACGTGACATGAAAATCCAGGGAAAAGGAGAGAACTGGCCTTTTGGGGAATGAACGCATGGAGAGCCCAGCAAGCCCAGACACAGAAGATGACAGACTGAGATATTACCAGCACCAGAACAGGCTTAGATGGTGAGATTGTGAATTCTCCTATCCCATTCCAGTCTCTCGCAGGAGTAGTTGGCAATACATGGAAACTCCCAAAATGCCCCACGTTCGAGCTTCACAAATGGAAACATCCAACCCACTGTCTCCTCTGAGGACTTCATTTATGAAAAATTCATAGAGAACCAAATTCAGCCTTTCACCCACTTGTAGTGATCAGCTCAATGTCAGACTGACACCAAGACAGACAATGGCTCATATCCCTATAAATCTGTTATTCTAATGTCATTTAATCCCTGTAATTTTAACCCTCTCTGGCCTGAGTAGTCTTTCAGTAGCCCCAGGCAGACACCTGTATAACCAAGAGCAGCCCTTTCCCCAGATAGTCTCACTTCTCCCAATTATTTTCAGATTTCCAGATCTTGCTGTGGTTTCATCGAGATGGATGGATGTGATTTAATCTGTGGATTTCCCTTCCATGAATTTGCTTACTTTCTTTTTAAATTCATGTAAGCTTCTACCACCTTAATAAGACAAAAAATTTCACAGGTCAACTTATATGTAAAATTTCCCAAAATGTAAGTCCTCCTGTTGCCGCTCAGCTTTGGTTCCAAAGGACACTGCCACTGCTGCAATTTTTTAAAAAAAACACACGGTACTCTGGGAGATGGTCTGGCCCAGAGTTTTTGGCAGGTGCTCCTTGAGGCAGTCGTAATCACTCATTTAAATCTCATTTATTTTTATTTTAGAAAGCTCCCTAACAACACAAAAGATTTCTTTCCTGCTTCTCACTGAAATTGTGTGCACATTGCCATGGCAACCATGCCAGAGATTTTTGTGGTCCCAGACCCATTTTATTGGTTATTAGATATCTGTGCAATAAAAATATATATATAGCTTTGTTCTCCCATCTGTCTGTTCCATCTGCTTATTTCCAAGTGAAATACAACCATTTGGCTCAGCCACAGCTTTCTCTCCTTCCTCATGGGATTGGCTGAAGGAAACAGAGGCGCATCTGCTGGTGGTCATGGAAGTGGTAAAGGGGAGGAAGAGGAATGAGAGACATTGCTGTGGATGTGAACCTGACCACGACACACATGGAAAAGCCTGTCAGCTGTGATGACAACACCTGTAGGGTGAAACCAATTCTTCCTTGCAGTCCAAGTCCCTGGCCACGATAGCTGGCATGCCCATGACCAACTATCTCCCAGGTGTGAAGGGGAAGAGAAGCTCAGGAGGACTCTGGCCAACACAAACTCATTTGCTCCTGGTGGAACTGCTGTGGCCCGGCTGCAGCTCAACCCCAGCTGGTTGGTTTCCTGTCACTGGGGAAGTCAAGTCAAACCTTATGTCACTGGTCAGCGAACAGGAAAGTCATCACAGCTCAGCTGCATCCATTGGGAGTCCTTCCTACCTTCCCAAAAGAGAAGGAGAAAAGTGTCACCTCAGCCCTGTACACAGTGTTCCATGGAATGGGAAAACACAACTAACAAGACCTCTGTGCCAAAATGACCGTGTTCCTCCCTTCAGCCGTTTGCCTCAGACTGGATCCCGTGCTGAAAGCCACTTGACATACCCCCATGCGAGGGACTAATTCCTTCTGGCAGTGTTTGACTTACCTGCCCACCCCCACAGCCTCCGCTGGGAGAGAGGATGCGTTTCCAGCCTCCCAGCTCCCTTACATTATTTAAGCTGTCGGTTGTTAATTATAGATCTGCATTTCAACTTGATGCATCCCAGGGGGGCAAACCACATTAACAGTCTAAAAGCTGTTCCCAGCTGAATACTTTGGGAGCCTCCGCTAGAATTGAGCTTATGTCTCCATCAGCCAGGGTGAGACACTCCCTACCGCCCTGACGGCTCCCAGAAGACTGCAACGGTACCTCCTGCTTCAAGACCCATATCTGCACTACCTTATCCTACAGAATGAACGTTCCTGTCCACCAGATGGGAGCTGCAGCTTTCTGGGAAGGGATTTCAAATTGCCCCTCAGCTTTCTCAGTGTAAATGTCTCCTCCCCTGCATCCCCATCAGCTCTGAATCTCCCAGTGCAGATGGAAGGGGCAAGGAGGATGCATAGGCTTGTCTAGTTGGGGATGCCTCAAGTTCAAAGTGATGAGTAACCCTCACCGCAGCGTCTCCCAGTGCTCCACCTGACCTGCAGAACAAAGCCAGGATGATGGTCCCATCAGACAAGCTCCCCATTTCTCAGAGGCTGGAGAAACTCTGTTGCCCGTCTGTTGAAGCAAATCAAGTCTCTCGATCACACAACCATGACCACCAAGCCTGGGGGACCAGCACAGCCCTCTCAATGAGGAAGACGTTGCCAAGCAGTTGCTAAGCAAGTGGTCAGGTCAAGAGAGAATAACCAAATGAGAAACTGATGTGATGTTGATGCTTTCTAGCCCGTAGCAACATCCTCCAGCCAGGCTGCCCCTTGGCCACGGAAACATCTGCTTCAAATGCAGAAACAAGCTCAGCATTCAAACCGTCAACTTGCTGAGGGCAAGAGCATGGAAAAAGAAAAAAAGGTGGGAGTAGACAGTAGTGTGGGCAAAGGCTTGAGGATCCCAGCTTGCCAGCTCCTGCCATAAGAGCATCCATTTCCCTCGACTGTGTCAAGGGAGATGTTGTTTTGTGGGGCTTTGTTTCCAGGAGAATCAGCTGTAATGGCTCAAATGTGCCAGAGAAAACTCAAAAGCTGGTTGAAGAGTGCTTCAGGAAGCACCTGCTGCTGGCACCGCTTTCCGGTTGAAGCCACATGAGTCCATGTCCTGCTAACTGAGCACCACGAAAAGCGGCATAGCCCAGCGACTAAAGCCAAGGGAGGTCCAGCCATGTGCCCTCTGCCACTCTTGACCAGTTGGAAGTGTTTTTCTCAACACCTACATAGCAGTCACCGTAAAATTGTTCACAGCATGCTTTACAGGATACAAGTCTTTCTAAGAACAAAACAAAAAAAGAAAGCAGAAAAGAGGCAATAAATGAAAAAGAGGAAAACCAGAAAGTTGAGGGTTGCATGGCATTAAGCCATACCTGCAAAAGTCTAGCTGTTGAGAACAGTCTTTAGACCAGAGAGACTCAGGGCTGCTGTTCAGCTCTTATGTGCTTTGCCAAATTTGCATAAACAACTCACAGTAATTATAATTTCATCCTGAATAGGTATTATTTTAATTGTGACTGCCTTTCCTGCTCAGCACTAATTGGAGAAATCACAAAAGAACAGCAAAGCGGGAAGGCTGTTGATGGCTTTGGCCTTTCCTTCCTCCAGCTCATGTGCCCCATCAGACCCCCTTTCTGGGTACCCCCCCAAAGCTTTGTGCAATGCAAACCCATACAGTGCTGAAATAATTACAGCCCCTAAGTGGCCGTGCAAAGAAACCAAGCACCTTCCTGCCCAGGACAACTATAGCTCTCAGCAAAGCTGCCTCAGAACATCCTCCCAAACACAGACCCACTTTGGCACTAGATGGTGGGGTTGGCAACTTGATCTCCAGGTGGTTTCTTCTTGAAGTTGGCAGAGAGGATAAACTGCTGCACTTCCCTGAGAGCATAACCCCTACAGCAACCCCCTTCAGGTAACAATCCCCCTGACTCCTGCCCCCTTAGCTTTCTCTGACCTGACCTGACCTCTCAGTTTTGTATGGGGGGTGGTTCAGGCCTTCCCGATATCATCTGCCCTCTCTGATTTGTCATCTTTTAAGAAATGATGCTCAAAACCGGCCAGTCTCCAGCTGAGAACTCATCAGCAGTGAGCAAAGTGCAGTAATTATCTCCTGTATCTTGCATATGATAATATGCATGTATCTTTGGAGAAGAAAGAACAGACCCAAGTTGATAGTGGTCTTTTTGGGCTAGAAATAAAAGATATGCAAAATGACACAGGAACACTTTTAATTAATTGCTGCCTACTGACAGCAGCTGGCAAGACAGCCCTTTGCCCATCAGCATTCAGACAATTAGTGAACGCGGTGCTCCACCTGAGATGGTGGAGCAGCTCTGTATTTATTCATATTTTGGATAAGATCAAAGCGAGTCACTTCTGTGATTTATTGTCTGCAGAGAAAAATCTCTACATCTCATTTCTTCAAAGAGCTCAGTCTCCAGCTCAGGGATCAAAGCACTGTCAGGGAGACATTCTCCCCTGGGGAAGGTCCATGACTGGGCTTCTTCACTTCTTTGGTACCTTTGCCTCTGACAGGGACCCTGTGCTATGCTTGTGTGACCAAGGACCTTCAGCCCAAAGCCAGCTTGCTCACAGTGGCAGGTGCTACCACGACAGGTTGGCCATGGCATTGCCAGCTAGACAGCCCTGTTTGCTGGAAATCATAGAATGGGTGAAGTTGGAAGGGACCTTAAAGCCCATCCAGTTCCACCCCCCTGCCCTGGGCAGGGACACCTCCCACCACACCAGGTTGCTCCAAGCCCCGTCCAGCTGCCCTTGACCCCCTCCAGGGATGGGGCAGCCACAGCTTCTCTGGCCAACCTGGGCCAGGCTCTCACCACCCTGAGTGGAAAGTATTTCTTCTTGATATCTAATCTAAATTTTCCCTCTTTCAGTTTAAAACCACAGCTGGTTTGTGGTCAGGCAGAGGTCCTCAGCTGCAGCTGGACCATAAGGGAAACCAAGCAAGAGAGCACAGGCTGCCAAAGACAGACCTGATAGGAAGGTCCTGCTGCCAGCACTGATCCTGGAGCTATTGCTGCCTTCAGAGCTCACCTCCGAGACAACAGCGTGAGCCAACCCCTCTGTGCAGCTCCCTGGGGGCTCTCACCTTCTCCCTCTGCACCTAAGCTAATCAGTATATATATCTCCCAGAAGGTACTGGGTGGGATGCAATGGTCTGGGTAGACCCCATTTTCATGGTTTTGGGGTGGAACGTGTTACGTGAAGCATGGGGGGACACGCTCTTTCCTAGCCCTGGGTCCCCGGAGAGTTGGGATGAAGTCCATCTCACACCATATAAACAGAAGAAACAACTTGATTTTCCTGCTGGATAGTCGGGATCCAAGACACTCCTGGGGTTGCAGTGAATAAATACAAGGCTGCCATCAAGGCGTTTATACCTCCTTTAACAAGAAAGGAACAATCCTGGAGGCTCAAACTCAGAGCAGGTCTTGCTTAAGGCTGAGGTTACACAAGCAGCAGAGGAACTGCAAACTGTAAACTGAACTTGCAGTTACCTTGAGATAGGAAGTATATTATAAACTGTCACAAACAACATGGTATTTCCTCATAATTATTTGTTTGTTTGTTTTTTGGGGGTTTTTTTGTTTTGTTTTTTAATTGGAAAGCTCCAATTGTGTATCAAGTCGTTGGTGATCAGATATGTTTTAGAAGTGGTTGCATTCTCCCGGCATCCTCAGGGAGAAGGTGTAATGTGTCACCTGCAGCACCAGTTGGACCTGCAGGGTCACCTTCACCTGGCTTACCCTGCTGCTGGGAGCCCTGGGGTTCAGGGGGCACCAGGAGTAAAGCAGCAGCAAAGCCCAAGGAAGTGAAGGAGAGAAAATGAGCAGAAAAGAGGCAGAGCTCTCTCTTAGCAGAGGAAATTCCTCCTCCTCCTTCCACCTCCATCACATCCATGTTGGCTTGCAAAGGAAGGTGGACCCCTGCAGCACAGAGGGCCTCAAAGGAGAAGGAGAGAGTTTCATGGCACAAGCCATCCACCCCAGGAGCTTGGTGGGGCTCCTGTCTTTTCTGAGACACTATTTTCTGAGACACTGGAGGAGGACCCGTGGAGTGCAACCCACTGGCGACCTGTGGGCTTGCTCAGATGCAGAGAACCTCAGTGAGGTCACATCTGGAGGCTGCTCTCCTGAATTGGTGCTGGAGACCACGCAGGAGTTGTCCTCCAGCACAGGGAGAACTGGAGGGGCAGGAGGAGGACATCTGGATGGAGTTCTCCTGTTCAGAAGTGTTGGTGGCCCTTGCCCTGCCTGAGAATGGCTCGGCTGATTGCTCCAGTGTGTGGATGTGGGTGGCAAGGGGCTGGGAACAGCAATCCCAGCATGACCATCTCCTCTACACCTGGCAGCAAGAACAGCAAACCCCTCACCATGAAGATCACACGAATCTGGCCACAGTCATCCTTAGGCTGGCAAAATTTGGTGTTGCCTGTGGCACTGAGAAGCCTCCAGGACTTTCCCTGGCTTAGTTCTACCATCTGGGGGCAACTCCTTGCTCAAGCCTGGCAGCCTGCAAGAAAGGCTGAGAAAAGCTCTTCTGGCAATCCTGATAAAAAAAAACACATTTCCTCTCTCGTGGTCCTCTGTGCAACTGGGGAACGGCAAGCTTGTCACCGAGGGCTGTAGACACACCAAACACACTGCACTTTGCTCCTCCACCCTCTCACTCATCATGCCATGGCTTTTCCAGGCAACACCAAGCACTAATCCAAATCCAGACCTTCATTTTCTGCCTTCAAATTGACCCCATCCCAGGGAAGGAGGGCTGTGAGCCAGGTGGGGGGGTCTTCAATGTTTCTCAGCCAGCTGGGTCCTCCCGGCATCAGCGACCACCTCAAAGGGGTTTGGGTTGCAATTTACCTCATTATCAGAGCTGAGGTGCAGCCTCCCCAGGATACATCCTGTGCCCTGGAGAGCCACCTAATGAGACATCACATGGGCCCAGTGGTCCTGCTGGTGTTGACTGGGGAAGGGAGCTGGGCTTCAAAGAACCCCCTTTGCGTCCTTCGCACCGAGGAAATGTCCCCATTTCATTAAAACCAATGGGAGCCTGTAGACCTCGGTGCTGGAAAACAGCATGACATTCACACCAGTCCTTCCAAAAGGGGTTCTCTGGGGAAAACGATGCTGTTTGACACCAGGGTGTCCTCCTCCTGCTGTGCCAGAGTTGTGCTGTGCCAGCAAGGGCAGCTGTGAGCTGGTGATTTTACACGTCACAGGGGACACAGCTGAGGGCAGGCTCAGCGGGGAGCTGTCATCTCCATGCCCACATTTGGGGTTCAGGGGCACTGGGGATGCCTCCAGAGCCCAAGGCAGATGCAGGGATGGAGTGACTCACCCTCTGGAGGGTCTGTCCATCACTGATGCCAGAGTGCCGAGGGCAGTGATGTTCACAACCTTGGCGCTACACAGAAAGTTTCTTGTCCTTGTGAGCATCGCACCCCTGTGTCATCCCCATCTCATCACACGTGTGTTCACTCCAGACACTCTGCCATCCCTCAGCTCCTTTAGACCCCCAGCAAGTGGGTCCAGCCCCAGCAAGGGGTGCTCTGGTGCAGGAGGAGAGTTTCAGCAATTACTGTGAGCACATAGAAGTGAGGGGTTGTCATGGATACCTGTATGCAACTGAGGGGCCAATTCTGCACTGCTCTGCTCCTCCTGTCCTCCCTTGCCCTGTTGTGTGGGATCTGTGGAGGCCCCATCTCATATGACGGAGGAAAAGGTAATTGAAAATTAAAATCTTCTATGAATGGGGCTTTGGTTCCTCTTATTCACCCAGCTGTACCTCCCAGCTCCCACTTCACTGAGATGAGTCTGGATTTAAACAAGTCTGCATGAGGGCAAATCTGTGACAATGGCTGGAGTGCAGAACCCCCAGCCTCTCAAACCAGCACAGATATTCCAAAATACACAAAGCCAGCATGTATTTTGGGCTACCCAGTTGCTGATGGTGGAAAGGAAGATGAGGGAAGAGGAACGTGCAGGCAAAAGTATTTGGCAGTCTGGGGAGAAGGCTCTAATCCTGAATTTACCAGGGAGTTTAAACCTCTCCTGGGCTGGATATGGGTCCCCGCAGAGACTTGGGCAGCAGCTTTACTCAATATTTCCCCCCTGGGCTGTGTAGGACTGACTTTGTGACCTCCAGAAGCATTACAAATACATGCTAGTTTCACCATGTTTTCATTTTCAGAGGAAAACATCTCCCCAGATATAAAACTGAGAGGTCAGATTATTTCATGCTGAAGTGTTTTGGATTTCCCATTTGAAATTAGTGCTCCTATTTATCTAATACATTTTTTGTTTTCCATCTTGGCCCATCAAAATTTCCCATTGCTTTTTCCCCTGAGAGTTGATCACAGTGTTCTAGTTGGATTTTAGGCATAAAATAAATTCTGGAACAGAGCATTTTTAAAAAATGGCAATTACTGAGGGACCTTGGGAAGGTGAAACTTTGGTTCCCGAGTTACTTCTGAAATGGTTCTATTACATGCACACACATGCACAGAACTGCCCTGATTTAACAGAAGACCTTTTTGGATCCAGCAAGACTGAAATCTGACATATAAGAATATTTTCAAGATGATTGCTTGCAAACATGAGCATCAATTAGTTATCCCAGTCTAGTTAAATAGCAGTGTGGGCAGATGATTACAAATGACTGTGTTGCTGCCACTTTACTGCCTTATCACCCCCCACCAAAAATCCCTTTGGTTTTCCAGAAACCCGATGCCCTTGGTCTTTCTCTTAGATCCCACTCCAGGGAAGCACCTAAACACGTGTTGGCACAACACATCACCAGATGCTGAATAAAATAACGTGGGTGCTTACCAGACGTTTGAATTAAATCCAGAATAGGAGCAGACCCTTTTTTTTTTTTTTTTTTTGTGTGTTTTTGGGGCAACGTTTGGTGTGTTCATGTGGAACAGCAACGCTGACACGTAGGAAAGAACCAGGAACCCACGAAACATAACGAACTGAAAGAGATTTTTGACCAGCCCCGTGACAGAGAGTTCAGAGACACATGTATTCGACCGTGCTTTTCTGCAGCCATGCCCACCAGGTGGACATCATCTGCCTGTCTCCAGGCTACCAGCCCTGCTCTGCCCAAAGCCTCCTGGAGGAGAATGACTTGGGTATGGGGAATTTCACTGCCCAGCTTTTCGCTCAGCCCTTTGTTGCAGGAGCCCTTAATTGGAGAGGTTTAATCTTCCACACTAACTCACAGCTCAGCCCACACAGCTGGGGACCGGGGACAACCATGACTCCCGCCCACAGCCCCTGCCACAGACCTGCTAATTACACTTGTCTCAAGATTAGTCAGAAGGAATCTGTTCTCTCCAAGCTGGGCTGCAGAGCTAAGTTGGGCAGCAGCTGCCGCTGCCTCCTCATCCCAGCCTGTGCCAAACGAGCAGTCTCATTCCCTGTTGCTGGGTCTCTCTGGCATGTACTCAACCTCCTTAAGGTGGTGGGTGGGCATTAGCTCTGCCTCATTAGCATGATTGTGGTTCAGGCTGCAGCCCTGCTGGCATGCAGGTTTCATTCAAAAGAGGCCCTGTTGCCCACTTTAGGATTTTGCAGAGGGGAGAAGCTGAGAGTGACTGAGGAGGATGAGCACATCCAGCCTCCACAGCAGAGGGGGAAAGCCCCAGCGCTCCTCAGACCCCATACTCAGTCCCTGTGTCTCAGGAAGGTATGGACAATCATCCCCCAGGAACTTCACCTCCAGCCTGGCAGAGCAACTTTAAGGTGACGGACCCAGAACTGACCTGTCTGTTCCCACCATCTCCTTTCCTTGGGCTTTACTCCAGGTCTTCACTGTCCCTGCTTTGGAGACTCTGGAAGCCAGCAGTCCCATCGCTGGCTTTGGCCTGAGAGTGACTGAGGAGGATGAGCACATCCAGCCTCCACAGCAGAGGGGGAAAGCCCCAGCGCTCCTCAGACCCCATACTCAGTCCCTGTGTCTCAGGAAGGTATGGACAATCATCCCCCAGGAACTTCACCTCCAGCCTGGCAGAGCAACTTTAAGGTGACGGACCCAGAACTGACCTGTCTGTTCCCACCATCTCCTTTCCTTGGGCTTTACTCCAGGTCTTCACTGTCCCTGCTTTGGAGACTCTGGAAGCCAGCAGTCCCATCGCTGGCTTTGGCCCCTGCCTTCAGCTTGCTGATGCCAAAGCTGTGTCTCATCACCTGCTTCATCACAAAGGAGAGCTTTGTGAGCTGGAGAAGAACTATGAGGAAGAGAAGAACCATGGAGCTTTATAGCTAACGGGTGGCCCTCCTGCAACCTCCTGCCTGCGCCTCCCACCTGAAGACCCACAGCCCCCTCCCCACAGACACCACAGACACATCCCCTGCTCTGTCTCCTCCACTTTCCTCTTCTCCCTGCTCTCACCTCCAAAGCAGTTTCTCACATTCCTGCCCCAGGGACTGGCCGTTGCTGGGCTGACTGGTCTGCAGGCAACAGATGAATTGCCCCATTTCTTCCTTTATTTGACCTCAGCAAACCATCGCCAGCCCACACTTTCTGCTAACTTTCTTGGCACATCTTAGTGCCCCTGAAACTAAGATGCTAACACGAGACCTACAGTTGGACCAATGCCCCTGCTCCGAGTTGCAGAGCAACTTTAAGGTGACGGACCCAGAACTGACCTGTCTGTTCCCACCATCTCCTTTCCTTGGGCTTTACTCCAGGTCTTCACTGTCCCTGCTTTGGAGACTCTGGAAGCCAGCAGTCCCATCGCTGGCTTTGGCCCCTGCCTTCAGCTTGCTGATGCCAAAGCTGTGTCTCATCACCTGCTTCATCACAAAGGAGAGCTTTGTGAGCTGGAGAAGAACTATGAGGAAGAGAAGAACCATGGAGCTTTATAGCTAACGGGTGGCCCTCCTGCAACCTCCTGCCTGCACCTCCCACCTGAAGACCCACAGCCCCCTCCCCACAGACACCACAGACACATCCCCTACTCTGTCTCTTCTCCGCTTTCCTCTTCTCCCTGCTCTCACCTCCAAAGCAGTTTCTCACATTCCTGCCCCAGGGACTGGCCGTTGCTGGGGTGGCTGGGACTTTCTGCTAACTTTCTTGGCACATCTTAGTGCCCCTGAAACTAAGATGCTAACACGAG
This sequence comes from Calidris pugnax, assembly GCF_001431845.1. Taxonomy (NCBI): domain Eukaryota; kingdom Metazoa; phylum Chordata; class Aves; order Charadriiformes; family Scolopacidae; genus Calidris; species Calidris pugnax. Next base: position 1,241,350 of record NW_015091045.1, read on the forward strand.
ACCTACAGTTGGACCAATGCCCCTGCTCCGAGTTTGCTGCTTCTACACCAAGAAGCGGAGCAAGCCCCTCCTCCTCTTGCTTGCATTTTGCTTCCAAAACCTATTTTTGCTAAAAATCCCCCCCTCCTCTCCCTGCCTGGACTGTTCTGTGCTGGAGCTGTGCCTCCTGCACTGCATTGCTGCCCTCTCCTGGACTCTCCAACAGCCGTTGGGCTCAGGAAAGTTTCAGCTACAGATGCTGGATCTCTTCTTTGAGGCCATGAAGGTAGGAACCCTCCCGAAGCCCCCTGTCCCTCGTGTGGCAAGGCCTGGCTCTGAAAACGAAGAGGTTTGTGGTTGAGCTTTCTCCAGCCCTGTCCTACCTAACCTTGACCCCAGCAATGGCTCTGGATTGAGTTCTTCCCAGGGGCTGCTTTTTCAGGGGTGTGTAAAAAAAGTGGTATAGGAAGGAGATTGAGTCATTCTGTAGTGTAAGACTGACTGGATAAGAAGTCTTCCCCAACTAAAGACGAACACTTGGTTCAACCTGTATGATAGGTCCTCTCCTTCTAACCCCCAAGTCCCGCTGTGTCTGGAGCATCCCATTTCACAGAAAGAAGCAAATAGAATCTTTATCAGCAAAAGGAGTGGTTGTAATCAGAGCTTTTTGGGAAGAAAAATTCAGAGAGCAGAAGGTGGCTATCCCTCTTCTCCATTGCTGGATGTTTCAGCCAGTGTGGTGTGATTTGGGACACAAAAAAAATGGACAGCAGTAGCTAGAGGGATGCTGTCCTTCAGTGTTGTTGTGCACATGGGGGGAATCTCAAAAAGTGTCCTTTCTGTCGTCCTGTGTCAGCACAGGAGTTTTCTCATTTGTCACAGTAGCAAGATTTGAGGTCACGGCAGGGGATGGTGCTCTATCTGTGGGCTCCTCATTAGCCCCCTGAGATGCTCCGATGTCCAGATCACTGGTATTACTGGCAGGTCCAGCAGCAGGTCCATTCTGGAGATGCTGCCTGGAGATCCTGAAGAAACTGATCACCATGTTTCCTGGGGCTGGGTCTCTTGACAAAACCCTGTACTCTCGACAAAACCAGTAACAAGAGCTCCTACGGAGAGACAGGAGGCCATAGTGAAAAATAGGAACTTTGTGCCAGGAACCAGAGACCTGCAACCACCCAGCACCAGCCCCCAGGGCCATACCCAAACACTCCCTATACCCCTGTGTAAGTTATTTCCAAGGATTATCCCAGCTGCTGTTGTCCTGCACCCTTATTGTGGCATGCCACCTCCTGCTGGTTGCAGTGATGGGCTCAGGTTTTCCTTCATCTCCTGTTCCAAGGAGGAGTGTGGAGCTGGGGGACTCAACAACCAACAAACAATCCCCAAAATGTCCCGTGATGGGAGAAGGAGCTCAGACTTACGGGATGAAGAGAAAGTTGAGGGCTAGTATTGCTGGCACGATGATGAGAATCAGGAGTGGGATCCTGTGCACGATGGAGTCAACTGAGGGGAGAGAAATGGGTGGGACTGACTTAAAGTGAGAAGTCCCACTGCAAAAGGCCCTGGAGATCATCCTGATGCTAATTCTCCCCATCCCCAGAGACAGGTGGGGATGTTGTGACCTACGTTACTCCTAGCAGTGAGGCTGTCAGCTCAAGGCAAGTTGGGGAGACCAAGGTAGAGAGAGAGAAATCAGACTGCTCATCATTGGCCTGGTGTGAGGAGCAGCGAGGTAGCTGTGCTCTTTTGGCCAGAGGATGGAAGAGGCAAAAGACCCAGGAGGAGGCTACCTACCTCGAAAGGGACACTCAAGGGCCGTAGAATTGCAATGGCCAACTTATTTGGGGCAGCTTCTCTGGGGTCCCACTCTAGTGCTTGCCCTCAGTTCAGAGACCCCCAGTCCCATCCCTCCCCTGCTTCAGTAGCAGATGATCTGTGTACCTTGCTGGTTCCTGTCCTTCTTGCCACAGTCCATGATGGAGCTGGCACCTGGCACCATGGTGATCATGCTGTCCTTGCAGGGAGTGCAAAATGCCACCCCGTAGATCAGGCTGTAGGTCCCAACAGGGCATGGGGAACACTGGCTGGCCCTAGGAGGGCTGAACGTCCCTGGTGGGCATGCAACTGAGGAGGGGACATGTAGAAAGGCCTTTCTGAGCAACAGCATGCTTGATATAGCTGTATTCCACAAACAGTCAGGGAGACTGAGTCCTGATGCTAAAGGGCTCAGAATGACCCTGGCCACTGGGCTGGGAGTACATGGGGAGAGCAGCAGGGACCCAGAGCCCTGGAGCTGTTCATGGGCGGGGAGAGAGGCAAGCAGGGGGGAAAAAAGAGAGGGGAACAAAGGGCTGTGGACTCTTGGCTCACTGCAACAGTTGAGACATCTTTGCAGCTCCCTGGTCTGCCCATAGCCCTCGCTGCACTGCTCGGTCTTTAGGAAGCCGACAAACTCGTTGGTGAAGTTGATGCTGGGGGTATCATTCCTTGTGATGTGGAAGGACTTGTGCTCCTTGAAGAACCTGTTAAGGGCGAGTTGGACCTGGGGAGGGCAGAGCAGGCAGAGCTCAGCAGGGCAATGCTAGGGTCCAAAAGGGAAGGTGAGACCTTGTTGCTCAGCACCATAGTGTGGGAGATGTGGTGTGTGAGCCAAGGGGGACAGGCACTGCACACCAGCATGACTGGGAGATCTTGCTGGGCCCCAGGGAGACTGAGCAAACTCTCATTCCAGCACTGCTGAAGATACCTGGGCCTGGAGAGAGTGTCCCAGTTGCTCACAGCCCCCATGCCATGCTCCCTCCTTTGCCCAGGGCTTACCTGCCCAAGGTTGTGCTGGACTGTTTTGTGGTAGCAGTCAATGGCCTTCTCCATGTTCTGGGAGTTGCAGGGTTCATCCCATTGGGGTCCAAAGAGGGACACTAGAGTAGGGAGAGTGGGGCAGCTCAGGCAACCCCAGCTCCAGCAGGAGATGGGCAAAGCCCTGAACAAACCTAGCCATTAGACAGCACTGTCTTCCAAGAGCCCCTAATTCCAATACTGCCTCTTCAGCCCTGTGCCTCCTCCCTCTTCTCCCTGCAGGCACAAACTGCGATGCCTCAAGGCCTCTCCCTCCACCCTCCCGTTGTCCCCTGGGGACTCTGCTGAGGTGCTTCTGCCTGGGGCTGTACCTTCTAGCCGTACTTGGATGATGAACTCATCTGAAGGGTTGTTGAGCGAGGGGAAGCAGGTGGCAGCGAGCTGGACTTTGCAGTGCTGCTCAATCTCCAGCTGCCTCAACTTCTCCTGCAGATCCCACAGGAACTTTTTGGTCCACTTATCCTCACAGAGCGTGCTGTGGAAGAGCAGCACAATGTCCAGGCCTCCGGGCACATGGTATCCTGTGGGAGAAAACCCTGAAAGGTGCCTTGTTCTTCTCCCCTGCCAAGACAGAGCTCCCTAGTCCAGAGAGCTGAGTGTGGTCCCAACCCTTCTCTCACCCTTCCTGCCCTTGTTGGGTTGTTACTGGACTCACCAAAGACGCTGTAGTGAAATGTTTGGGACACAGGGACCCCGTGCTTCTTGTAGGAGATGGTGCAGGAGTACTTCCCACTGTCGCCTGCTTGGAAGTGTTGGAAGAGGAGATGTCCCTCTTTGGTGACCGAAAGCAACTTGGGGGCTAGAGCAAGAGACAGAGGGGTTGATGGTGATTGCCAGGAGCTGGCTGTCCTATGCTGAGCTGGCCCAGTTCCCAGGTGGCTGTGTCGTGTTGTCCTGCACTGCCCCAGGTTTGGTCTCTTTACACCACTGATGAGACTCTACAAGGGACACCCAAAGCTACTCTTCCCCTTCCTTCTCCGATAAGTGATTGAGGGAGAGGGAAGAAGAAATGAAGAAACCTAGTGCCTTCTCATCTGCCAGAAATGTCTGCAAATATCAGAATGCCTGAAAACTTAACAAAACCTCTCAGACCTTGTTAGGACAGAAAAAGGGATAAGTATTACCCCATCCAGTTGTACCCCATAACCTCATGTCCTTTTTGTGTTCAGCACCCCCCAACACATGCAAGCTCATGAGATTCCAGTCTTCATGTACCCCTCACCTTCTCCACAGACCTATTTCTTCTTTGGGTGTCTGTTTCCCCTCCTACCCCTCTCCTGCCTCACAGTAGCAGAGCCCATCGGAGTTGATTGCTCCTGACCATGCAGCTGAGAGGAGCTGGGACCTTACCTGCCTTGTCCTGCACCCACTGGTAGGTGGGATCAGCCACCTTCATGTCAATAGGGCTGCAGGGCAGTGAATACTGGCTGCTCTCCGTGTGGATGAAGACACGGTCTAGGCCAGAGAAAGAAATACAAAAGCTGGGGATGCATTTGAGGAATTTCAGGGCATTGCAAAAAACAGTCCTGGAGTGGAGGAGAGGAGGGTTGGGAAACCACTGGAGCAGGATGGGAGCCTGTGTGGCCTCTGGACAGCCCCAGCCCCACTGGGAACCATCCTCCAGGGAGACCTGAGGTTGTTTATGTGCTTGGAGGAGAGAAAACACCAGAGTTGTAGGAATAAGTGGCAAGAAGTGAGGCTACGGTGAGCAGAGCTGGTGGTGGAGACCACACAGTCAGACTGGGCCATCTCTGCTCGTGTTGGCTGAGACTCTGCCCAGGTTGTTGGCAGAGTGGGCAGCGAGGAGAGGCATCTGTCACCAATGTCTGGGCGTGGGCTGGTTGGGGAGACTGCTTCACCCAGGAAAGAGGAGCACATGGGTCAGGGAGGTCCAGCAGGAGAGCTCTGCAGATCTCACCTGCTTGGTATTCCCGGCTGGAGTTGGATGGCAGGTTCCAAGGCAGGGCTGCTGCCTTTCCTAGGAGGAAAGCAGATGGGCAGTGCTCAGGCTTAGCTTGGAGGGTGCTCACCTCACTCTGATCTCCTCTTCAAGGCCCCCGTTGGCCCTCCAAGGAGTCAGAGCAGAATATATCCACCCCTACACTGGTATTTCACCTGAGCAGCTACAAAGCACCAAAGTCAGGATCTGCATGGTCCTCAACACCGTAGGTCCCCCAAGGTCTGGCCAGACGCGTGGAGCGCAAAACATCCTGCCCTGCTGCACGGTGTGGAACATCTTGTTACCATGGCAATGAGGAATCTGCTGCTTCTCCCTGTCACCTTAGTGATGGCTGACAAGCTGGGCAGCGTCATGTCTCCTGCCCACCTTGGTCACGCTCACCAGGTCTGGGCTTTGGGGGAAACACAGCCCTTCTTCTGGGGACCATCTGGGCAGGATGCACTAGAGGAAATATAGCTGGGGACATCCTGGTGAGAGACACAGAGTAGGAGAGATGATCAGAGGGAAGGAGGAGGAGATAGATGATGAGAGTGTTATGCAAGGCTTGCTTGGTGGAAATCCTAGCAGACCAAGAGGCAGGGAAACCCCAGAAGCCTAGACTGAGGGTGACTTTGCCCCATAAGTCAAGAAGGAGAAGCCAGGGTTTCCTTCTATGGAGGATGCCTAGAACGGGCAGTGGAGGATATGTGAAAAAATATGAATATGGTGAAGAAAATAGGAAATTATGGTTCTGAGGGGAAATTACACACACAAAAAGTCTCAGAGGGAGAAATGACAGAAGTTACTGCACAAAAGAGGGTAAGATGTGGCTGTGTACCAAGGGGGACTTTCTTTCTGCCAGCTCAGGTGCATCCTAAGCAAGAGCTCAGCCCACAGCTTCCAGCAGGAAGTTTGGATCCAAGCCTGGGACGCTTCAGGCAATCTCTTGGTTCAGATTGGAATCTCTTAAAAAGGGTGTGTTTCCTTAATGTTCCTGTTTGTCCTGGAAACGAAACTTAGGTTCCTATGATTGTCCATTGAGAAGTAAAAACAAGCAGTTAAAATATACTGCTGCTAAAATATAATTTCTGGCCAGCCATAAACTTGGGAAGAGTAAAGCTAAAAACTCCTTCTCACTTGTACCAGCGTTTCTGGAGGCGAAGTGTAGGGGGAGGGAGAAGTGCTTTTAGGGTAAATATGTTCAAATCATATTTGGCTGTGAAAAAAAATGTATACATGAGAAAACAGCACAAGTTAAAAAAACAACCACAAGAGAAATCAGAAAACACCCACCACTTCATTTAAGATACAACAGAGCTACAGAACATGCAACAACTTAGAGATGGTAGAAAGCACCAGCAATCATTCTGGGGGAAAAACACGAGAACCGAAGGCGGCCCTCCTTCCCCCGTCCTCCCAGAATGATGAAATCATGAGAAAATCAGTGAAAAAACCTTACACTTCCCAGTCTGGTGGCCGGGAGGGTGGGGGCCAGATCCAGTGAGGGCTGGCAGCCTCAGCCCTTCGTCCTGATGAAAGCTGAAGGAAAGGGCAGGGCTGAGCAAGCATCTCCGGAGGCTGTTTGTTTTCAGGCTGTGCCTATGGAGAAAGGTTCACCCTGGTGAATAACAGGATGAATCGAATCCATAGTGTCTCTTTAAAAAGAAAAAAACCACCCCAAATCCCTACACCCCAGCTTTCAAGTTTCTCTTGGCAGTCTTAGCATCAATAAACCAAGTCTGGCCTGAAGTTGCTTGGGATAAAAACAGACTTGTGCGAGGAGCAGAATGAGTGAAGGTTTCCTTTCGATGTATGGGATGGGGCTGTGCGTTGCCTCCTGCCCGGTGCAGGCTGAGTCATGGCACAGCTGTGGCTTTTCTCCCTGATCATCTCCTTTTTCTAAACGTGTAGGAGCTTGATAGTATCTTTGAGATCTCCACTCCGTCAAATTTGAGTGAAACTCGTGTTCAGAAGTTATTACGGAGAGGGCAGCCAGCCAGGAATGGCTCCATGGATCTCATTTCCTGAGGGAACCAGGCTAAAAATATAAATATGATCTGAGGCAGGTGTGACATTTCTGAAACTTCCTATTTTTGCGTTCATTTGAACTCATCAGCTCATTAAGGGATTTGTTTGTGAGCTCTCAGAAAATGTGTTTAAGCAGCCACTGAACGTGTGCTGTGGCGTCAGGAGAAGGGATACCCTTCTTACATAGCAAAGAGCTTGGATCCCTGCTTGAAATGCAAACTGCAGGCTCACGTACCAAGCCGAACGTGGGCCATCCATAGTAAAACGCCAAGAATACAGATTCACTTTCTTACCATCTTATAGCATTTGTTGTTCATTTGCTTATCTTGGAGCGAGCAGAACCACTGCTGCAGTAAGTACATACAAAGATCATTCCCTCCGTTGTTCTGACTGGGAATTAACCTTCCTCCTTCCCTCCAAAAGAGCAATGCAAGTTATATTCAGATGCAAACTCAATTTATAAATAAGAATTGATACAGGAGTGTCTTGGTAGTTTCTGCATCCCTACGTGGTTGGGAGGGAAGGACACTGGCTTTGAGGGCGTTTTGCATCAAGGTTTCCCCTTTCCTTTTCCCTTGGCTTACATGAGCTGCAGCAGTGCCCAGGGATGAAGGAGCATCCTGTTGTGCTGGACGAACACAGACCCACAGGCACTGTTCCTGCTGTCCCTCCCTGTCCCCTGCTGGCACAGGATCTCACAGTCTGTGCGTCCCCATATCGGTCCCCTAAAATTGGCTTTGTGTGACTGGGGAGACCTGGATTGCTAGAAATTAAGTTAACCCTGGCTAAGGCTGGGATACACCTAAGTCCAGATTCACAAGGAGAGAGAGGTGCCCAAGTTTGGTCTCTGGTGGAGATTAAACTTGTCAAACAAAATGGTCACCAGATTCAGCACTGAATGAGAAGGTGCCCCAGTCCCTTGGGGACTCCCCAAGGGTATCTAGGAAAATACTGCAGGCCTACAAGAGGGACAAGAGCTTTGTGACTGTGGCTGTCTCCTTGCCACGAGGTCCTCTCTCTGCAGCCTTTGGAGGCCCATGGAAGCCAGAGTTGAATCTCTTGAGATCGTGATGCCTCCTAAAGAGATCCCTTAGGCTCCCACCGTTCTGGAGCAACACCTAGACCAGATCCAAGGAGCACCATATCCAAGGAACACCATATCTGAGGAGCACCATATCCAAGGGGCACCACCTAGAAATGCCACCACAGCTGCTAGGTCTCTTGGTTTCAGACTGGGATTGATGATTTGGTGACTATATTCTGCTCCAGGAGTGGTCTCTGCTGAAGACACCAACACTGGTGATCATAAGCCATCGATAAGTTGTATTAGCAGCACAGGGTGACGTTTCTGTCCCTGAGAAACCCCCAGCCCTTGGGACAGGCAGCAGCATGCGGCTTCCCGGGGGGAACGGCACGGCGGGGCAGCTGCTGTAGACAACCGAATTCCAGACTTCAGATCCTATCAGGAGTCAGTTGAACACGGCTCATTAGGAAGGAATTACACCCTGATCTCTCTTCCCGTGATAAATAATGTCTCTGGTGATAAATATTCAGGGTAGGCACCGAAGTCACAAGGCTGGCATTTATCTCTTGGCTTGTTTTCCCCTGTGAATTTCACTGAATTTCACTGAATTTCTAGAGTTGGAAGGGACCATAGAGATCATCTAGTCCAACTCCCCTGCTGAAGCAGGATTGCCTAGAGCTAGAGCATGTTACTCAGGAGCATCCAGGCGGGTTTTGAAAATCTCCAAAGAAGGGGACTCCACAACCTCCCTGGGCAGCCTGTTCCAGGGTTCCGTCACCCTCACCGTGAAGAAGTTTCTCCTCATATTTGAGTGGAACCTCTTATGTTCCAACTTGTGCCCGTTGCCCCTCGTCCTCTCGGTGGGAACCACTGAAAAGAGTCTGGCTCCCTCCTCCTTCAACCCTCCCTTGAGATACTTGTAGGCGTTGATAAGGTCTCCCCTCAGCCTTCTCTTCTCCAGACTAAAGAGTCCCAGCTCTCTCAGTCTCTCCTCATAAGGGAGATGCTCCAATCCCTGAATCATCTTTGTAGCCCTACGCTGGACTCTTTCTAGTAGTTCCCTGTCCCTCTTGAACTGGGGAGCCCAGAACTGGACACAGTACTCCAGTTGTGGCCTCACCAGTGCAGAGTAGAGGGGGAGAATGACTTCCCTTGACCTGCTGGCTACACTCTTCCCTATACAACCCAAGATACCATTGGCCTTCCTGGCCGCAAGAGCACACTGTTTACTCATTGCCATTTTACTGTCCACCAGGACCCCTAGATCTTTCTCTTCAGTAGTTGCCTCTAGCGGGTCCACCCCTAACCTGTATTGGTGCCTGACATTCTTCTTCCCCAGGTGCAGGACCCTACACTTTTCCCTGTTGAACCTCATGAGGTTCTTCTTTGCCCAGCCCTCCAGCCTGTCCAAGTCTCGCTGGATGGCAGCACAGCCCTCCGGGGTGTCAGCCACTCCTCCCAGTTTGGTATCATCAGCAAACTTGCTGAGGATACACTCTGTCCCCTCGTCCAGGTCACTGATGAATATATTAAACAGCACGGGTCCAAGTATTGACCCCTGGGGGACTCCACTGGTTACAGGCTTCCAACTTGAACCTGCTCCATTAATAATTACCCTTTGGGTCCTGTCACACAGCCAGTTCTCAATCCACCTCACTGTCCCCTCATCCAGCCCATACTGCCTCAGTTTCCCAATGAGGATGTTATGGGAGACAGTGTCAAAAGCCTTGCTGAAGTCAAGGTAGATGACATCTGCTGCCCTCCCCTCATCCAACCAACCGGTTATGGCATCATAGAAGGCTATCAGATTGGTCATACATGATTTACCCTTGGTAAACCCGTGTTGCCCACTTCCAATAACCCCCCACTCTTCAACTTGTTTGGAGATGACATCTAGGGTTGTTAATAAAGGCAGGAGCTGCACTGATAGCACCTCAGAATTAATCGTGGTGATGCCAGGCTGGTCTCTGAGAGCTGCAGAAGGGCTTTCAGTGCTCAGCAGCTCAGAGTCCAGCTCTCTCGGGAGCCCTTTGGTATTTGTGAGCGATGCAGAAGGAGAAGCAGCACGAGGGTAGAGTTAGGGACAGGGGGACCATTTGGGAAGCAGAAAGGACAGTGTGAAAAAGCAGGCTGGGGGGTGGAGGGCAGCACAGCTACTCGCGTGTGGAGATGATAATATTTGGGAGGTGTTTCTGAGTGGTGTGGGGAGCAGAGAATTGAGGGGGGCAGCAGGTTGAGCCCAAAGGTCTCTTCTCATAGGTAATTAGTGACAGAACGAGAGGGAATGGCTTCAAGCTCCAACAGGGGAGGTTTAGACTGAACATTAGGAAGGAATTTTTCACCGAAAGAGTGGTCGGGCATTGGAACAGGCTGCCCAGGGAGGGGGTGGAGTCCCCGTCCCTGGCTGTGTTTAAGGGCCGTTTAGATGCAGTGCTGAGGGACATGGTGTAGGGGAGGACTTTGTAGAGTAGGGGAGATGGTTGGACTCGATGATCCCAAGGGTCTCTTCCAACCTAGACCATTCTATGATTCTATGAAAGGTGCAGTGTCCTCTGATGTGAAGGATGGCGATGCCTCTATGGGACATAAAGGGGAGAGGAAGATAGCAACTGCCTCTGCTAGAGGGATGTGAAGTAGCAGGAGGAGGACAGCAGAGGGTAGCAGATGCCTGAATTCCTCTCCTGGCCTTGCAGGGCTGGTGTGAGCCACAGGCACGGCTGGGGGATGCAGCCTGGTACACATTCACAGCGCACATCTTGGGCACATTTTGTTTAAAAATAAAGCAGGCAACAAGGCCCTTTGATAAGATGGATACGTTCTTACCGCAAAGGCTTGTTTTGAAAGACGTTTCCTTTAGAAATTTCCTGCTGAGATATCCCCAGTGACCCCGTCACCGCCAGGGAGAAGGCAAGGCAGAATGTGATGCTTTGATTATAATCAGAGTGGAAGGTTTTGACCAAATGAAAAGAAACTTCTCTGTGCGGGGATTTCATTTCCCAGGAATGGTAGCAACGCTGCATTTTGGCTGCTATTTGGACAGACTCTTCCTAACTTGCAAGGTCTGAGTGTTGCCCAGCTCTTCCTGTGGATCTCAAGGATGGAGTTCCCCCGTTCCCTGCCCTGGGTGTCACAAAGGCCACATCTGGTCTCACTGGCTCAGAAGGGGGGTAGGTTTCCTTCGTGCTCACAGACACAACCAGGCAAGTACACATCAAAAGCTCAGTGGTATTTTGCACTGCTTTGGAGGATCTAAAGCCATCTGCTGTGCCTAAATGCCCCTCACAATCTTGCCTCTGCAAATCAGCACCACTGGTTCTGGTGAGACTTCACCTCTGGCACGTCAAGGTCTCCTGCTGCCCTTTACTTGCTGTGGCTTCCCCATTTAACGCCTGGGACTGGGCAGGGGGATGATTGTAAATGCTCTAAGTGCCATTAGCACCCCAGGGCTAATTATTGGGCAATGTCTCCCTCCCTCCCTGCAGATGCAGATGATCCATGTCAGACTCAAGACTTTGCTTTGCCCTTACAGCGGCTGGAAGATGGCCCCAGCTACTGGCTCATGTCATCACATCAAATGGGATCATTTGTCTTCATGAGAGAGCTGGCCGAGCAGGGCTGTGTGTGCCAGGCCACTGTCAGGCTCTGGTTGGTGGAAAATTATGATTTTTAGGTGGTGGAGAAGGACACAGAACCCTGGGTGCTGCGGGGGGGAACAGCTTCAGCAGCCGGTCCTGGTGTGGTGGCACCTGGGGTATCCCAGGGCGGAGTTAAGGCTGTTCCCTGCTCTTCACAGAAAATCTTTGAAATCCTCTCCGAGTTATTTTTATGATGACTGTAGATGTCTCTGCCAAGTATGAAGGAGTGGAACTTTCTCATCGAGGCAAATTTAGTTTGGTGAAATCAGTTTTCAGGCTCGTGTCATCCTCCAAAGAGGTTCTTGCAGAGATACAAGAGCAGTACCTTCAGGGTTCATAGGTGGTGCTTAATGGGATCCCCATTGCTTATAGTTATGACAAGTCTTTAACACAAAAGCATTTGGGAGGAAACCTCTTACATGCTGCTTGCATGACTACGAGGCTCTGCTTAAATTTTGACCCTTGGCCATGGGGTCCGGCATGTCTGGCACATGGAGCAGAAGATAAGCTACAAACTGGCGAACAACTGGGAAATGCAATCTGGGGCACATAGGGTCCATATTCCCCATTTAGGTTCAAGACTTACCTTCCTGCCCTCCTTGCACAGGAACCCACAAGCCAAACCCACTCCCCTGGCCATGGGATACAGAGCTTTCTGCCCGACTGGAAAAGTGGCAGCTTGAAACATCACTTGATGCAGGAAAATAACAGTGTGCGGGTGATTTTCAGAGCTGATTTATCTGGCTCTTCACTGATGTACACACTACATTTTACACCCCTCTGTTGTGAATAGCAGGACCAAGCATTAACAGTTAGAGGGAGACAATGATAGGATTGGGACCAGGTACTCAGGAGAATTTTCCCTGCGGTTTTTGTTCTGAATTCAACCTAATATTGCAGAGCTTTCAGTTCTGTTTTAAAGAAGGATACATCTCTTTTTCCCCTTGAACAAAGGAAGAGATTTCCCCCTTGGTTTTGTATTTCTGAGTCATTCCACATTATAGCAAATTGCTGGCAAAGTTGCAGTTATGGCTAAATGGTCACTTCAAATTTAAGTCTCTTTTCCATCAGCTTTATACCTTTTTAAAGCAAACAATTGCTCTTCTGGGATGAAAATTTCTCCTCACTTGGTCTCGCTCTGATGTCAAAATATTCTGAAACATGGGGAGAAAAAATCGATCTGAATCCCTGACATAGCTGATAACACCTTTTCCTTTCCAGCTGCTTTTCCCCGTGCTGATGACTGAAGAAGCCATAGCTTTTCTAATTTGAATTGTAATTAGGGGTAATTTAGCCTCTCTCTGAAAGCGAGAGCAAACACAAATCTAGTGGTTGGCAAACAGGGTGGGATGTTGGATCTGTGGACTGGGTTATTTGCTCGGGGCTGGAAAGCGTGATTTTCCCTCTCTGCTCTGCTTGAGATGACCTGGATGAATCCAACCAAGTCTCTTTTCTGTATCTCAGTTCCTCCCTCAAGAAGATGGGGATGAGCATCCTGTTCTTCTGCCAAAGTTACCTACCAAATGCTGGCACTGATGCCAGTACACCATGGAGCAGTCCTTAGGGAGTCTGGAAAGAGGAAGACTTTGGCCCCAGGGAGCAGATGGGTGCAGATGGCTGTGGCATTGGTGCAATTATTTCTCTTAACAGGGAGTCTTCATGTCCTACCACTTTACCACTCACCAGGCAGCACCCAAACCCTCGGGTCCAGCCACAGCAGGGAGGTGATGCTGCCATCCCAGCACCTGGGAAGGGCAGGGAACGTGGTGCAGCCCAGGGACATCAAGTCAGAGGTGGGCAGGAGTCACGCCGAAGTGGCAGCAGGATTTTATAGCACAGAGATGGCAAAAAGTCTCTGCTTTTCATAGGAGAGAGCTGCTGGATAGCTGTAGGAGCAGCCTGACCTCTGCCCATCTCAGCAGTGTTGCAGTGAAGCTTTTTTTTCCTTCTGTTGCTTTTTCTGGAGGAAAGCTGGCAGCGAAAGCAAAGGGCACCTTCTCCTCTGCTGCTCGCTGCAGACACATCAGTCAAGAGCTGAGGCTCTTATTTCCCTCTCTTTGGATGGGGAAGATTTTTCACATCTGGGGGCGTCCAACCTTTGCCAACCTTCATGCTGCCTGCCCCAGGACAGATATTTTAATCCTCGAGCTGTTCAGGGAAAGCCTTTGGATTTACTTTCTGACTCCTGACAGGCATCTTGCCAAGCTCCTCTGGGAACCTCTGGCTCTCCCTTTCCTTTTCTGCTCTTTTTTACCCACTCCTAGTGTGCCACACACGGTGCAGAGGCCGGTGGTGCCAGGACAGGGGTGGTGCCAAACTGCTCCACTTGTCCCCGAGCAGTCGGTGTTGGAGCTGGCCATGGGCAGTGGCAGTGCTGTGACAGCTGTGTCCCAGGGACATGGCTTGGGACAGCCCGTGTGCTGGTGAGGGATGCAGAGGTCCTGCATCCAATCTCCCTTCTTGCAGAGGTCCAACAGCCCTGGGGAAACAAAACCCACCCGTCTGGCAGGGCCATCACCCACCCTGTTGGCAGGAGGGTGTTGCTCCAATTGAGGGAAAGCATCATGGGATCGCTGGGGACGTGGATCTAATAATTTCCTTACAGAGACCTGCAGTCATATGAGAAAATGCAGTGAAATGCAGAGGTGGGGAGGCAGGAGAGATCTGTCTCGGCTGGTGCATGATTGTTCCCTGGAGGGAACTCACTCAGATCTTGTTCAGTGTAATTTTGAGCATCCCAAATGATGGAGTTTCTAACTCTTCCACAGTCAGGAGGCTAATTTCACAGGCTGATACTTTTCCTTACTGCTCAGCCTGGATCATCCCACCTCTGTTTTCACACCAGCAGATCAGCCATGCCGCCTTTGAACTCTCTTCCACCATAAATATTTCCTTTCCTTCCTTGGCAGCAACATCCCTTGATATTTGGAGATTGCAATTATCTCCATAGAGCTGAGTCATCACAAAGCCAGCTGGATCTTCCTCGCCGCGACTCGACGTGGCTCCCTCCTAGAAATTTTTCCTCCTCTCAATATTAAGCTTTAAGCTCCCTCCACTGTGTCAGTAACTGAGACTAAAGCTCTCATGGTCCTGCAAGCAGCGCTGCTGGTTTCTGTTCACTGCCCCTGGGATTGAGGAGTTAAATCACCTTGTGCTTGCTCCTCCTGGATGTGATGGTTGAGTAAGACACTGTAGCTGTAGTAGATACCATGGCACATTACAGCAAGGGACTCATTCCAAGGCTGGATGGAAAAGAGTCGACCAGTTTGGATGTTCAAAGTGTGTTAAAACGGGGATGAGAAGGCAGAACTTTTCCCAAACTGGGAAGAAAAAACAAAAAAGGGAAATAAAACAAGGCCAAACAGTTCAGTGATTCATGACGTCTCATTTTGCCTTGGACCGTTTGCATCTAAATATTGATTTTATTTTACCATCATTAGCCAGTAGTGCCGAAATGTCTTTTGAACCAGAAAACTAGCTTTTCACCTCAAAGTAGCTGAAACCAAATACGCGGATGATTTTAAAGCTTTGCCAAATGTCTCCTTGAGGTGAGAAATACATGGAGGAGCCATCCGCTCCTGTGAAAAGCTTCAATTTAGAGGGAGAGACATCAAAACAAAGGCAAATAAAACGAGGCCAAACAGTTCAGTGATTCATGACGTCTCATTTTGCCTTGGACCGTTTGCATCTAAATATTGATTTTATTTTACCATCATTAGCCAGTAGTGCCAAAATGTCTTTTGAACCAGAAAACTAGATTTTCACCTCAAAGCAGCTGAAACCAAATACGTGGATGATTTTAAAGCTTTGCCAAATGTCTCCTTGAGGTGAGAAATACATGGAGGAGCCATCCGCTCCTGTGAAAAGCTTCAATTTAGAGGGAGAGACATCACTCACTGGAAGAACAGGAAATAATAGATTTCCTGTGGAGCCACTGGTCTGAAATGAATCACGTCCATCCTGGCAGAGGGGGCTGGGGACACAAACCTCTGCTGCTGGGCCACTTGAGAAGGATTTGGCTGTCACTCTGGTATTGCAATGGGGACATCCTTCATCATCAGGGGAAGAAGACTAGCTACAGGTAGGGATGAAGAAGGGAGACGTGAGGATGAGTCCCTGCAGGTGTCTGAACCCCGTGTGAGCCCCATGGCATTTCTCGGCGATTTACTGGCTCTGAGCTCGTGGCAGAAGTGCTGCTAATTTTCCTTGCTATTTCATTATCGACTGAAGGGATGTTTATTACTGATCCCCAGGAAAGCATAAAGTGCAAGGTGAGTAACGCTGCTGTTCAGAACAGCCAGATGGGATTGTTCAGTGAGTCAAAGCAGGGAAGAAAAACAAGCCAAGAGACCCAGGTTCTCCCTACTCATCTCAGCGACTACGATGTCCATCTCCAGGGGTGGGCTGAGAACTGGACAAGCAGGTGACAGTGGCACTCTGGGCCTTGGGGCTTCTCTTACATGCTCGGCTGTGACCTTTGGAGCCAGGTAAGCTCACAGCCGATGCCAGGCATGTTGCTTCTGTTGCAGCTCCTCTCTGGCACAGGTTATCTTACAATTTTTGGCAAGATTTTTCAGATGACCAACTCCACAGCTGGTTAAGCCCCAGAGGTACTCCTACATGGTACGCCTTACAAGGAAGCATTGTTTTTGCTTTTTTTTTTTTTAATTGATATTGTGATGAAGACAGAACAGGGAATATCAGCTTGTCCCTTGGTACAATCCCATGGTGTATTCCATGAAAGCATTGCGACCAGGACCACTGGTAGTGTCCATCTGATGACAGCAAAAAGGGATGAGTCCAGCATTGCTCTAGTTAATGAATCCCTGGAGGGCAGCTCTGTTTGGGTCCCTGCAGACCCCAGCCAAGCCCCTGGGGTTCCCTGGAGGGCAGCAGGTCTCTTCAGAGGTCCCTGCCAAGCTTGGCAAAGCGTCTGATGATAACCTCTTCAAACTCATGCCTGGTTTCTAATGTCAGTGTGTCTGCCTACCTTCTAGCCATTTGACATCTTGCTACGCCTTTTTTCTACTGGATGGAAAAGCTTTTCAGAATCTGCTATTTTCACCTTTAAAGATGCTCATCCACTGTATGCAAGTCACCTCTTTATCTTCTGTGACATCTAAATTGTCTAAGTCGCGATGCCTGGAGCCAAAGCACTTCTGTTCCCAGCAACACTCGCAGACCCATCGCTCTCCCGCACCTGACGAGCTCTCACAGGGACAATTGCGTGACAACACATTCGTGAGGTGCTGGCTCTCATCTGCAGCTCATCCCATGACCCTGGTTTAATGGTTTTCCTTGGCTGCCTCCTCACTGGAGAGGTTTGTCAGCCCAGGCAGAGCTTGCAAGAGTTGGGCAGGTGGACCCCCCCCACACCTCAGGGGTCTGCAGATATTCTGGGCAGTTTGTAAGACACTTGCCTGCTAGTAAAGTAAAAGCCAGGGAAAATACAGTATTGTGTGAACTTTGAGCATCTCTTGTTGTCAGTAGTTGTTATCATTTTAAGTGGGTGACAACAGGAGTGACTGTGACATGGAAACTGGTGCCAGGCTGTCATTACCTGGGGAGCAGCACCTCTCTTGCTGGCTGCTGCCATCAGCTCCTCTGTCCAGCAGCATTGATTCAAAACACTTTATTTTTCCCTCTGCAAAAGACAAAATCCCAGTGGGTGGCTGCTGGTACTCTAAGTGGGATGGGATTCATCTGACCATGCTGGTCACAGAATCACAGAATCTTCATGGTTGGAAGGGACCTTTGAGATCATTGAGTCCAACCATACACATACACACAAAACCCCCCAACAATCTCGGGCACTAGAGCATGCCCTGAAGTGCCACATCTACACGTTTCTTAAATACCTCCAGGGATGGTGACTCCTCCACCTCCCTGGGCAGGCTGTTCCAGTGCCTGATCACTCTCTCAAAGTAATTCTTCCTAATATCTAATCTAATCTAAACCTCCCCTGCCCCAACTTCAGACCATTTCCTCTGTTCCTGTCATTATTCCTTTGGGAGAAGAGGCCAACCCCCACCTCTCTCCACCCTCCTTTCAGGGAGCTGTAGAGGGCAATGAGGTCTCCCCTCAGCCTCCTCTTCTCCAAACTCAACGTGCCCAGTTCCCTCAGCCTCTCCTCATAGGACTTGTTCTCCAGACCCCTCACCAGCTTGGTAGCTCTCCTCTGGACACTTTCCAGCAGCTCAATGTCCTTGAACTGACCACAGCCCTCGAGGTGAGGCCTCACCAGTGCCCAGTACAGAGGCACCATCACTGCCCTGCTCCTGCTGGCCATGCTCTTCCTGAGACAGGCCAGGATGCTGGTGGCCTTCTTGGCCACCTGGGCACACTGCTGGCTCATGTTCAGCTGGCTGTTCACCAACACTCCTAGGTCTTTTTCTGCTGGGCAGCTCTCCAGCCACTCTTCCCTGAGCCTGTAGCATTGCCTGGAGTTGTTGTGACCGATGTGTCTGGTAGGTGCAGACAACCTGGTGTCCCCAGACCCTCCTGTTGTCAGAGCAAATCCAGTAAATGGAGCACTCTTGTCCCCCCAAGATTTTACCTCCACCCCAATAGGAGCACAGAAGCGCTATGGACCCTTGTAAAGGCGTCCTCAGGATGTGGGAACCCTGCCATTTCCCTTGGTGCTGATAACTTGGAGGATCAGGGACACGGTATCTCCCTGAATCACCCTCATTTTGCTACAAGGAGTGTTATATACAAAAAGCTGTGCTCACCATGATCGTCCCCGGGGTTCCTGTGCACAGAGCAAAGCCAGCCCTCAGGGTTGAGCAGCACAAATAAATCCAAGACCAGCCATCTACTAGTGCACCCCATGCTGTGTGACATTTCTTTGCTTGGCATTAATGTCCCAGGTGCTTTAAAAGCCCTCCCCTGCCCACCGTGGAGGAGTTTTGCAGTGCAGCACAGAGAGACATCTGAAATATTTCTCATTCTTGTTTGTGGAGCTCTCATTTAGATTCCTGCAGCTCGTGAGCACTTGTCAGTCCCATCGCCGGGGGCTAATGGGTGGCAGGTTGGTTGTACACAGAGTATTTTTAGCTTGTAGACACCCAAAGGATGGCAAAACTGGCAGCTGAGCCGACTTCCAGTGGGATGGGGAGGCAAACTCCTCCAGGGATATTTTCTCCCCGGAGAACAGTAGCAGAAAAAAAATATTCCCTCCTTGGAGGATTTGTTTGCTAAAATAAAAAGTTTAAATAACCTGCAGATGGAAGTTTGCACTGAAAATCTCATCCCCAAGCTGAGGTGGAGCAGCAGGACTCCTGGGTTCTCTGCTGGGCTTCTGGTCCCATAACCAGCTAGTCTGTGATGCCAGGAGTCAGTATAGGAAAATAAACCCTCTAAAATCCTCCTTGTATCTGTTGTTGGTGAGATGACCTATAGGGCAACACCAGCCCCTCCTTAAGGGCTGGTCCCAGTCACTGTCCTGGTTTAGTCCAGCCCAAGGGTGGTAACACCTCTGGCATCACTGGGAGGTCGTGGTGGAGCTGGCAGGACTGTGGGGCATCGTTATGCAGCTTTTCTGAGACCCATACTCACACCTATGAACCCTATTTTCTTTTCAAGGTGTGCCTCACGTCTCTTGCCTCCCTGGAGCTGAAGTTTTCAGAACCTTGAGAAGAAAGCAGCTGAAAACATTTTTGTAAACTTTGTGTCTATTTTTTTTTTACTGCAGAATCAATAGAGGCAGAGGCCCTGTTATTGAAGAAAGCCTCACCTAATCTCAAGTCATTTTCAGTATATTTTTGTAACCTGTTCCTGTAAATAATTGAATCATCATCAGTTTGGTAGGGAAAGGCTATCCTCAGGCAACCTGCTTGTGCTGTTGAAAACCTGACTGCATCCTGGGTGATATTAGAGGTGGTGGGAAGGAGAGATGTGCATTCACACTCTGTTGTTGCATAAAGCTCCGAATCTATGAGAACACTAATTTTGGAACATTTTAACAGGAGTGAGGTCTGCCTTAAAACCCTTTGGAGGTGGGTGAAAGATGAAGACATGGGGAATTACAAGGATGGATGGATAGGACCACTGCCTGGCTCATTGCAAGCTTCTGACACCTTGAACAGGGATGGGGGGTCTTTGGCCTTCTTATTCAACACCATCTGGGCCAACAATGAAAGAAAGCTATTGACACCAACAAAAGCCTTCTAATTCACATGAAATGAGTTTGTTTGGGCTCAGTCCCCTTTTAAATTATTTCCTGGGCAGTATGTGAAGACCCACTGCAGAGTCTAGCCTTGGACAGCACGGAGTGGTGACCAGAGGGGACTTTCTGGGGGCACCAGGTTGTAACCTGTGTGTCAGGTGCTGTACGCTCAGAGCTGCTCCACACCAGCTGGAAATGGTTCAGTAAACCATCAGTGAAAGAAAAATATGCCCACAAACTCCAAAGGAGAGAAACTGAGGACTGGAGGACACAGAAAGCTGATAAACCATAATCGCAGAGATGAGCGAACCATCCTTGTGCCTACACATTCATGGAGATTCCCCAGTCGTGGTGGCTTTTGTGTTCCTAATCCCTCCTTGGGGAGTGGAGCTGGTGGCCTGGGGGTAATTCTCCATTTCCATCGCCCTTTACCCCTTGTCACGTCAAACTTTTCCTCCTTGCTGTAGTGTTTTTAATGCGTGCTGGTTTGCAGGGGCTGTGCGTTCGCGTTGGCTGCTTGAGATCATTGGGCTGCAAAGGGTGGGTTTTTTGTGCAATTTGCACTGGTGGGTGTTTGGCCACTTGTCCTAATCGTTGTCTGGTGGCACAGGAGCAGGCACGTCTAGATGGAGGTTTATGATCACAACATTACTTAGGAGGACTTGATTGCATCAGCGGATTTATCACTGAAGAGGTACTTCCACTTTGCGCGTGTGTGTGGTTTTTCTTAATGGAAAGCAATGAACTGAAATGTTCCTGTTAGACTTACAGCTCCCGGGCTGTGTACAGCCACAGACACCTCTGCAACCAAACACGAAGAGGAGAGGTCCATGGTGTGGGTTTCGTTTGGTGACTTTGACAATGTCCTTGCTCTGAGGAAGTTAGAGAGGGAATTCTTCATGTGCACCACAAAAGTCCCCTGGTTTCGTACCAAATTCAGCCCTCATTTGATGATGACTTCCTTCAGAAGTTGTAAGTTGTTTTGTTTTGTGCCAGGAAGCCAAATGCATGGGGCAGGACAGATCTGTAGCCGATGGGAACCAACTTTTCACCATTGGCATCACTTGGGAAACACCAATTTCCTTCCTCCAACCTGGCGGCTTTACAGGAGTGCAGGGAGGAAAGCACACACACACAAAATAAAATTAAAGGTGAGTGTGGCGGTTTTAACGAGGAAATGCTGCTGCTGAACTGTTGCTGCTGAACGACCTCCAGACTTCATTGCCGAGGCAGGTAAATAAAACACAGACTTATGCCATAAAGCACCCAATCCCCATCAGCTGTCTGCTGTAAGCAGCTCTGGGTCCACAGGAGGGTGTTTACACCTAAATGACTGATTGATGGAGACTGAAGACTTTGCAAGTGCAAGATTTCGGTGAACCTTTGCAGCTTTTTCTCTCACTCATCAGAAGGAAAACATTCCTTTTGAGTGGAGTCCCAGCAGCAGGACTGCAGGTGAACTGAGGAGGGGTCAGTTCAGGACAGTGTGTGCCAGTTTTGCTGGGGAGAAGCTTGATGGAGAGACCCAGAATCACTTCCCATCAGCAGATGTTTCTATTTCCAAGCCCAGTTACCCCACTTGGTTTGTCGAAGGGGTATCACTGGTGGACTCTCTCCTGAAGTCTTCTCTACCAGCTCCCGGTCCTGCAGTTCCTCTGCTGCTGCACGTGGGAGCAGGCAGGGAACAGAAAGCACAGGGACAGGCAGCGATGCCACAACCCATGTGTAAAGTGCTGGCAGAGCTGGAGGGAGAAGCTCTGGTGTGAAACTAATGTGAGAGAAGGCAGGGAGAGCAGGGAGGTCACGCGTGGCTGGAGATCGATAGGGCTGGAGCATGAAAGGCTGGAGGCAGACTTGACTGCTGCTGGAGGGCTGCTTTGGTTGACCTGCTGTTTTTCTGCCTCAGGTCCTGGTGTCACGCTGGGGCAGCTCCTGAAGTCACCCGTGCAGGTGGCCCTGCAGAGCTTGAGGATGGTGCTGCCAAGCTTTCCTCCTTCAGAGCCTGCCCAGAGCGTTTCAGGATTAAATCAGGCGCATTTGCTCACTTCATCCGCAGCGTCTGCTCACTCCCTTGGAGTGTCCGATGAGGTTCCCTCTCGCACAACCCATCAGGCAGCTGGGAGGAGGTGCTCATTACTGCCCATTAGCGTGTTGTCTACCTCCAGGCTTCCCACCCTCTCAGGTCTGAGCTGGCAGAGCAAGGCTGGGCAGGATGCATGGACCCTGTGGGCAATAGCCCAGCCCCATGCAGAGCTCCAGGGCTGAGTGGGGAGGGGGTTTCAGGCCGTTGTTTTCAGCCACACAGCCACCCCCCGCAACACTTGGCTTGTGATTCATGAGCACCTCCCAGCTCTCCTCCTCCTCGCTGCTTTGTTATCGCCACCAAACTATTTCCGTGCATACTTGATTGATGTCAAATGCAGGCTCAGGATCTTTCTGTTCCTGCTCCTCACTATTTCCAGCAAAAGAAGAAAGATTGAGTCTGTCTGTCTGAGTTATTACCCTGATGCTTGAAGGTCTATTAACACTGGGAGGGGGATGCTGCTGTCATCTGCGAGTCTCTACATTGCCGTCAGAGATGTTCTTGCATCCCCTTCCTCCAGCAAACACAGACTACAGCGACTCCTGCACCCACATGGGCAGCTCCAGCTTGGTCCTGGGACTGAGTGGATGGCTGAGCCATGAGCCACCTTGCAGTCGTGCTCCTGCCCAGTGTAAGAGCAACCTCATGGGTGGCAGTGGAGGTCCCTTTAACCTCATAGTACATTGGCAGTGGCCAAAAGCAAGTGCTAGGGAAAGAGGAGGAGAAGCACACCAAGGTGTGCTCCAAGCCTCCAGCTATTTGTGGCTTAGGGAGTTGTGGGACAGAGGTGGTTTCTCTGTGTAATAACTCTCTGAATTCCCCTTCTGTGTGGTTATCCCCTTATGCTCCCACAGATAGAGCTGGGTCTCCTTGCCACCAGCTCTACTCTCACCAAGCACCCTCTTAACCGCCAACAGAGCTATGGCACAGCTTGTATTAGATAACTTATTTTATTATATATCTTGTGGCTATATATGTCATGTATATATGTACTGTGTCCAGCTCTGGAGTCCTCAACACAGGAAGCACAGAGGGAGGGACTCTTTGTCAGGGAATGAAGTGACAGGACAAGGGTAATGGTTTTAAATTGGAAGAGGGGAAATTTAGATTAGATATTAGGAAGAAATTCTTTACTGTGAGGGGGGTGAGAGCCTGGCCCAGGTTGCCCAGGGAAGCTGTGGCTGCCCCAGTCCTGGAGGGGCTCAAGGGCAGGTTGGAGGGGGCTTGGAGCAACCTGGTGTGGTGGGAGGGGTCCCTGCCCAGGGCAGGGGGGTTGGAACTCAATGATCTTTAAGGTCCCTTCCAACTCTAACCATTCTATGATTCTATGATCTTATCTTTATTAAATAGGATGGGGCTTAACCTCACATAATCATAGAATCATAGAATAGTCCAGGCCGGAAGGGACCTCCAAAGGCCATCTAGTCCCACCTCCCCGCAGTCAGCAGGGACACCCCCAACTAGACCAGGTTGCCCAGGGCCTTATCGAGCCTCTCCTTGAATATCTCCAGGGATGGGGCCTCAACCACCTCCCTGGGCAACCTCAATGCAAGCATTGCCATTGGCTCCAGGGGTGTCAGCGTTCCTATTTGGGAAAGCTCTGGTTTTCCATTAGAAGAACCAGGTGAACCCAGTCCCTCCTGGTCCCTCTCTGTGCCCATCCCTTGGCAGCAGCTGAGCAGGATCCATTTGCTAAAACAGGCAGCAAGAAGCACCTGTCAATTAGCCTGTAAGGCAGTAAAGCCAGGTTGGAGCTGGGCTAGACAGGGATTTATCCGAGATTAGCTGTGTTAACAAAATACTTAATTCAGCCCTGCAGCAAATTCCCTCTGTCTGTGATCACCAGGAGGCAGCCAGCATGGAGTGGGAGCATTGGCTGGATGAGCCCAGCCAGGGCTGACTGGTTTTTGGACCTGGCTGGCAGTTTTGAGAGGCTTTTGAGCAAGGACAATTCTACCTTCAGTGCTGCTCCCTGCTGCTAATGTTGTTTTGGGCAAAGGAGAGTTGAGCCCACAGAATAAGCCTTAAGGCTTCACAGAGGAACAGGGGACTGGAAAGCCCCAGGGGGAGAGATAAGAAGGTGACTGCCAGGGTTGGCAGGTGATCCAATCTCAAACCAGCGAATTCTTACTAAATAGGGAAAGGCAGGAGGTTTTCAGAAGCATTCAGTTGATTTTGGAGCCGAGCGCCAGGAACTGGAGCCCTTCTCTGAAGCAAATTCCACGGCTTTTGAAATCGGCTCCTGCTGAAATTCCCAGAATATTGGGAAATAAGCCAAGGCAGCTGTTTGGAGTCAAGCACCTGCACATGTGACTTTTCCGATGTAGCTGAAGGAAGGTATTTTGGAGCAATTGTTTAAAAAAAGCCCCTGCAAGCTCAGCTCACATCCGTTCAGGTGCTGGGCTCCGATGACGTAGCCCATGGACCAGGGGTGGCTCTATGCCATTGCACAAGGGTTCAACATCCCAAATGCTGTCCTGGTGGCAAAGACACCCCTGCCTTCTTCCCATCACAGCTTCCAGATGGATTTTAAATGCATGTTTTCCTGAAGTTACACCTGTCCCAAGTATGGGCATAGAAGAGCAGCATCCCCATTTGGTAGCAGGATTGGAGCGTTGTCTTCAGGCAGCAGCTACCTATGACCATAGACAAAATGGTTATTAAATTGGGATAGTACTGTACACCTTAACCTAAGAAGCATCATGGGTCTTACAGAGCATCAGCATCAATGTGTGCCCAAATACTATGAACTTCTGGGCACTTACTGCCAGAGGGTTCCTTAATAGACTTTTGGGAGTTTCTTTTATTTCTGATTACACTTGAGGAATCAATTCCGGTTTAATCCAATTTGTTAGCAGATGGTGGGGCTCTTTGTAGCCACAGTGAAAAATAGATAATAGGGCAAAAATTAGGTAGGAGTGGTTATTGTAATTAACACATGAAGTATATCCACACTCATAAGAGAGAGGTAGATAAAGGTAAATGAAATCTCTGCAACCCTCTGCCGATGATCACCTGATGAAAAGGGCACTGCATTCCACACATTTTTAGGGGTTGCAGTAGATGGGTTTCTAACTGTGAATAAAAGACAAATAAAATCCCATGAAAGAGCATAATTCAGAAAAAAGTTCATGGTTGGGTCTAAATCATTTGCATCCGGGGCAGGAAAGGGGGAGAGAGTGTTCCTCTGGCCCTGCTTCATTGTCCAGTGCTCCCACTCCTTCCTTCTGCACTGACCTCTGCCCTGAATGGTCCGGTTTGGGATGTTTTAAAGATAAACTTCGTCTGTAAGTAATGGAGAATGGGGAATTGAAAATGACCAGGGGGAATAAGTTAATAAATTCAGTAATTATTAGAGGAAGCTGAAGGTAGTAGTAAAACGTCCTTCGGCTCACGCTCCTCGTGCTGAGTCTGGCTTTCTGCTCCAGCTCCTATTTATCACCTGTCTAAGAGGTGTTTTAATGCCCTGTCACACTCACCCATATCTTTATGCAGGCCAAGAAATTCTCCACCCATATAACCTACATTCCCAAATGGATTTTCACAGTTTTTGGTTTCGAGCGATGGCCTGGCTTGATTTGAAGATCCCTGCAATTTGTTATATTTAACCTGCTGTTAAAGACCCTGCAGCATCTTTGCATGGCTGGCATCCTCCTGCCTGAAGGAAGGGGAGAAGCCAACAAAAAGCCACCCGACAATAAACACCGCGTTGTCCCTGTGCAAACAACAGGACGACCAGCTGCAGCAGCAATTTTTCTTGGCTGTTGGCAAAGTTGTCACAGATTCCCCTGCCGAACCCCTTGCTGGCAAAGCAACAAGGTGATTTCTCTCTCCCCCTCCTTGCTCACAGCCCTGCATCCCAGAGCATCCCCAGCATCCCAGGAGTGAGGGGGGGGTAAGGATGGCTCTGCGTGTGACACAGCAGCCGCCTGGTTTGGCAGAGAGGTGCAGGGGCAGGCTCAGAGGTTTAAACACAGCACCCGTGGCCGCTCTGAGCTGGCAGAGAACATCGCAAGGCTCTTCCCATGGCTTGAAGATCTGTTGCTGCAGCTTCAGCCTGGAAGTCCTGAGTCCCCCACCTGCCAAAGCCCTGCTTTTCTTGTGGGCGAAGATCATAGAATCATAGAATGGTTTGGGTTGGAAGGGACCTCAAAGATCATCCAGTTCCAACCCCCCTGCCCTGGGCAGGGACACCTCCCACTAGAGCAGGTTGCTCAAGGCCCCATCCAGCCTGGCCTTGAACCCCTCCAGGGATGGGGCAGCCACAACTTCCCTGGGCAACCTGTTCCAGTGTCTCACCACCCTCAGAGTAAAGAATTTCTTTCTGATATCTAATCTGAATCTTTTTTCTTCCAATTTAAAACCATTTCCCCTTGTCCTATCATTACCCTTCCTGGCAAAGAGTCCCTCCCCAGCTCTTCTATAGGCACCCTTCAGGTATTGAAAGGCCGCTATAAGGTCTCCCCGGAGCCTCCTCTTCTCCAGGCTGAACAATCCCAGCTCCCTCAGCCTGTCTCCATAGGAGAGGTGCTCCATCCCTCTGATCATCTTCATGGCCCTCCGCTGGACTCGTTCCAACAGGTCCATGTCCTTTCTGTGTTGAGGACTCCAAAGCTGTACACAGTATTCCAGGTGGGGTCTCACGAGTGCTCTGAAATAACCTTGACGCCTTTGCTGGTGACAAAGCTGCACTCCCCACCCCATCCCACCCCACCTGGGGACCTCCTGGGGCTGGGCTTCCTCGGGGGCACCATCCTCAAACCACGTTGCCTGAGCTGGTGCTGTTGTGAGATGTGGGGGCTGTTACACTGCACTAGGCTGGACACGGGTGCAAACATCTGCACGCCCTCCCGAGCGCTTGGGATGCTGAATGAATGTGATGACTTTAATTTTGCAGGTGCGCAAGCACAGCTCCCCCAGGAGCCTGCTGCAGAGCAGGAGTGAGTTCATGGAGATCATCTTTGCATGTTAATGAAACTAGAAAACCTGATTATTCCACACAGAGTTAATGGGTTACCCGGGGAGGCAGCAGGAGCTGGATAAAATCACGGCTGGTTGCAATCCTAGGGGGAATTTCCATCTGATGCCACCTCCAGCTCTCCACAAGTCTCCTTTTTGGCTCCTTTTTTTTTCCTATGAAGCTTCTGTCATCTCTAACTGCCTCTCAGCTTTGCTGCTGCCCCTTCTAAGTTTCGATCCCATCTCCCGGCCTCTCTCTGCTCGCTCGGCTGTTTACTCTGTTAATCAGCCAGGCGTTTCTGAGCACTGCGCTGGGAGGAGAGATGCTCCACGCAGAGTACCTCTGCCTCAGACAGCAATAAATATGCTGGGTGTTCACCTCCAACTGAGGAACCCTCGTCCTGTCTGCAGGATGAAATTACAGCTCGGGGAAAGGCTCCAGGGTCAGAAGTCCGCTTTACCCCGGCTCTTCTCTCCCCAAAACATGGGGAAAGGGATGGCCTGAGCTGCCTGAACTCACTGAGATGTGTCGATCTATGCAGTGCTTTAAAAAATGAGCAGGTCTCCATCTCCTCTGGCAGGCACCCAGCTGCTTGTGTTCAGCTGCCGTGGGTCAGCAGCCTCCTTGCCCTCTTGTTTCTCATTTTGAACTGGTCACCAGCTTCGTGGCTCTCAGAGGCAGCCGGTCTGCAGCTGTGGGGGTCCCAGCTGGCACCAGAGGCTCTCCCCTGGGCATACAGGGGTCACGGTGCTGTTGTTTTCCTGCATATCCATCTCCCTGGAGCTGTCATGGCCAGGAGAGCCTGGCAGCATGGGCACTTCCATCCAGGTTGTGCAGCTCGCACCAGGAAGGGAGAATCATAGAATCATAGAATTGTCCAGGTTGGAAGGGATCACTGAGTCCAACCATCAACCCAACACTGCCCAAACCACCTCTGACCCATGTCCCTCAGCACCACGTCTGCCCAGCTTTTAAATATCTCCAGGGATGGTGACTCCACCACTGCCCTGGGCAGCCTCTTCCAGGGCTTGGTAACCCTTTTGGTGAAGACATTTTTCCTGATATCCATCCTAAACCTCCCCTGGCACAACTTGAGGCCGTTTCCTCTTGTTCCATCATCTGTGACTTGGGAGAAGAGACCGACCCCCACCTCTCTACACCCTCCTTTCAGGGAGTTGGAGAGAGCAATAAGGTCTCCCCTCAGCCTCCTCTTCTCCAGGCTGAACACCCCCAGCTCCCTCAGCCTCTCCTCATCAGCCTTGTGCTCCAGACCCCTCACCAGCTCCATTGCCTTTCTCTGGACCCGCTCCAGCCCCTCAATGTCTTTTTTGTGGTGAGGGCCCCAAAACTGGGCACAGCACTCGAGGTAGGGCCTCACCAGTGCCCAGTACAGGGAGACAATCACTCCCCTAGTCCTGGACCAACAAGCAGTTGCCTGTATTGGTACACATCATCCATAGGTTATCCTGGCTGCTGCTGTTTCAATGGGAGCTTGGACTTCAGGTGGCACTCAAGGACCAGCCAGGAGCTGCAGGACCTTTCCACCATGTGCCAGGAGCTGCGTGGGTCGCAGCTGAGGAGAACTGGTGCCAGCAATTTGGGAAACCCGCTTTGCAACAAGAGATGGAGTTGTGTCACATACAGATGCCCCAGAGAAGATCATGGGGGGCCTTGGGTCTGCCTCCAGCTTTTCCTCCATGGATAAGAGGCTTTGCCACCAATTTCCCTTCAGGTGAAAGGAAATTTTCCAGGTGAATTAAAAAACCCTAATTTTGTACGAATTGCAATGGGAGGTGAAAACAATTTTATAGAAGAACGGGGAATGGGGTCACACCCACACCACCTCTCCAACATTCAGTATTTAATGGAGAAATTTCTTTAAAGGAGAGCAACATGGTGAAAAGAAGCCTTTTCCATGCTGGTTTCATCAAGGACCTGTGCGAGCGAAAACTCACCTTGCCTCTCCTTTTCGTTTTTTGAGCAAATGAGGAGGAAATCTCTCCAGCACCACCACACTGATGTTCAGTCGTTAGTTTTCAATTTGAAGGCAATCAAGCTTCCCAGCACTGCCGTGGCCCATTGCTCTGGTCCGTGCCGTGCATGCCAAGGCTGGTGCCAAGAATGCCACACATGTGAGTTCCAGCTAGGAGGATTGGAGGGATGGGAGGATCGAGGGATGAGGATGCTTAAATCAAATAATTCTTTGAAGGGAAACCAGCAGCTCCACAAATTAAATCACTTGGGTGGGATATGATGTGAAGAAAGAGAGAAGGAGGGTCCAGATGTGGCAGGGAGAGTCTGGGACTTCAAAGCA
Source organism: Calidris pugnax (assembly GCF_001431845.1). Lineage (NCBI taxonomy): Eukaryota > Metazoa > Chordata > Aves > Charadriiformes > Scolopacidae > Calidris > Calidris pugnax. The sequence continues at coordinate 1,270,338 of NW_015091045.1, forward strand.
TCCTAAGCAGCCATGGGGGAAGGGCAGCTCTGGCTCATCTGCAGGCAGAAGGCACTCGAGTCTCTGGGTTTCTCTCTTCCTATTTAGTTTTTTTGGATTTTTTTTTTTTTCCTGCTGCTGCTGCTGTGGAGAGATGCCAAGTTAGAAAGCTGCCTCTGCTACCGCATTGCTGCTACCCAAAACGGATGGCTTGCCAATATGTCCCCATTGTGGGATCCCTGCTTGGGCTTAGGGAGGGTGAAACCAGCTCAGAGCTCTGAATTAACCCAGAATTAACTGTGCAGGAGGAACTGGGATTGGGAGGGACGTGCCAGGGCTTCTGTAGCCCTTGTCCTTCCATAGCCACGAGCACAGTGTAAGGCACGACCTGTAGACAACCCCCTCCCAGACTACATCTGTTCCAGGACTTGTTAAAAATAAATCTTAACTGAAAACCTACAAAACTAAGAGGAGTTTCGAGGTTTTAAAATGTTCCTTGGAAAGACTTCCGTGATTTTGGTTCCAGGCCAAAACATCTTAGGTTTTTAGCAACTGAAAGCTGAAAGCTTTGCCAATAAAATAATGCTTGGGGTTTTGATCTCCTGGTGGGAAAGAAAAACAAGAAAGAAATAGGTACTTTATTAAAGAAGAAAACAGTAATCAATCCCTAAATGCTTCTCAAGAAAAAAACCATATTTTTGACTGAGAAGATCTGATGAGCCCAGCCTAATTTTTTCCCTTTACTGTAGGAAAGAGATGATGGAGAGAAGAGAGAAACACCATCAACCTGGCCAGGGCATCAAAGGATATTGTATTCATTTATATTGTACATGAATATTATTGAACTGCTGAAAAAAATCCCACTCCTTTGGGTGAAGTAAGCGGTGCAGATGCTTTTTAAAGTGCATCTCTTTGGAAACAGGAACGGCTATTGACTGGAGCAGGGAGAGCAGGCGGAGCAGCGGGTATTAGGGACAGATACAGAGAACATCAGCTAAACTCCAAAGTCCACATTAATAAAAGCTCATACATAAATACAGATGACAGGTATTGATTTTTCCTTTGCAAGCTGCGTGCTTTCCCCTGGCTAATGAAATGCAGCCCCTTCTTTAGGAGGGGTTGGCAGCGTGGTGAAGCCGCAAAGGTTTAACCAGGTGGGAAAATAAATACCGGTCCTTCGAGAGGAAAATGCAGCCAGTCTGCCCAGGTCTGTACCCACTGGAAAACGTTTTGAGGCTGGAAATATGAATTCAGGCAAAAGTATTTTGTGTTATGATTGGTGCTGGCACGCACTGGGGTGTGTGTAGGGCTTCTGGCGGAATTTGTCAGACTCCCCTAAAATCCAGAGCGACTTTTTTTTTCTCCTTCAAGCTCGAAATAATCTTGCTGTGATATTTCAAAACTACATGCTGTGGATCCCTCCCAGGATACTGATTTGGTGGAAATTTGTTTCCAAAGCCTTTTTTTAGTGTGGGTTTTGTTTGGGTTTTTTGATTTTTTTCTCTTTTTTTTTTTTTTTGGACAGCTGCTCTCATCCACTGAGGAATTTCTAACCCCGAAACAAAGCTGGGGTTGGGGGGGTAAGACTTGACTTCCACCCCTCTTCTAAATCTCAGCTATGTTCTCGACTTGTGCCAGTCTGCAGCTCCAGAGGGTGGCTTGGGTGGCCAAGTTTACCAGGTCAGCGTGGGGACCATCCCCTTGGATGGTAAAGGACCATCCCCTTGCAGCAAAAACCGAGAACCCTGTGTATTCCCCGCTTATTTTAAGGAGCCTGCGACACCCTTCATGCACTGAGCAACACAATAAAAAAAAAAAAATGCTGATTCTTGGTGCCATCCTATTGCAGGGCCCCGAATGCCTTCGGTGCCAGCGCAGTCCTGTGCTGCCTGGCAGGGACTGCTGAGATGACAAACGCCGCCGCAGCCGCCCTGCCATCCCATTAGGATTCCTCTCACGCCGTGCAATCGTCCTCTCCCAACGCAGAGGGAGCCCGGCCGGGGTTTTCTCCGCAGTCTCTTTGCAGCACGGGAGTCCTTGTGCTGCTGGTAGCAGCTCAGGGTTGGTGAGGGGAAGGCTGTGAAGAGAAATGGGTGTTTTATGGAGAAACCACCTCTTGTTGTAGCGGCATTGGTGATGACGCTCCTCCTGCTCGTGGTCTGTGTCCTGCTTTGAGCCACACAGCAACTGATTTCTCTTCTAATGCTTGAGAAAACTGCACTTTTAGAGGACTCTAGTGTCTGAATTTGTGAAAATATTTACTTTATAGTTAGCTCTGGTATGTGGGTTTCAAGTTGGAACAAGATGATCGCCAAGGTCGCTTCCAACCCAAACCATTCTATGATTCTATGAAGTTCTCGGTGTTTTCAACCTCGCCAGGAGCAGGGACGAGGAAGAGCAAGAGATTCTATGAAGTTCTTGGTGTTTTCAAGCTCGCCAGGAGCAGGGACGAGGAAGAGCAAGACCCGAGCACTTGACCCAAGCTGCCAACAGGATTATTTCATACCGTGAACGTCACACTCAATATAAAGTAGAGAGTTTGCTGAGGAGTTTTCTCTCTCTTCCTTGATGGTTGTGGTCCTGAGAACTCCTTGCTCTGGTGCCGGAGCCCTGAGCCCTTCCCTTCCTCCCAAAGCCACAGCAATCACAGTGTCCCACATTGGCTGTCCCTGTGGGGAGTGCACGGCTTCCTGGGATGGAATGGGCTGGGTATGACCCTTGCATACCTTATATCGTTATTGGGATCAATACTGGTTCTTTAGTATCACTAATGTTAATTTTTTAGTCTTATTCTATTAAGTCTGTTTATATTTCAACCCTCAGTTTCCCTGTTTTTTCCTGATTCCCCTTCCTGAGTGGGGAGGAGTCATCAGGGGACAGAATAATTGCCTAAACAACAATAAATTGTTGAGGGTTCCTCAAATCACAACAGTGTGCTAGGGTGCATCCCAACATTAATTATGCTGCATGCCCTGAGGATACCCTTCGTCAGTGTCTTCCTTGATGCATCTTTGCCTTGGCCCAACAGCTCCAGTGGATTTTAGCCCACCTGATGAACAGCCTCTCCAGTTACCTGAAAATGTTACCTCTAAGTCCAGTTTTTCCCTCCTTCCCAAACATTTTTTACTTTCTTGAACACTTTAATTCCTGCACAGCACCACAGGGGCAGGGTAGAGGGTATTTGGAGGACCACGTTGCTTTGGTGGGCTGATATCGGTGTCCAAAAAAGCAACAAACATCCCCTGAGGGGCTTGCCCTTCTTTGGCACAGTGCCATAGGGGGGTAAACCTGCTGAAACTCACCCAAAAACCCTGAGAGGGGTTGGATTTTGAAGTCAGGTGTCCCGATACCCATCTGCTTCTCCCTCCACCTCCACTGCCCTCGCTCTGCCACTGCAAAGAGCTGCTGCTGATGATAGTTTATCACACTGTCAAGCCAAGAGGCACTAATTACCCTCCAGCAAGGGGGAGAAGGGTGCAGAGCCCGTGCGGAAGGAGCCTGCATGACCACCCTGTGTGCTGCCTGCTTAGCACTGGGTTGTGATGCTCCTGGGGAAGAGGAGCTGTGGTTGGAGGTGTGTGAAGTTTCCGGCTCGGTTTTCATGTGCCGGAGGCAGGGACCTGGACCAGCCCAAGGGATGGGTATTAGCGAGTGGTTGTGAAGCCTGGGGAGCGTGGGGCCAGGCATCAGGAATGGAAACACGGTGCAAA
>NW_015091045.1:1281496-1402007 GCF_001431845.1 Calidris pugnax
CCCCTTCTTTAGGAGGGGTTGGCAGCGTGGCGAAGCCGCAAAGGTTTAACCGGGTGGGAAAATAAATACTGGTCCTTCGAGAGGAAAATGCAGCTGGTCTGCCCAGGTCTGTACCCACTGGAAAACGTTTTGAGGCTGGAAATATGAATTCAGGCAAAAGTATTTTGTGTTATGATTGGTGCTGGCACGCACTGGGGTGTGTGTAGGGCTTCTGGCGGAATTTGTCAGACTCCCCTAAAATCCAGAGCGACTTTTTTTTTCTCCTTCAAGCTCGAAATAATCTTGCTGTGATATTTCAAAACTACATGCTGTGGATCCCTCCCAGGATACTGATTTGGTGGAAATTTGTTTCCAAAGCCTTTTTTTAGTGTGGGTTTTGTTTGGGTTTTTTGATTTTTTTCTTTTTTTTTTTTTTTTTTGGACAGCTGCTCTCATCCACTGAGGAATTTCTAACCCCGAAACAAAGCTGGGGTTGGGGGGGTAAGACTTGACTTCCACCCCTCTTCTAAATCTCAGCTATGTTCTCGACTTGTGCCAGTCTGCAGCTCCAGAGGGTGGCTTGGGTGGCCAAGTTTACCAGGTCAGCGTGGGGACCATCCCCTTGGATGGTAAAGGACCATCCCCTTGCAGCAAAAACCGAGAACCCTGTGTATTCCCCGCTTATTTTAAGGAGCCTGCGACACCCTTCATGCACTGAGCAACACAATAAAAAAAAAAAATGCTGATTCTTGGTGCCATCCTATTGCAGGGCCCCGAATGCCTTCGGTGCCAGCGCAGTCCTGTGCTGCCTGGCAGGGACTGCTGAGATGACAAACGCCGCCGCAGCCGCCCTGCCATCCCATTAGGATTCCTCTCACGCCGTGCAATCGTCCTCTCCCAACGCAGAGGGAGCCCGGCCGGGGTTTTCTCCGCAGTCTCTTTGCAGCACGGGAGTCCTTGTGCTGCTGGTAGCAGCTCAGGGTTGGTGAGGGGAAGGCTGTGAAGAGAAATGGGTGTTTTATGGAGAAACCACCTCTTGTTGTAGCGGCATTGGTGATGACGCTCCTCCTGCTCGTGGTCTGTGTCCTGCTTTGAGCCACACAGCAACTGATTTCTCTTCTAATGCTTGAGAAAACTGCACTTTTAGAGGACTCTAGTGTCTGAATTTGTGAAAATATTTACTTTATAGTTAGCTCTGGTATGTGGGTTTCAAGTTGGAACAAGATGATTGCCAAGGTCGCTTCCAACCCAAACCATTCTATGATTCTATGAAGTTCTCGGTGTTTTCAACCTCGCCAGGAGCAGGGACGAGGAAGAGCAAGACCCGAGCACTTGACCCAAGCTGCCAACAGGATTATTTCATACCGTGAACGTCACACTCAATATAAAGTAGAGAGTTTGCTGAGGAGTTTTCTCTCTCTTCCTTGATGGTTGTGGTCCTGAGAACTCCTTGCTCTGGTGCCGGAGCCCTGAGCCCTTCCCTTCCTCCCAAAGCCACAGCAATCACAGTGTCCCACATTGGCTGTCCCTGTGGGGAGTGCACGGCTTCCTGGGATGGAATGGGCTGGGTATGACCCTTGCATACCTTATATCGTTATTGGGATCAATACTGGTTCTTTAGTATCACTAATGTTAATTTTTTAGTCTTATTCTATTAAGTCTGTTTATATTTCAACCCTCAGTTTCCCTGTTTTTTCCTGATTCCCCTTCCTGAGTGGGGAGGAGTCATCAGGGGACAGAATAATTGCCTAAACAACAATAAATTGTTGAGGGTTCCTCAAATCACAACAGTGTGCTAGGGTGCATCCCAACATTAATTATGCTGCATGCCCTGAGGATACCCTTCGTCAGTGTCTTCCTTGATGCATCTTTGCCTTGGCCCAACAGCTCCAGTGGATTTTAGCCCACCTGATGAACAGCCTCTCCAGTTACCTGAAAATGTTACCTCTAAGTCCAGTTTTTCCCTCCTTCCCAAACATTTTTTACTTTCTTGAACACTTTAATTCCTGCACAGCACCACAGGGGCAGGGTAGAGGGTATTTGGAGGACCACGTTGCTTTGGTGGGCTGATATCGGTGTCCAAAAAAGCAACAAACATCCCCTGAGGGGCTTGCCCTTCTTTGGCACAGTGCCATAGGGGGGTAAACCTGCTGAAACTCACCCAAAAACCCTGAGAGGGGTTGGATTTTGAAGTCAGGTGTCCCGATACCCATCTGCTTCTCTCTCCACCTCCACTGCCCTCGCTCTGCCACTGCAAAGAGCTGCTGCTGATGATAGTTTATCACACTGTCAAGCCAAGAGGCACTAATTACCCTCCAGCAAGGGGGAGAAGGGTGCAGAGCCCGTGCGGAAGGAGCCTGCATGACCACCCTGTGTGCTGCCTGCTTAGCACCGGGCTGTGATGCTCCTGGGGAAGAGGAGCCGTGGTTGGAGGTGTGTGAAGTTTCCGGCTCGGTTTTCATGTGCCGGAGGCAGGGACCTGGACCAGCCCAAGGGATGGGTATTAGCGAGTGGTTGTGAAGCCTGGGGAGCGTGGGGCCAGGCATCAGGAATGGAAACACGGTGCAAAGCCTGACCTCACAGCACCTCAGCAGTCCCTAAGCGGGGTCAATTCTCCACCTCCACTGCCCTCGCTCTGCCACTGCAAAGAGCTGCTGCTGATGATAGTTTATCACACTGTCAAGCCAAGAGGCACTAATTACCCTCCAGCAAGGGGGAGAAGGGTGCAGAGCCCGTGCGGAAGGAGCCTGCATGACCACCCTGTGTGCTGCCTGCTTAGCACCGGGCTGTGATGCTCCTGGGGAAGAGGAGCCGTGGTTGGAGGTGTGTGAAGTTTCCGGCTCGGTTTTCATGTGCCGGAGGCAGGGACCTGGACCAGCCCAAGGGGTGGGTATTAGCGAGTGGTTGTGAAGCCCGGGGAGCGTGGGGCCAGGCATCAGGAATGGAAACACGGTGCAAAGCCTGACCTCACAGCACCTCAGCAGTCCCTAAGCGGGGTCAGTGCCTTCCCCTTTCCAGGCATACCGGGTGTCCCCAGGCAGTCCCCCACTGCTTCTGGTCATACCCAGGGTGCTGGTGACAAGGGTGCCTTCCCCAGCAGGAATAACCCATTCCTACCCTCTTTCCAGGCATACCGAGTGTCCCCAGGCAGTCCCCCACTGAGTCTGGTCATACCCAGGGTGCTGGTGACAAGGATGCCTTCCCCAGCAGGAATAACAATCATGTATGACCAATCTGATAGCCTTCTGGACAAGGGAAAGACCCTGTTCTTCACCATGTATGATATGGATGCATGGTGAGAGACCTCTGCCTATAGGTGTTCTCCACCTAAATCCACCTCCCAACCAACGCAACAGGCTTAGTTTGCCCCAGGAAGAAGGAGATGAGGCATGAGGGAGCTATTCCAGATGAGCGCAAGACCCTGTTCTTCATCATGTATGATATGGATGCATGGTGAGAGACCTCTGCCTATAGGTGTTCTCCACCTAAATCCACCTCCCAACCAACGCAACAGGCTTAGTTTGCCCCAGGAAGAAGGAGATGAGGCATGAGGGAGCTATTCCTACTGGGAATTAGGAACAGATGTGTCCCAAGAGCCACGCTGTGATTCATGGCTGCTCGCCTGGGGCTCAGGCAGCTGGAGAGCCCCGAGGTTGCCAATGGGATGCTCCCGGGAATGACTGCACTTCGTGGAGACGGAGGGCTCTGCGCGGAGCACGGTGTCGCTGTCGGGTAATTAGCTCCCGTTTACATCCGTTAGGTGTGCGATTAGTCTCCTATTAATGCAATTAGCGCTGTGGCGTTAGCGTTAAGTATGTAATTGGCACAGAAGGCAGCTGCAGCTCAGCTGCTGAGAGCTAAGTGGCACCTATTTTGGGGTTTTATTTGAGCACGGTGAGAAGGGATGGCTGGTGGTCACCTCTCCCAGTGCAGGATGGGCTGGTTTTTGTGTGAATCTCTGGTTGTGCACCCACATGGGCTCCCCGCTTGCTTCAGCCACAGTGCAAAGCAATTTTCCACCCTCTGTCCTTGCTTCAAACCCCCAGAGGTGTTTAGGGGAGCTGATGAGAGGCATCCCAGCTGCTTCCCAGACCTGTAGGGCTGGGGGAGCTGGGGTCTGTCCTTTTAGGGGGTCAGAGGACCAAATCTGACCTTGGCTGGATGCAGGTCCTCTCCCAAAGCCTTCCATTCCCCTGGGCTGTGTGGATGTCAGAGGTGACAGTCCTTCTAGTCACTGTGCTGGGGGGGTGAGGATGGGCAGGCGGAGGGATCGCACGTCTGCCCACCCCCAGCTGTTCCCTGGCACCCAGCTCATCTTGGCAGGTTATCAGCCCATGTCAAGGCTTGGCTTTTGGCAAGATGGGCTGAAAAAACACCCTGTTCGCCTGCTGAACTGCCGTCCTGATGGCAAACACCGTTGGCTTTTGGGATGTCAGGGACATGGAAGGAGAAAGGCTGCGTGGGATGGGGATAGAATGTGGAGGGTCCATCTCATCTCCATCCCAACCCACCAGAGGTATCACCCTCCCAACTATGAGCATGAGATCCCTGGCCCTTTTCTGAATAAACCAACAATCTATCAGCTTTCTCTGGCCAGCGCTTCTGTGGTTAATAGCTGAGCAGATGAAGCTGCAGCAAATCGAAGGTCCCCGCCGAGCCCTCGCTCCAGCGAGGACGTTTGGCTTTGGGAAAGCTTCTGACAATCTTGATTAACAGCCTCTTCATCTGTTCGCGCCGGTGATAAGCCATGGGAGCTCTGGGCCATTTCAGCTCTATAATCAAGAGGGTTTGAAAGAAGCAATTTTCTCCTCTTGCAACCTGGTTAATTCTCATTTAATTGCTACCCATTTTGCATAGATTTTCCTCGATTGCCATGGCATTGGCTCGGCACTTTCTCCTCTCCAGCGGTGCTTGACTCGCGTCTTGTTTTGCCAGGCTGGGATTTGTGATGCTTTGGGTTTTGTCAGGGCCTTCAAATCTCTCCATGCAATTTAGGTGTAACGTGCCTGAGATGCAGCTTTTACAGGAGAAAATCTCTGGGGACTGGACTGGGCTTTGTTCCTTGTTATCATGCAGTGTACTGGGGTACTGCTTTTGGAAAAAGAAATAGAAAAGCATGGGGAATGCACAGAGATAGGAAATCTTAGGGGCAGAAAGCACATCTTCTTAAAAAAACAACCCCAAACCAACCAGAATTTAGTGTTTAAGCAAAAAAACTTCCCCTCCCCGCCTCGGGAGTCAAAAGAGATGGATGAAACATTTTGTTGGCTTATTTGGATTAAAATTAAAATGCGTGGGTTGACCCATCTTCAAGGTAGGCTTGTGTGTAAGGGCTAACACCAAGAAGGGAAGGGGTTAAATGCCTCCCTGCCACTGGGGACAAACACCCAGGAGGGCTCAACCATGTTGGGAGCACCTGATGCTTCGTGGAAACAGTTGGGCTGCTCCAGGAGGTGGTGAGATGCACTTGGATCCAGTTTATAACGTGTGTGTCGGGTCTCAACTGGCCTGGGGAGATGAAACAGAAACACAGAAATGCTGGAATCTGCCTGGTGATCCTGGCCATCCCTGGGGATGCTGTGGGGGAGTGGGAAAAAGCACATGGTGACATCTTAAGCTGTCACAGCGAGGGACCCGCAGTCCCAGCAGCACCCGTGCAGCAGGGAGGGGAGGTAGTGGCTAATTCAAGGCTGCTCCTGCCCAGAACAGATCAAGTCATGGTCCTGGGCTGGTCTCGACCAGGCTGGAGAATCTATAGGGCTTGCAGGTGACAAGCTGCAGTGGCTCAGCTCGTCTCCCTGTCTCCGTGTGTGAGCTTGCTTCGTTTCAGCTAGCAATTCTTTTTTATCGCTAGTAATCGGATGAGTTTCCCTCAGCACCGCCTGGCACAAAGGCAGCAGCCAGAAAGATCCCTGTGTGGAAAGATCTATGGAACGAGCTGTTACCCATTGAGCAAAAAAAGAAAAAAAAAAAAAAGGTTATTTTATCTGCTTAGTCAATCTGCAGTCTCTAAGCACATCTTAACCATGTTAATGCATTAAAATATAGCTCCCATTAGCCACCCAAATCATTTTCATCAGAATCATAAGCATTTCTATTACTGTGGCTTTGGGTTGGTGATGCAGCACCGGTCAAACTTCGATAAGGATGTAATCATTCTAGCCTACAATCCAAGGATTTCCTGAATATCTCATCTTTTTTTCCTTTTGAACCAGCAGGCCGAGTCACACTGCTTTTTCCTGGTGTGTACTGAGATCCAGCTTCTCTCCTTGCAGTGTATTTCATTTACGTGTGTTTTTCAGGCTGCGGTTTTCCTTGTTTGTGTTCCTCCAGGTCCCTGGCTCCTGCTGTGCTGACAACCCCTCTGCAATGGGGAACGCTGCAAGTGCCTAAGCCAGACCTCCCCTTTTTGTCCCATATTTCACATACCCACAGGCTTCTCCAGAGCCACGGGCTCCTTGGGAGTCTCCAGCCACCCCACTGAATCATAGAAGTCCTGCTCCTGCAAGAAGGACCTCATCCAGCCTCCAAGACCTCACCCAGCACCATCAGAGCTGCAAGCACAGGACAGGAGATCCTCCTTGTTGCAACACGGCTGGATCGTCTGCTCTCCTGAAGGCTGGCTTCATCCCAAGCAAAGCCGAAGCCCTTCTGGAAGCAGAGAGATGTTAATAGTCTCTGGCAGTGGGAAATGATCCTTTGGGATGGAGCCAGGAGCCCTGGTTGTGATGGGAGCTCAGCCACTCTCTGCAGACAAACCCCAAAGACTTTGTGCTGGCAGAGCTGGAACAGCCGTGTCACCGACACCATGTGCTGGAGAGGGCAGGTGAGGACCAGTCGTTTGTGGTTTGTCTCAATGTGAAAATGGGGAGGCAGCAAATGAAGCAGCAAGGGACCATGAGAGATGGACCTCTGGATCTCAACCTCTTGCCACCGGCGCTGCTGGAGAACCCCACTGGGCACTGACCCCCCTGGGCACAGGGTTGAGAGAGGGAAGTGGTGATAGTTCCCCTGCTGTACCCGAAAATTAGGATCTCCTGCCGTGAGAGCCAGGAGGGGCAGCTCAATATATCAGCAAGCTGCCTGGAAATGGATGCTGCCGTTGGAGCAGAAAGCAATCGTGCTTGAGGGATTGCTGTTTGGGTCAGGATGGGATACGTCCCTCTGGGGCTGTTTCCTTCAGGGCAGGGGGAGGTTGCGGGCTGCTGGGGAGGGTCCTGAGCCCCCCATCACACCGATGGCTCCCGAAGCAAGTCTCAGACCTGGATGACTGGGGCTGGAGGATGCTCTGCAGCAGAGGTGTCTGGCAGGATGGTGCTCAGCAGGCAGAGGCTGGCATCTCCTTATACAACACTGTGCAAATCTGTGCCTCAGTTTCCCCTGCTGCCAGGAGGCTCAGCAGCAGATTTGAGCAGACTAAAAGCAATAGATTCCTACAGGAACTTTTGCCCGGCAGGGAGGAGGGCAGGACAGGGCAGCCTGGCCATGGCCTGAAAGCAATAGTTTCCCACAGGAACTTTTGCCCGGCAGGGAGGAGGGCAGGACAGGGCAGCCTGGCCATGGTGCTTTCAGGGGCTCTGCTGGTGCTGCGATGGGAATGAGCTGCCGGGGACTGCGAGGGACCAAACTATTTCCAAAAAAACCTGGACAACCCTTGGCGCACAATCCCATGGGAGCATCACTGAGGGCTCCAACCAGGACGATGGACTCAGGCGTGGGTGACCACTGTGGATAAATCCAGAGCCACAAGCATGAGTGACTCTTGGTTGTGGGACCAACCCATCCCTGCTCCTTGCAGATGCCTATCTCCAGCACCTTGTGTGATGCTGCCTTCACACGGCCCTGGGATGCCTCAAGGAACAGCAAGAAAAGTCTTTTCTCCAGGGCTGAGCAGACAGGCTCCCTGAGGGGATCAGGGGGAGCCACGCTTGTGTCTCTGATCTTTAGATTTCCTCCAAACGGGAAAAATACCGCCCTTTGAAAATTTCATGAGGGTGGCAGAGAGCTGCCTGTCTCTCACCGCCACGTCTTTCTGAAAGCCATTTAAGGGTGACTGCAGTGACAAATGTCAGCGGGAGGCTCGCGCTGAGGGGAGAGCAGCGAGCGGCAGGGCACTGGAATTAAAGGATGAAATATTTATTTCGGGGTTTGGAAGTGCTGGAAGGACAACACATCACAGGCAAGAGGCATGTCAGCGCGGATGGCACTGAAAGCCAGAAATGAGCCCATCGGGCTATAAACTGCCACAAGATGTCCTCTCCCTCCCCACCTCCCACCCCTTCCAGGATCATTTCCAGCCTGGGAAGGAACGGAGAGGGCTGAACATCCAGGAATGGCCCAAAGCTGTGCACAACCAGACTGAAATGGGGTGTCTAAGCCAGGATGGAGGAAGAGGAATGATAGTCCCAGCCTGACTTTAAATACAAGGTATGAATCCTCCAACTGATGGACAGTGCATCCTGACCATGACAGCAGTTCAGGAACTGGGAGATCCTGGCTCTGGCAATGACATTTTTTGCCCAGGGCAGCCAAGCTGGAAGGTGGGATGAGAGCTCAGATCCTCCACAGAGGGTCAGGACCATGAGCTTTCCTATCCCTCCCTTGGTTCAGGCTCTGGACTGCAGGTTTTCTTCTTTGCCAGCTCTTGGTGTGCCGGGGAAGTAGTACAGGGCAGTCAGAACCCTGAAGCTTCAACCCCAGATGGTAGGTCTGAGGCTGGAGAGCGACTCCAGGGCTGGAGGCAACCTCTATGGTGGGTTTCATGTGTTAATCAAATAAAGAAGCTAAATTAAACTCCATCTCTGTGTGCCAGAGAGGCTCCTGTCAATCTGCCTTGCTCCCAGCCCAGGATGCCGTAGCTCCCAGTTCCACTTTGCTTCTCCCAGCCCTGAAGAGGTGCCAGGATAACATCAAGGGTTAACACAGGATTATCTCAAGAGGCTACAACCTCATCAAGAGCACAGGATTGGCAGGTCATTAATCTCAGAATTGCTTGATAACTTTAAATACAATCATGTAATCAGCAGGAACCTGTAATTATTATTTATGTGCATGGTGCTTACCAAATTACAGTGCTCTCCAAGGCTCTGTGTGATGAGCAAATTAATTCTGCAACGGAAGAGCTTGACCAGAAAGAGATGTTTGTGTCTGAATTTCACTCGTAAACATTGATGTATGAAATGAAATTCGGATTTAATTGGCCCTCCCTCCTGCTGCAAAGCACATTACATTTCCATTCTGTCTTAGCTCAGCTGGCGAGAGGGAGCATCACGGAAAACTTGGAGGAGTTTCTCTAACCCTGATGGTACTTGTGTGGGAGACCCACACGGGGTGCTCCTCACCCCCCAGAGATGTGATAGTGTTGACACCTTTGTGGAGAGCCTGTATTCCACCTCCTTGCTATGGGCATGTGGGCTTTGGCGTATGGAAGAGACAAAAAAGCCACCAGCTGCCCCATGTGCCTCTATGGGATGTTGAGCCCACTGCTTCCGTGGGAAGCAGGCAGAGGCAGTGCTGGGGTTATCTTTTCCAAAAGATGAAGATGCCCCAAAAGTCCTTGTGAGAGAAATCAAAGTAATTTTAATCAAAGAAGGCTGAGAATACACACACCTCTCCAGCTACAGAAAGCAAAGTCACATCAGAGTAGACCACTGAGAGGAGAAGGAAAAAACAGTGGTGAAAATGCAGATGCATCTGTTTGGGTTTCTTTCTTTGGTTTTTCAATTTCCATCTTTTTTTCCACCCAAAATGACCCCACTTTAGAAAAATCCAAACTGAACACGTAGAGCATCACTTTTTTTTGGTAACATCACTTGTATCTACGATGAAAAAGCTCCCAGGGGCACGTTCCCTTCTCTGTAGCAGGTGGGTCTTTATTAGCTCCTGCCAAAGCACCTGCAGAGAAATCAAACTGTCCAACGTTGGGGACAGAGCAGGTTTACTCATTGCAGGACATCAGCCCCTTCCAAACGCAGCCATGATGTCGGGAGCTGCCAGTTTACCCATTGCGTGACTCTGGGGGTCTTTTTCTCACCCATATATTGGATAAGGGGCAGTTTCTGGGACTGCTGGTGATGGACCAACTTGTACAAGGACCAAAACCTGCCCCATGTGGAGAGCATGGTCCTGGTTGTGGTCACTCCTTCATACAGGGAGCTGTCGCTGCTCCCAGCACGTTACTGGAGGCAATGGGGTATTTCTGGTTTTGGCTGCACAGTAGACATGCGGGTAAGAAATCTCAATGGGAGGGAAATGTGAGGAATTTGCTTCAAACTACTGAACTTCTTGAATATTTAAAGAAAGAACCTGGAGGATTTAGTCTATGCCTTGCTTTAAAGAGATAAAGAAAGATTTTATTCCTTTCTGGTGGTGTATCCTGAGGAAATCACATATTACTACAGTTTCCAAGATGCTTAAAACTCCTTGGGGTGGGAAATACTTATGCCTGTTCTTTAGAGTGGAGAAACTGAGGCACAGAAGTGTGAAGGGACTCATTCCAGACCCTGTAGGGCCTCAGTGGCAAAATCCCTGGGATACAGAGAGTAGACTCAGCTCATAACCCCTCAGGCATCCTCCCCCTGCCCGAGCATCCCCAGACCCCATATGGGGCAGGGAAAATGTGGCTCTGAGGAGATCGGGGCAAACCCATCCACCTTGCATGGACCCCTCTGCTCAGCTGCTTTCGGTGACCACATGAAATAGGGTATGGGGGGTGGACTGGGGACTTTGTGGGACTGGGAGCTGCACGGGAGGGGGTCCCCAGCAAGGGGAAGGAGGCTGCTGCTCCTCCAAGGCACTTAACCCAGCATGGGAATGATTTGGCCCCATCCCCTGCGTAAGAGCAAGGAGCAGCTCTGGCACCGAGCCCACCCGCAGGGGTAAAAGCAGGGCAGGGAGGAGGGGAGCGAAGCCAAGGCATGTCCCCATGGTAGCTGCCTTTGGGGAGCTGAGCCACCACTTTGCTGCAGCTCTTCCTCACCTTTCCATCCCCCTGAGGAGGGGCACGGAGTCAACCTGAGGTCCAGGGGCTCTGCAAAAGCCTGTAGAGCCATCCAGGGTGGGATGGACCACAGGATTAACTGAACCTCTTGCCACCCTTCAGACTGTCACCCCTTTGTGTAGCTGTTCAGAGCCCATCCCTGTCCCCTGAATGGTTCCCACCCCACTGCTCTGCCTCACATCCTTGGTGTCGAGATGAGAAATGACCTGATCAGACCAAGCAGCAGTTATGGGACCTCCTGTGGACTGGGCGAGGGGCAGGGGAAGGGCTCAAATAATCCCAGTAGTGCAAAAACACAGCTGTATAAAGCCATGTCTGCCATCAGTCCAGGGCTCTCCATCCATCCCCTGTCAACCCAGAGGACTTTGGTTGCCCCCAGAGGGTTTTTCCCCCTGGTCCCCCAGCAGCATTCCAGCATGCACCAGCTGGAAAGCTGACCCAGCTTCCCAAGGGATTAAGCCCCATAAGCTCTCCCAGCATTTTCCTGATGTCCTGTCATCTCAAAGCAGCGACAAGCTGGAGAGAGGCAGCGATGGGACATGGGGCATGGTGCCCAGGATGGAGGTGGGCAGGGAGGCTGCTGCAACCTCTCCGGGCTCCTCCAACTCCTTCTGTCACCCCAGCAGGTCACATCACCAGCACAGAGATGACAAAGCAGCATCTCAGCTGTTCTGTCCTACAGGTCTGCCCCAGCAAACAGGACAGGAGCCTCTGTAGGGTCTCCCATAGCTGCAGTGAGTCTGTGTGTCCTCTGCGAGACCGGTGGGTGCAGGCAGGACCTGGATCCTGTGCTGTGCCATGCTGGGGGTCCTAGGCAGCAGGGATGCTGGCTTCCCCATCCCGTAGGGCAGCTGCTGGCTCAGACAGCCGTGGACTGCTTGATGCTGTGGAAGCTGACACGGGTCGGGGAGGTGGGGATGGACATGGCCCGAGCCACGCGGGCGCGGATGGAGTGCTTGTCCTGCCATCGGTGCCACCGCTTCCGCACGGCTGATCGGACCTGGGGGCACGAGACAGAGGAGGGGACATTTAGTCACCACACAGCTCTCTGAAGTTGGTTCAGAGGCACCAACCATCCCCACCCTCAGTCTTTCAACCAAAAAAGCTGCCAAAATCCTGCCCAGCTCCTCAAGGACAAAGGAGGGTCCTGGGAGCCCCTGTCAACTCCCAGGGCACCCAGCCTTGTTTGATGTGATGCTGGTGAAATGCAGCCCTTGCAGCTGCAAAAGGGGATGAACCCGACTGATGGTGCACAAAATGGAAACAAGAAGGGGAAATAAATCTGAGCAGGGACTCTGCAGGAGACCTGGCATCTCACACTCTGCATCAGACGCTGCAAGGGGCTGGGAGGGGAGCAAGAGAAGTCATGGAGGTTTTATTGCTTGTCTGGTTCATGATAGTGGCATTTCTTCGACATTAATTCCACCCTACATCAGCCCAAGTGTTTTCTGTGGCAGGTAACCAGTGAAGAAATGCCTTTTCATTGACTGCAGGGTGGGACGGCCCTGGGAGGTGGGCACTGGATGCTGAGACAGTACAGTTGGGTGAACACCAGATTCCCCAGCCAGCCCAGCTGGGATCAAGAGATGAAGGACCATGAATTGCACGGTGTGAGATGTCTCCGATTCACCAGCTAGCCCTGGTCCAGTCCCTTTTCCTCCTGCATCAATTATTTATGATAATGAAGCAAGCTTGTCTGGGCCAAAGTCTCCTGAGCCAGCAAAGGAGCAAGCGCATTTGCGAGGAGGCAGAGGAAAGAGCTGCCCCAATGATTAGCCCCAGGATCAACCTCTGCTCTCACCTCCTTTGCTTTCTGCTGTCTGTGGTTTGGGTCAGAGCCTGGGAGGTGCCCCTGTCCATGTGCTGGGTGTATGGAGATCACCCTGGGGAAGGATCTCTCAGGGATGGGGGGGACCCTGGGCTCTTCTGCTGCACCAAATGGCACAAGTGCATCCCAAGAGCATCTTTTCCAGGGTGGACTTTTCTCCTCCAAAGGAGACCAACCACAGCCGTTCCCATCCAGGCACAACCTGTGTCTGGAGCTGGAGGTAATGCACTGTCTGACAGAGCAAACACCTTGAGCTGGGGCATTGGGTACCAGCACCCTCTGAGCTCTGTGCAGGGGGTGAGCTTGTGTCTGTTGGCAAGGAAGGGTGTAGACCCTGCCCACCCTAACCCCCTGATGCTCACCTCGCTGTTCAAGAAGCAGTAGAAGACGGAGACGAAGAAGCCCTGGAAGGAGACAAGCAGCAGTCACCACGAAGCTATGGTCAGCAGCCACCCCCAGGCTCAGGAGCTTTGGAGTAGCTCAGGGGTTTGGGGAGGTCTGTTTTGGGAGGGCCGGAGCAAGTTGAGGCATCAGCCACAGGATGGGCTCCTCCACATCCCTTGGTAGGGGGACTGGGATGGAAGCTAGTGCTGAGGACCATACCTGGAAGGACTCCAGAAAGGAGTTAAAGTAGATGAAGACGATCCTGGAGATCTCATCCTCCCCGGGGTTGACAAAGAACAGCATGTAGGTGATTCCCAGCAGGGGCAGCAGCACCAGTGTGGCCTTGACTGCTTTCCTGGGGAGAAGACATGGACCTGAGTTGCTGCAGCATGTCTCTGGACATGGGGACTCTCCTCATCCCGCTCCCAGCACCAGACTTGTCTGTCTGGGTCTGGATAAACTGGTGACCAGGGGAGGATGGAGCAGAGCTGGGCTGATTTGCAATGTGATCTCAGAGGGATGGGGCTGTTTTGAGCGCTGGGTACCTTCTGTGGTTTCTCCATCCAGAAAAGGGCAGTGGATAGTGAAGGCCTGACCTTGAGCTGTTGTGAAATGATTGCTTGGCTGATCTAGGGCTCGATTAAAAAGGAATTAAGAGGAATAAAATAATTCACACCCTTCAACATGGGTTTATGAAAAAACTCATCTCAGCTAATTAATTTGATATCTTTTCCTGATGAGATTACAAGTGCAGTTTGTGAAAAGTAATAGTGCTGATACAAGAGGAAGGATGAGGGCTTGGCATCTCATTCATTTGGATTAGGGCACAAGAACAATGCCAAGTCAACACTTTTTGCTTAAAAAAATCCTGTTAATGGACAGATTCCAACATTCGCTGAAAACAGGAAAAGTCATCCCTGGCAGGTCTGGGCTGGGCAGGGACGGGGCCTGGGACCTGTGCTGCATCGCTGACCTGGAGCAGAGCCACAGCCACTGACACAAACTGGCAGATGGCACTGGAGGAGCTGGAAATAACCGAGGACACAAGCATCCTCAGGCTGGCAAATGATGGGACAGCACATGCACCGGGGTGGCTTCCCCAGGGGAGCAGCCATGGCAGCAGGGGATCCACCAGCTTTTTACCAAAAGTCATCATTTAAGGTGAGCAGGAGCCTTCCAGGGATGTCCCTCACCTGGTTTAAGCAGGACTGCACAGTTTATAACTCACCCAACTCTCAAAGCTTTCCCGTCCCACAAAATGTTTCTGGGAAATGAAAACATTCTTCTGCCCAAAGGTAAAAAAAAACCTTCCCTGCTAAAATTAGCCAAATACTGCAAAACACAAAGTCTCTCAAAATCGCTGACTGAGGCCTATTTCAATAACATTTATCTTGCTCACCAAAAGTCTCTCAAAATCGCTGACTGAGGCCAACCAGCCTATTTCAATAACATTTATCTTGCTCACCCCAAGCTGAATCATTCATCCCAGCTCAATACTCCATGATGGGAAAAGCTGGCATTTCCAAGTGATTGCATCTGAATTTTTCCATTCTCAGCTGGAAAAACCACCCTCCACCCCAAACCTGCTTCTCTTGACCCAGCGCACAATGAGATTCCCTGATTCCTGCCCAGAAAATGATCCAGAGAGAAGCACTGATGAAGACCAAGGTGTCTTCTCCTGTTCTGAGTACTTTGGAGAGCTGCTCTGACCGTGCACCTCCCAAGTTGTCTGCAAAATATTCCCCAGCAGGGAAGGGTTAAATCTTCCTGCCTTTAGCTGCCAAGAGTGCTGCCTTCTTTTGGCTTTGGAGGAGGTGTTTTGGGTGACATTGATTCATTACCTCTTCCTTGGCCTTTGCTTTGCTGCCAAGCAGCGATTTAATTCTCACCTCCGTGCCAGGATTTGCAGCTCCAAGCCCTGGGAGCTGATCGGGTCCCACCAGCAAAGGCCTTTGCAAAGAGACTCGGCTCCCAGTGCCTTCCTTCAGAGGCAGATCCAGCCATCCATGGCCTCCAGCACAAAGCTCTCCCTGGCTAGGATTTTTGAATAACCCAAGACGCAATGTCCATGGGCATCCAAAAAGCATTTGAGGTGCTCTTAGATGTCTCTTCATGCTCCCATCCCCTGATACTTGGCTGATGGGGCCGTTCCTAGCCCTCCTAAGCAAGCTAACGCAGTTTCTAGGTCTGCTTTCTGCTTCTTTTATGCTCTTACCTGTACTGGATTGTCTCTGATGTGGTTGAAGCTCGGAGCTTTGTCATGAGGATTCGGACGATGTTGAACAGAAAGATGAAGTTGATCTGAAAGGAGAGGGCACTTGGTTAGTCTCTGCTCCCCCAAGGTTGCCTCCCATTTCCTTAGCAGAGGCAACGGGCCATGCCAGGGAAAATGGAAATGTTTCCTTTTGAATGCGATCTACTGCCTTCCACACACTCGAACATTTATTGCTTTTAAAGCAATTTAGCAATAAGATTTAGGAGTTTGTTCAAGGGAGCGGGGCAGCAGGACACATCAGGAGATCGGTGAGGAAGGACAAGTGGTAGAGAAAGAGCTGAAGGTGAAAAAGTGGGAGGAGGAATATAGCACATCAGGAGATTGGTGAGGAAGGGCAAGCGGTAGAGAAAGACCTGAAGGTGAAAAAGTGGGAGGAGGAATATAAGATAGCCAAAGGGATTTTGGGAGAGTGGCTGCCATCACAGCAAACAGCCGCTTGGCCGCTCTCCCAGATGCTAACGAAGGCATGGGAAGGCAGCACGGGGGGCTGAGCACAATTGACACAAATTAGAAGTGGCCTGGCTACCTGATGGGCTGGGAAATGAGAAGCAGGTTCAATTATTCAGTGAGGCCGGTTGGTGCCAGTGATTAGTACTCCCTTGAGCAAGGAGGGAGGAAAAGCTGTGGGACCTTGTGCATGGCTTTCCCCCTCCACACATGGGCTGGACCCTGGCCCTGCTTGGGACTTGCCACCTCTGCCCGTCTTTGTCTCTTCCCAAAAGGGCAAAACCCCAGTAAATTATGCTTCGTATGGCCCCTGGTTCAAACATTGCTGCTCGGCCAAGGGCCAGGAGCAAAGCCATGTGGACCAGGGAACGGGGCTGAGGTCCTCAGGCTACTGCTCAGCAAAGCACCCACCTGCACCCAAATAGTGCCAGGGCAGGGGATGGAAGGATTTACTGCTGCATGTGGGGGTGCTGATGGAAGCACCCCTATTGGAGTGAGGTCTCCATGCTCCCTTTGTAGCCCATCCCAAGGGAGCAGGATCCCTGCACGCTATTTCTCATTGTGGATCGTGAGCCCAAATTTGCTGAAGGTGCACTTTAGGTACAGGGAGCTGGGCTTACAGGGTGAGTGGTGCTGCTGCTGTCGGGTGAGATGCTGCAGGAGGGGGTGAGACCCTGTCCTTTATCCCACGTGCAGGTGGGGAGGGCCCCATTTTTAGCAAGTAAGGTCACTTTGCTCTTACCAGCAGCACCAGGATCATGGGACCTTGGTAAATGTAGTCGGTGTAAACTCCTGCTCGCTTCCCAAACCAGCACCTGCAAGGCAAGGACAAGGGGTGTCGGGGACATCTGGTGTTGGGGACAAGCCTGCAGTGTGAGTGACCTGGATTTACTCCTGCCCTTGCACAACCTCTGGAAGTCACCGTCCACAGGGTGAAAGCACTACAGCTTGAACTGCTGTAGCCACTATGGAATAGCTTCCCCGGGAACCCGGGATATGGAGGCACAAGGGGGTTTGTGGGGATGTTTATGGGCCCCATTTGGGTGTGGGAGCTGGTTATTGTAGGACGAGCAGGGACAACCTTACGTGCACCCAGGCCTGGGTTGGCTCTGTCCCCAGCAGACCCTGTGGGAGCTCAGGCAGGTGTATCCGTGTCCTGGGAGCACCCTGTTGGGGTTTTGATAACTGAGTGCCGTGTCTGCGTGTGTAGCATGGGGCTGCTGAAGTCAGGGGCCAAAACTAGCCCTGAAAAACAAGATGAGCTGCCATTCATCTAAACAGGCTCCTTTTAACTTCTGAGTCTGCATGATGAACTCTCAGGTGCCTGTTAAGTCCTCCATTAGCAAGTCTCTGTGAAAATGGCTCAGGTGGTGGTAGTTTATATCTCTGCTGGTAGATTAAATCCCAGCTCCATTCAGCAAACACATTGTAGGAGCTCTGGCTTAATCTTGCCTTTTCCCCCTTAAAAAAAAAATCTCATTTGCCCTTTGAAGGGAAAAATGCATCAGCAGGCAGGGCTCCTGCGGCAGAAAGTCTAAAGGTGAGATAAAAGAAGGAATGGAATAATATTATCTCTTTTTCCTCCCACCCTTTCCATGGACCCTGCCTCACGTCAGCCCTTCCCAGCAGGATCCATGCCTGCCACAACCCCTGGCACAACTGATCTCTGGGTAACTGGGATAGGAAGGGGAATGGGGAGTGAGAGAAACCAGGCTCACTTCTCGTTGTCGTAGTACAGCTTCCCGATGGCCCAGGCGACGATGATGGGAAAGGGGATACCTGCAGATGAAAACACGGATGGGTCTCAGGGGTGTGACATTACCACCAAATTATGCTGTAACAGGGATTTTCTCCCATTGGGTGAGCTGATACAGGCATGCAACACCCATCCTCCTGCTCCTGACAGCCTTTTTGCAGCTATTTGGGTGTAAGAAGAGCTGGAGCAGAGGAGAGAATCACAGAATCATAGAATGGTTTGGGTTGGAAGGGACCTCAAAGCCCCCCCAGTGCCACCCCCTGCCCTGGACAGGGAGCCCTCCCACCACACCAGGTTCCTCCAAGCCCCCTCCAACCTGCCCTTGAACCCCTCCAGGGATGGGGCAGCCACAGCTTCTCTGGGCAACCTGGGCCAGGCTCTCACCACCCTCACACCAAACAAGTTCTTCCTGAGATCTCATCTCAATCTCCCCTCTTTCAGTTTAAAACCGTTACCCCTGATGGATGGGGGTGGACATCACCCAGCACTAAAGCCTCAGGTAGATGAAGGGTACATCCCAGTACTTACACCAGCCAATGCAGATGAACATCCACTTGCGGAGCTTGTCCGTGGAGTAGGTGAGCACGATGGCCGTGTGCAGGTAGCAGCCCTCGCCGAACATCCAGAAAAAGTTGGTGACGTGGAAGTAATTGTAGGCGGCAGTGACCAAGCGGCACCAGAGCTGCCCAAAGGGTTAGGAGGAGAAGTGGAGGGTGAAGAGCAGAGCTCTGTGTTACAGTGGTGAAACTGCTGCACAGAGCAACACAGACCCCAGCAGAGCAATTGAACCCATGTTTCTCATAAGCTTAGGTTGTCTTCCAACCACCAGGCAGCCCTGCTTGGCCCCTCAACCTGATTTTGTGGCCTTATCTTTAGGATCCTCAAGCTCCCCACACATCCTGGCCATTCAGGGCCAGGATCAGACCAGACGTCTGGCAGAGCTGCACCTACCACGTTGCTCTCGTGCACCTCCGGGTTCATCGTGAGCTGCACCACAAACCACGTGGCGTTGCGTAGGATGAAGGCTGTGATCAGGTTCCAGTGGATGATGTTCCTCAGGCACCGGATGCTCCTGAAGATGGGGAGACAAGGGGCCATCAGAGCATGGTAGGTGTCCGGGGGCCAGCCACGTGTGGGCTGGGGGACAGAGCTGTTTGTGGAGCTGAATGTCTTTGTTGGGACCCCAAGGGTGAGTTCTGGGGCCATGTCCTGGATGAGGTGCACAGGACTAAGGTCAGGAGGTGGAAGGCATCAAGAAAGATCCTCTGCCTCCATAATAGAGTGCTTTAAAAAATGCATCAGGAGGAAAATAACCCTGAGATAGGCATGATCCCTCTAGAGCAATGGCCATGGGGGAGGATATAACAAAAGATAGGGGCTGGGCTCGTCCCCAGCCTGAGGTCCATGGAGTAACTTCTCTGGATTGGTCCCCCCAGCAGGTTGGATCACTCACCGCAGGCGCATGAAGAGGACGAAAGCCACGAGGAGGGCCCCCAGCGAGACACAGTGCCCCAGGTAGTTGATGATGACGGCGATGTGGTAGTGCAGCTTGCTCTTCTTCTGGTGGGGGGGGAGACAGGGAGGGGGTCAGCAACAGCCCCAGGTACCATCACAAGAGCTGCACTGCAGATTTTGGACCCTTTTTCAGAAAGCAACTGTAGCCCACCTGGTGCAGGAAAGCAGGGATGGGGCTGGAAGGGGACATGGCTGGTTGGATGGGGTTAACGTGGACAGGAGAGACACCAATATAGCCCTGCAAAGGGCTTGGGCATTTCATATCCTACCCATGCCAGGGCAGCCCACAGTTACTGCCCCAACATCACCGCTGCTCAGCCCTGGGACATCCCCAGCCCCTCCTCTGGGGAAATCCTGCTGTAATTCAGCCGAGCTCGCTGGCTACGTGACATCTGATGTCTCCGTTCATTCCCCGTTGCCCTGAGGGCAGCTGAGAGGCTGGGATGAATTTGGGCAGAGGGAGCAGGGGATCTCGGGAAGATGTGAGTGATAATTAAATTAATTGATTGCTCCTGCTGTTAGGCACTCATCCAACCTGTGAATTAGCAATTAACTGTGTGAGAAAACCATTCCTGGCAAGAGATGTCAGCATCTTAAATACCAGAGGTGGTTATCAACTGCAAATGAACAGCCCGTATCTCTTCTCCTTTGCTCTGAGGGGTGGCTTGACCTACTCAGGGGCTTGTAATTCTTGGCCCCCCCTTTTTTTTTTTTAATCCTTTCCAGCTTCCTAAATATCTCCTTTATTTCTTTGCCAGCAGGGAGGGATGGGGTAAACATCGAGTGCTTGCATCAGGAGGGAGCTGGAGGAGGGTGACGGGGCTGGAGGGCATGGCGATCTGCACCCAGCGGCCCCAGGGCCAGGAGACCTCACACTGCAAATCCTCTTGGACTTTAAATAGGGAAGGAAACAGGCATGGCTTTATTTTTGGAAGGGAATGAAACTGCAACTCAAGAAAAGGGTCATATATGTTGCATGCAACCCTATGTCTGGGATGCTGCTGTACCCCCAGCCCACAGCTCCCTCAGGCCATTTCTGACCTGGATGCTGTTGCCCTGAAGAACCCCAATGTCTGTCCCCTCGCCCTCCTGCCAAGAGCCCATCTGAGGGGCTTCTGAGGTCCTACCTCTTCGCTGAGGATCTCCTGGCACTGGGAATAGTTGACCCGTGCAGCCCAGCTCCCGTTAGCGAGGCACTCCCTATAGCCATTGTCTGAAAGAGAGGGTGCACATCAAAGGGTTAAAGGTGTGTGGGGATGGACACGGAGATGTGACCTGTTGATCCTCACTAATGCAGGGGTGATTGACATCGAGCCATCTTTTGCTTTGAAGCCAGCTCAGGTGCTGCCTTGGTTGTGATTGCAGAACCAAAATCTTAGGAAAGTTTCAGACCTGCTCAAGGGCTTTGGGTCTGCAGCAGCTCTGCCCCTCGGCACTGGGGGACCCTGGTGCCTCCCACCATCGAGATGCAGTGGGAGCAGCACAAGTTTGACTCCTTTTCTCCTCCTCTGCACCATTTTCTTGAGTGACCAGGTGCTGTCCTGCGAGTGCTGCTTCAACAGCCGTGTGAAATTTTCTCTTCTTTCCCTGCATGAGGAACTTTCTTTGCCTCCCAGCAAGGGCACAGTGAGTGGCAAGGCTAATTGGGAAGGACTGGCCATGACAGCCTTGGAGCAGCCTCCGATTAGCATCAGCACTGGGGTGATGCCAGCATCGGGGTGATGCTGGGCTTCTGCTATTAACGGGAGAGACGGTGAGCCTCATCAGGGCAATGGGATGGGACAGGGATGGGGATGGCTCTTAGGCAGGCACAAGTATGGATTAATGCAAAGAGACTCCTGCAATGGCATGAGAGGCACCACAAAGCAGGAGCCGTATGTACTCCATCTTCCACTGCTGCAAAAACGTGTGGGACAGAAAAAATCGATGTTTTCTGTGGGAAGCAAGATGTTTCTTTCATCAAAACCAGCACTTGGGTGGTCAGAAACTCAACTGGGTGCTAGGAATGCCTTCAGGCACTTTTCAAGTGCTTTTGCTTCAGCCCTTGTTCCCAGCACATCATTGGCAGTGACAGCGCAGTGACCCGTGCTGGGATGGGATGAGCTACAAGGTCCCCCAGTCCTTTCCCAGATGGGGGTTGCAGAACTTTGTGCCACCTCCAACAGCAGGGCAGGCTCACTCTTCTTCCCCTGTCCCCAAGACAGGGGAAGACATCAGCCATCAGCCTTCCCCCCCTTTATGAGGGCACATCCAGGAGGACCTGTTCATAAAGCTGCTGATGTGAAACCACTCTCCCAAAATTTGGGATATGTCGGCTTTTTTTCCTTTTTTTGGTTGATGGGTCCCACGGACGCCCTCGATGAGTTCTGTACCCACAGATGTATTGTCACTTGTGCCCCTGCAGCCCCTGATGCTCATGGCTCTCTGAATTCCCCCATCCCTCTCCATCATGTCCCCACCAGTGCTGCTCGTCTTACTCGTGGTGTTGTACCGCACACCGTAGAAATATTCGGGGCAGGGCCGTGCAACCAGCTGTCCCACCGCACTCCGGGGCCAACACGTGCCGATCAGGTCTACCGAGGCATTGCAGTGGGGACCTGTGGGGAAGAAGGGTAGAGAGTTAGTGGAGGGTTGTGGGCCACCTCTAGGCTGTTGAAGGTTCCAGATTTGCCCAGAGAACAGGGGCTAATGGATCGCAGCAAGATCAGCCCCCAGAAGAGCCTCATGGCAGACACCAAAGGGTAGAACCCTAAGACTCCCTAAAGGCTCGTTGGTCCATCCTGGCCATGACTATCATCCTGGTCCTGTCTGAGCACCTGGGTTAATCTCAGTTCTGGCACAAAACTCTTTTTGACTCGGGAATCCCAAGTCAGCTTGGGATTCCTTGGCTCTGGTCTTCCAGCCCTGCTCCTTTTCAACCGTTACTTTCGCGTCCAGCCCTGCAACAGCCAGCAATAATCTGGATTTTCCCTTTCCTGGTGGTTACTCCAGCCTGGTGCTGGTGGGACATTCTTCAGGGCCCCTCCAATCTTCTCACACCTCCTGGCTGCAAGATCTCCTTCCCAGCCGTTCCCATTGGTCTCTTCCAGCCTTTCCCGGGAAGAAAGCTCCAAGTCTGTTGCTGCTATTTCAGACTTCAAACAGGATTTGTGTGCTTTTCCCAGCTACACAAGTGTGCTAACGTAGGCATTAGGTAGGCCAGATTGCAGGCTTTTTTATGTATAATTTGTATATATTTAGAACAACATGTACTGTAGCTAAATATGTCTTAGCTACATCTCAAAGTGAGGTAGGAAGCACAAGGGCTGTAATATCCATATAATACAATCCTTGACAGGCAGCAGACCCTGGAAGGGGCAGAGTTCAGTGCAAACCTCTCCTGGGTACCAGGGATGTTTGTGCTGCCGGCGCAGAGACAGACATTGCCGTTTCCTAAGACAAAACACCCCAATTCACAGCTCTCTGGGTGTGAGAACACAGCGTTTCCACTCCACCCGGGCTCCATGGTTGTTACTTGAATGCCTTCCCCAAGACTTCCTGTGGATAGATCTGTCTAAAGAGAGACTGAACCAAAAAAGCAAAATACCGTGTTACTAATATGATGAACGTTTTCATGTCAAAGCAAAAATACCAAAAAAGCAAAATATCGTGTTACTAATATGATGAACGTTTTCATGTGGGAATATTTGTTTTCATTGATTATTGGAAGAATTGGCACCTTGGTTTTTTGGGAGGTTCTCAGAGCAAATTTCCAGTGCAAAGAAAAGGAGGGTTTTCTTCAGGCATCTTTGTAAAGGAAAACAACTTCCGAGCGTGTGAGCTGGGGAAGCATCAGAGCGTGGTGAGCGTTACCTTCTGCCTTCCATAGCTTGTAGTGAGAAATTAATTTTAACAATGACCTTTGCTTTTAGCTTTGCTAATGTGTATGGTTGCTGCGGCAACCTTCACTTTAAGTTAACTGTTTTAAGACACTATTTCTTAGGAAACAAAGTGCGTTTAATCACGTCTAGTGTTTGTGTCTGTGCTTATCTGCATCCATTTGCATTCATTGAGCTCCTTAGTTGTTTTGACCCAAATTTGACAGAGAAATAGAGGGTCACAGAAAATGAAATCCCTCTTTAAAATTTTATAATAATATTCATCCAGGTAGAGAAAAAACAACTGGTAATTGCTTCAGCTAAGGATGAAGTTAAATTGCAAGCGCTCTCCCTGTCAGCCACCTGGGAATCCACCCAGGTGAGAAGCCACATGAATATCTGGAATAGGAAAAACTCCATTTGGAATAACCCAGCATGGGAAAATGGGGCTGGCACAGTGCTAATGCCCAGAACAGCTCATGCAGTCATTGAAAACCCTCCCTGTGACCTGTGGGGCTGAGCACAAACTCCATTTTCTCCCCATCCCCTCGTGCCTTGGTTTCCCTCCTGCATCCCAGGGGCTGTGCTGGGGCACGGATGCAGACTGCTCAGGGAGGACAAGCAGAAGACTCGGTAATTAAAAGTCAGCGCAGTCAGAGAGCGGCAGGATTGGCACTCTCCATCAGGAGAACAAAACCACAACAATACCATTAATAACCAAACCCAAAGTAGATTCGTGGAAATGACGTGGTCAGACAAAGGTGGCATTGTTCTGTTACACCTCTGCTCAAGTCTGGATTTAATATCTCCACGGCACTTGATTTAACGCTAATTGGCACTCTCATTAAAGCACTATGGCCCACCAGATGACAAACCGAGTGGATGGGTCTTGTGGTCCCACCCCAGCAGGGATGTGGGGTGAAGCTGGAGCAGCATCACCAGGAGCTCAGCCCTCTCCTCATCCTGTGGGTCAGGGTTCTGGGGTGACATTCAGGCTTGGGGGGTGCAGTCAGGTGAGCAGAGAGGGACTCAGCCAGGCTGTAGGAGGCTCCTGGGACTTCACCCTGTGCACAGAAGGCTTCCCCCCACCGCTGTAGGCTGTATTTTGAGGTCTGACCCACCAGTTTTTAATCTAGTGGGTGCCTGTAATATTTTTCCCAGGCTCGTGCTACGAAACGCTTGATGAAGAAAAGCTGCTCTTTCTCTTCTCTTCTCTCCGGCGCATAGGGAAATAAAAAACCAATCTCCTGCTGGGGAAGGGTTAAGTAAAACAGTGAAGGCAAAGAGTGCCGTGAGGGCTTCTACATCCCGTTTGCCCAGCACCACCGTCTGCTCCAGCTGCTCCCCAGCGGCACACGGCTCCCAGCGTTTAGAGCACTGTTTAGCATGGAAATTATATGTATCAGTGCTAAATGCTTTCATATCTGCTTTGCGGCCCATCCGTATTTGCAGGGGGATTATTCTTCCAGGTTCTGCAGACGTCTGCTCCAGCTTTCTCAGCAGCGTTGGGTGCACAGACACAGCCACGGCCTTTGCAGCTTTACAGCAAGAAAGGTCAATGAATTTCCTACCTGCACCCAATCCCCCCCCGATTTGGCTCCCTCCCGCACAGAAACACGGCATTTGGGGTAGGAAGGAGTTGGTTCTTCTTTGAGATGGAGAACGTGGCACGGGAGAAGTCACTCAAATCCCTTCTCACCCTATTTCCTTTGGGTTGTGCTACTTTGAGGCAATATAAAGCATTTCCTATCTTCTGAAGAAAAAAAGTGGCTATCCAGGGACTTAGACTGAGACAACTGTATCACAATAACTGTCTCAGGATAACTGTAGCAATATCTCTCCCGTTTCTATAAAACATCCTTCTCCAGCCTCCTTCCACCACTCGCCGAGGCCCCTGAGATGGCTCCAAGCTAAAGGCAGGCAACTGTGTGAAGCCTGGCAGGGAAAAGCTCTCTCTGAGCAAATTTAAAGAGGATGGAGCATGTTTATCCTGGGCCAGCACCACCAGACGTGTGGCCACGGTGCTCTTGAGCTGGCGCCAGGAGGTCTGAAGTGTTATCGTACCATCAAACCATTGCTAGGATGGTATGAAGAGGAATAAAGCAAAGGTTGATGCTGATATAACTGTGTGGGTAAACAAGTTCTCGTCTCACACCAGGCAACGCTTTGCACCAGTGCAGTCATCCCAGTTTGCTGCTGTGTCCCCAGGGACACTGTGGCTGCTGGAAGGGCCAAGCCTCTCTCCACTTGTGCAACGCAAAGGGGCCAGGAGAGACGATGGAAATCTGAATCACAGGCTCATTCCTGTGGGTGGGAGTGATGGGGTTATTTATCTAAGGTGTCTCAGGAGGCTGAGTAACAGCTGAAAGGTGTTAGCTCCTATCTCTACCAGTCCTGAGCTCTTACTCAACCACGATTATCTCTGTCCCTCCCTAATGTCCTCGTGACTGAGTTGCTGCTGCCACCTCCTGAGCAGGCTGAAGCCCCTGGATCCTTGAGGGTGTCCCTGCTGCAGCATTTGCATTTGGTAATCAGGGCTTCATCAATATAATCAAAAAAGTCAGTCTAATCAAAATATACTTGCTGTAGCCAGCATGCAAAAGGTTTTTCGTCCCTCCTGAGCAGCTCCACCAGGCTGGTGGAGCAAAATGAGCCAAATCACACCTTATTGCCTCCCCCTTTGGGTGAGCCTTTGGGAGGATGTTCTTATTTCAAGCCACTGATGTGCCAAGGAGGGGCAGTTCGATCCCAGCTGTGGAGTCACTCAGGTGCTAAACGCTTGAGTAGCACCTTAAGGCATAGAGGGAAGTGGCACTGGGGGACAACCTGTGTTAACATGGGGTTAAAATTGGGGTGGTGGAGCTGCTTGCCTCCTCTCTGAGTCAGGCTTGGGTACTCAATAGGGCTGGGAGTAACTGTTGTTGTCTCAAAATACTTAGATCCTTGCTCACAGCCCACCTCCAGCACTGCTTTCAGTGGCCTTGGATATTTTATTTATCTTAGTAAGAGGCCAGTTCTTAAAAAATCCCCAGCAATACTCCCAAGCATTCAAGTTCCATGATCCTCAATGTAAAATAATTACACAGGCTAATTAAGTGTTATGATAGCAAAGAGCCTTTGTAATGAATTTTCGGCTGTTGCTATTCACCATCACTGACTGTCCCCTGGGGTCTTTGCTGCTATTCTGGAGAAGAATAAATAAGAGGCATCAAAAGTAGCTTCTGCCATTGGTATTTGATGCATCTGCTCAGTGTTGTCACTTATGACTGATCCATGTACAGCATATATATTTATTGAATGCATAATGTAGTGGGCTGGGTTTGGGGTATGTGTTGTTTTCCTGATATGACCCATAGAGTGGTTGGAATTCTGTTATTACCAACAGTAGCAGCAAGTGGTTTATTCCCTGGTATCACCCGGGGTTTGCTGGTGGGTGAGCAAAGCAGTATAATCCCTCGCTGGCAGAGTTTTCCTAGCGAAGACTTCTAGTTTGGCTACAACTGAGCAGAGTGGCTGGCAATGATTTTACTGCATCCAGTCCAAAGTGCAGTTTAACTGCTGTAGCTGCCGCTCACGCTGAGATGTGCCAGGACACTGTTTCCTACCAGAAAATCTCCTCACCTTCATCCCTCCTCCACTACAACGAAATCTATGAATATAAGCAAGCTTCTATTGACATCCCTGTTTCCTAGATGATGGAGCAAAATGGCTTTATCGATACAGGTAGACACCTAAAACATTGTGATTTTTCCATATAGATGAGTTCAAATTCTACGGTTCCCAAACCTGCCCCAGTATCACTGCTCTCCCTCGGCGCCAAGTCCCTGCCAGGACTCATCGTTGCCTCTTTAGCCCCTGCTCAGCTCCTTTATTAGTATTTCTGACTTGGTGGGAGAGATGCCAGCGAGGCTGAAGGGAAAAGAAGCGCTGATGTTGTTAATTTGACCTTTATGAATTTCAATTCGAGTCTCTCCCCCGGGGAGTCAGTGGGTGAATGAAACAGCGGCGGCAGGAGAAGGGATGGCTGGAGCAGCGTCAGCGGTTCGGGGAGCTGAGCTGGAGCGGGTGGAAAGTCTCTTGGTCAAACTGTCACCCGCTGTGAAACGTGTTTCCAAACCTGCCTGATAAAG
This sequence comes from Calidris pugnax, assembly GCF_001431845.1. Lineage (NCBI taxonomy): Eukaryota > Metazoa > Chordata > Aves > Charadriiformes > Scolopacidae > Calidris > Calidris pugnax. The sequence goes on from NW_015091045.1 coordinate 1,308,667, forward strand.
TGCCCGCGAAGGAAATGCTCTCATCGCTCCCTGCTCCCCTGTGCTTCTCAGCCAGAGGCTTTTGCTATATCTGGACCAACTTGATTTTCTTTATTGAAATGCAAAGCTACGCTCCATTCCCCTCCTTGAAAAACCCTCCAGTTTTTTGTTTGTTTGTTTGTTTTTTAAAAAAAACATTTCTAATTCAGTTCTGCCTAGCTTCGGTGTTATTTTTCTTTGCTTTAGGTGAACTTACATGGCAGGAAGAATTCTCTCCTGCAAAGGAATCAGCTGTACACCCCTCTCTCTCCTGAGCACACACACAGGACTGAGGAAAACAATTTATTGTGATAACAGTTTAATAGCTTAAAGGAGTGAGTCGTGCAGCCAGGACCAGCTAGGGGTATTAGCAATTGGGTGCCAACTCTTTGGGCTGATCCAAGCTTGAATGCTATGAATGGTGAAACAACTCCTCAAGCTCTCTGAGCTCACTCTGCTTGAGTGCTTTCTGCTTGGGCTGCTTTGGAAAAGTCTCATCTATTAATTAGGAAGAGGCTTTCCCATCTGCTCGGATTCCCCCTTCCTTCCTCAGGGAAGTGCCCTGATGGGACGTAGTCCTGCATCTGCTGGGAGACGCTTTGCCCCGATGGGTGAAATGACCTTGTCCCTCCCTGATGGGCTTCATGGCAGGGTGAGGAGAGGAGCAGCTGTGCACAGACCCCGGGGAGCTGAAATCATCAGTCTGACAAATCTGGGGTCTGAAGCAATCTGTAGGCTGGGAGCCCTTGGGACAGGCACATATCCACCCTGGACATGGGGTGCTGATCCTCGCTGCATTCCTTTGCAAGCTTTATCTGGGAATTTCTTGGCTTCCAGGCATTTGGGTGTGCAGCTGACCGGACTTTCCCAATGCACCACATTGACCTCAAGTGGTGGAGAAAATACATTCTCTGCCTGGAGGAGAAAATATTCACTGCTGCTGAGGAAAGCAGCCTTTCTGATGGAGTGGCCAAGTGTGTGTGGATGCCCATGTGTCCCAACACCGGCCAGAATCGGGGGTTCATGGAGAGGTATTTCTGATGTGTCCCTAAAATACCAGGTTGGACCATCACACCTGCGCAGGGAGCCTGAACACCAAGGGACATTGCCCTGTGTTGGGGACAACATGCCTAGATGAAGATGGGTATATCAATGTTGATAACAGTCCAGGGCAAGGGAGCTCTGCAGGGCTCAGCTCTCCACTTCCAGGGATGAGGATTTGCAATGCCTGCACCCCATGAGTCTGGTGAGCATCACCCCGGGTCTCTTTCCACCGCACTTCAGTGAGCAGAGATCTTTCAAGCTCAGTGCATGTGCCTCGGAGAGTGCTGGCACCCTGGCGGTATCACTGTCCAGCCAGGCATCCTCATTAAAAAGTGTGAGATAATAATAATGAAGGGACTGGTGACCTGAGAGAGGAGGAAAACCCACGCTGGGCTGCGTTTCAGAGGGGGGATGCTGCACACGGGCACAAGGCAGGACCCTGCCACGCATCCAGCCGATGCCCTGCTGAGCCAGGCGCCGGGGGACCGCTGGGGCTCGTGTTGTTGGCATGTGCCATTTCCCAGGGGTTATGCAGGCATTAACAAATTAAGTCTCACGGCCTCGCTGCAATTCTCATTAGCGTCATCCTAACAGCTCTCCATGTTAAATAGCCTCCAAACAAAGTTTGCAGTTTTGTAAATATCCCTCCCTAGGAATCGCTGCCTGAATCAGGCAGGGTTTAAACAGACCCCAAGGATGAGGGCTGGCGCTGAGCTCCACTTGCCAAGCAGCAGACAGAAGACAATTAGTTTCATCTCTACCTCTTGTTCCAAGTCCCCTCCCGGAGCTGGAAGCGGCTCTCACATGTGCCAGCCCCATCCCAAATTAATGAGTTACTCAGGGATGACAGGTCGGATGCCTGGAGGCACTGGAGATTTTGCAAAGCTGAAGCCTGACATGTTGTGCTCCCCTGTCCCAGGGTGAAGGGCACTGAGGCACACTAAATCCTGCTTGGACTCATGCTAATAAATCCCTACAGAGCAAAGCCTGATCCTTGCAGCAAGCAGCACCCACTGCTTGAGGGTGGCGGAGATTGCAGGGCACATCCATCAGGAAAGCCATGGCAGAAATTGTCCCCCCTCTCTGCCCTCTCCCTTGGGATCAGGGGGTTTCAGCAGTGGGTGGCAAAGGCCATGAGCTGGGCACAAGGAGGCTCTGGGACCCTGGGTCGTGTCACAGTCTGGTCTGGGCATCACAGAAAGTCCCTGTGGTGCTTGGCCAGTGCTTCTATGGGTCAGCGCCCACGGAGCTGGGCTCATGTTGCACCAGGGAAGAAGAAGATAAATGCCATTTATCACAGCCTAACATGGCCAAGGACAACCCCCTTGATGAGCAGAGTGAGGAAACCTTCAGGGAGCAAAGCACATGAGTGATGACCAGGTTGCTCATCTGCACTGTGCCCAGGACAGACACACGAGCAATTCCATTGCCACTGGCAGCCTTGCTTTCCCTCAGCTTTCTGCCTCTGCCTGGAGGTGCCCTGGGGATGCTCCTTGCAGGGCTGTGAGCCCTGGGCTCCGCCGATCGGCCAGGCACTGAATCAGCTGGTGCCAAGTTGTAATTTTTTAAGAAGGAGTTTTTAATGCTGCTGTTAATGGGAGCCATCTGTCAGCGCCGGGCTTCCACAGCCATCCGTCACCCTGATGGAGAGAGCTGCTCCGAGCAGCAGGGACCGGGGCAAGCTGGGCAACTGCTGGGTGCCTGCCCTGGTCTTCATTCAATCATGGGAAAATGAACTCTGCGGCATCCCTGAGCCGGGGAGGACTTTTCTCCTTGTCCCTGTGAGGTCCTCTCCCTCAGCCACCTTTCCGCTCTCAAAGCCCGTCACTGAACCAGACCTGTCACTGCCGAGGTGACATCCAAGTCACGTCTTGAATATAGGCTAAAAGCTGGTTTTGGCACAAACACATCGTGGGTCTGACCCGGTTGGATGCAAACCCACGTATGGGTGTTGAGCAGGAGTGAGAAGCCTATGAGCCTGCTGGTCTCATCCAGCTCAGATGAGCCAGCCCTGGCCGTGGACATGTCCCTAGAGGCTCCTCGTGTCTGGTGGCCTCCCAAAGTGCTCAACGGTGCACATCGAGGAGTGCTGGGGGATGGAGGGCAGCTGAACCCTGAGGACAGGTGACATAGTCCCTGCAGAAAGTCAATACCTCCAGTTGTCACCCGTGGGCAGGGGGGTGGACACAGGGGATAAAGGTCCTGGTGTCCCTGGGCACAGCAAAGAAAGGGCAGCATGGGAGCAGTGGTCAGGCAGATGTCTCTTTGCCCACCTCCCCCTTGAATCCAGCCCAACAGACATCTATTTTCTCTATTTTTAGCTCTCCTGAGCTCTGCATCTTCTATCTGCCTCAACTGTCACCCTCCAAAGAGGCTGCTGGAGCAGCCAGCACGGGGCTGGAACACAGCCTCAGCACACCCCACCTCCCCCCAAAAAGGAGCCGGGCAGCTGCAGATCAGCCCAGAGACACCCCTTTACCCCCTCTTCCAGCCACCCCTGCCACCGGGGTCCTGTGAGGATGGTGAGGGTGGGCTGGGGATGCAGGACACTCACCCGTGTGGTTGGTGACAGGCGTCAGGCTCTCGCAGTACTGCTCTTGGATGGAGGCTGCGACCGGGCTGTCCCAGAGGAGAAACGCCTGGGCAGGGAGAGAGCAGACCACAGGCAGGGTTATATATGCAATACACCACTTCCCCAGCCCCCCTTCCCTCCTTGGATGTGGCAGCGGGTGGCTCACATCTGAGCTTGTCCATGTCTCGGTGGATGCCACCCCCAAAATCTGTACAATGGACTCGTACCCATTTGCAGAATGGGTTTCCCCGCCCAAAGGAGCTGGGCTTCTCCAGCCTGGGGCTGTGAGATTGATGCTCTCTGCTCTGTTTCCTACCCACCGATCCTCTCCTGCCCCAAATATCCCCCTCGGCAAACCCTACTGCAGCCCTGCCCAACCCCTGCCAGGCCACGGAGCTTTTGCTATTTAGCAATTTAATCAACACTTTTAGTTTTAGCATCTTTGCATCCTGAGAGCAGACAGGGGAAACATGATGAGCCTGACACCACGCTCAGATTTTCAATACCTTATTAAAATCACAGCCTTGTAAGCTGTCAGTGGGAAGATGTTAATACACATCCTTAAGGAGATCTGATCCACAGTCAACTGAGTCCGGCTAAAGCCTTTTTTTTCAGGAGAAGGGCTTGTCTGCAAACACTGCCATTCCCATTGCATTGGGAAGCTTTGACCAGGATCTATCCCATCCCTTCTCCGGAGCAGCTCCTGGCTGGCTCTGCAGCTCTGCTGCTGGTGAAAACCATCGACTCTGTCTGCACGGGGAGCTATTTTGGAAAAAAAGCTACTACTGAATTATTGTGCCTTTGCAGGAGTTTGGGGAAACTACAACGGAGAAAGGCAATTGCAAGTGGAAAGCAGCAGAGGGATAACGCAGTGAGACCCAATGCTCACCAGGGAGGCAGATGGGGGAAGGAGGGGACCTGCTGTTTTGCAAAACGCACAGATTTCTACCAGAGCAGCTGCCCGCTTTCTCCTCTGGCTCCGAGATGGGTGACATGGTGACACGGGCTGATCCCCTGATCCCCTTGGAGGAAAGCTCGCTGCTGACTGACTGAACGGCAGAGCTGTGCACCGAAATACAAGCACATACAGATCCCCTGGGGGGCTCAAACCTAAGCCTGGAGGCAGGAAGGCTGCAGCCTCCTCTGCTTGCGAGGGAGCTCCCAGCTCTCAGAGTGGTGGGCTCAGACCCCAACCTGTGCTGAGCCAATACAATGAACAACCTCCACCTTCCCCTCCAGCCAGACTGGTCCCTGGTGCCTGATGGGCTTCCCAAGAGCCATTTACCCTCAAAACTGCTCTGGGTAGGGAGAAGATGGTCCTTCTCTTGCCCTTTAGCCATATAAACACTGGCTGCTCTTGCTGGCACGCTCAGCAATCCCCCGCGCCTTACCAAAGCATTAGCAGGATTTATTCAGACACGGAGACAAGCTCAGCACCCACTTGCTCTTTTCCAAACAACTATTTACTGCCTTGGAAAGCTGGTTTTGACAGCGAGAGAGATGTCAGGCAGACGTATAAATGGAGCTGAGAATAGCTTCCTTGTTATGACTGCTCCAGATGGCACAGGGGAGCCGGTAGCAGAACCCTGCCCCAAACACGGGCGCTTCATGGAGCTCCTATTGTGCTGGTCCTGCAGGAACCAGGCACCTCCTGGGTCTCTTTACTGAAAGCTGAGACCACCCAAACTCCAGACATGGGGAAAGCAAGGTGTAGCAGGGTCAGCTCCCCTCTGTGCCCATTGGACCTGGTGGCTCTTTGCACGAGTAGATGAGATTAAAGGTTTCCTCGAGGTGTAGTGGGGTCAGCTCCCCTCCGTGCTGGTGCCCACTGGACCTGGTGGCTCTTTGCATGAGTAGCTGAGACTAAAGGTTTCCTCCCAACAGGGGCCGGGAGGGTTTTCCTACCTGAACGGGCTCTCAAGTGTTAATTGGATGAGTTTCTCCTAATCGCAGCCTGCTCCAGCCTGGCAGTGCCCGTTCTCCTTCCAGACACAGGGAGAGGTCTTGGCACGGAGCAGCAACATGGACCAAGCTACATTTAGAGGGGGGAATGGATGGAGTGCAGTCCCTGGCACTTTGCAGGCTTTGTAAATGAGCTGAAACAGCTACGGAAGGAAGGAAGAAAGGAAAAAAGACGTTCCCCCCAAACACACCAAACCCTAACACCTTTTTTACCAGGCTCTGAGTCTCGTCTCACTGCGATGTGGCCGATGCTCTTGATAGAGGCAGAGGTTTTTTACCTGCTCCCTTCAGCCCCAGCTTGAGGAGAATAAGCTGGGGAAGGCAGCCTGCTCCAGCCTGGCAGTGCCCGTTCTCCTTCCAGACACAGGGAGAGGTCTTGGCACGGAGCAGCAACATGGACCAAGCTACATTTAGAGGGGGGAATGGATGGAGTGCAGTCCCTGGCACTTTGCAGGCTTTGTAAATGAGCTGAAACAGCTACGGAAGGAAGGAAGAAAGGAAAAAAGACGTTCCCCCCAAACACACCAAACCCTAACACCTTTTTTACCAGGCTCTGAGTCTCGTCTCACTGCGATGTGGCCGATGCTCTTGACAGAGGCAGAGGTTTTTTACCTGCTCCCTTCAGCCCCAGCTTGAGGAGAATAAGCTGGGGAAGGCGGCAGCTGTAGGTGGATTTGCACAAGCCAAAAGCATCCTCAGCTGGTACCCCGACGGTCGGGCTCTCATCTCTTTTGCCCTTTGCAGGTTACTTGGACCCCTCCCCAGGCTTTGCAGAGAGAACAGGTCAAAGCTCTGTCCTTGAAGAGCTTCGCCTCCCAGGGCATCGCTGCCGTAAGATGCCACATGGCACCCAGCAGGTCCCAGCCTGGCTGGGCTGGAGCCAAACACGCCTCAACAGCCCCGAAACGGCGGTGGGTCGTGCCCGGGCCAGAGAGGAGCCGTGTCCCTCTGCCCTCCTGGCCCTGCTTTGATTAGGTTATGGAAAAATCATGCTCTGCGGTGAAGGACACCTCCATGACCTCTCTCAGACTGCCAAAATCCCGGAGAGCTTCAGCTGAGCGTTCAGCTGGACGGGGAAAGAGAGCAATCTGCTTTTCTAGAAGCAGCCACTTCACACAGAGGTCCTGGCCAGCCCGGGGACTTACTCCCACGGGGATGATGGTTCTGCTGGGAGCTGCACGGGCCCCATGAGGCTCCACGCTGGCAGCAGCTTCTCCCCCATCAGGAGCTCCCAATGGCTCCACTACTGTTGCCTCCACATTCGCCCGGCTCCCTTCTAGGCTCTGCTAACATCTTTGATTTGCACACAGGGAGGCCCCACCACAGATGATGGTGGGACTGGGTTGACCTCACTCCTGCCTTTCACCCCCACATTCCCTGCAGAAGGACCAACCAACCCCTTCAGCCCTCGCTGCACGGCTCACACACCAAAACCTGAGGCTGCTCCAGTGTTTGCTGCATCCCCCACACCAGCTGTAGTCAGTGTCCCACTGCCCTCCAAGTCCCAGCAGGGAAACTGAGGCACAGAGTATCACAGAATCTTCTAGGTTGGAAGGGACCTTAAAGATCATCTTGTCCAACCGTCAACCTGACTGACAAAAATAGACACCCACACAACAAACAAGGAGCATCATCACTAAACCAGACCTCCCAGCACTACATCAACCCGTCTTTTAAACACCTCCAGGGATGGTGCCTCAACCACCTCCCTGGGCAGCCCATTCCAATGTCTGATAACCCTTTCAGTGAAAAAATTTTTCCTAATATCCAGCCTGAACCTCCCCTGGCACAACTTGAGGCCATTTCCTCTTGTCCTGTCGCCTGTGACTGGAGAAAAGAGACCGACCCCCACCTCTCTACACCCTCCTTTCAGGGAGTTGGAGAGAGCAATAAGGTCTCCCCTCAGTCTCCTCTTCTCCAGGCTGAACAACCCCAGTTCCCTCAGCCTCTCCTCATAAGACTTATTCTCCAGACCCCTCACCATCTTTGTCGCCCTTCTCTGGACCCGCTCCAGCACCTCAATGTCTTTTCTATGGTAGGGGGCCCAAAACTGGACACAGTACTCAAGGTGAAGTACCATTTACTCAGGCTGTGCTGCACCACATGGAGCTTGTTACTCCTTGCTGGACCCACCAGACGTGTCCTGCTGTGATGCCACTGGCTTTTTCGGAGCCATTCTTTGTGATGGACACAGGGTGGCAGGTCCCCTGGGCCAGGAGATGAGGCACAACGGGCTGGGACAGTGTCAGCTCCCGGGCATGAGGAGGCTGTGGGGGTCTCATTGCTGGTGTGGGTGTGAGCAGCAAAATCACACACACACACACACGGCGTCAGTCTCTGTGACCCGCCGCTGACCTAGCAGCAAAATCCAATTAATAACAATTAGGAATTAATGTCCCCCTGCAGTGCTTTCCCTCTCCAAAGCAATCCACAGATATTAATTAATATATTCACATCCGAGTCAAGCATCGCCCCCCCCTGCACCGTACTACCCAGGGACAGGCTTGTCCCCCCTCGATATCTCATTGCCTCAAACAAGATCGGATCTGCGTGGCAGGAAGGGCTGACAGCTCTGAGCAGTGAGATAGATGGCTCGTAGCCTAATTAGCAATTTAAGATGGGGCCTGGGTTTTCCACCGCCGAGAGGGCTGTAATTGGAGAGTGGAGTGATTAGCGGGACGAAGCAGTGGCTTTGCACAGAGCTGGAGAGGTCAGGGGGAGCAAGGGATGGTGATGGCCACCAAGACCTTCCTGGGAGGGTGGTCAACACCAGCCACCCTGGAGTCATCCCTGCTGTAGGGACCTTTTTCACCCATCACTTCTGCTCACCGGCTTGGCTGGGCTCGCTGCCTCCTGAGACACTTGATGGGCAAGAAGAAAAACCTCCTGGGACACACGGAGCGGGGAAGGGCTGAGCACAGTCTCTGCCCTGGACCTTCACTGGGGTTCCCCGGGGCATCAGGCTGGGATTGAGCCTGCTCTTGGCCCTGAGCCTGCAGAAAAAGGTGCCAGACTCCGGGTGTTAAATACAGGGAATGTTAAAAGAGCTGGATGCCAACCTCGGATGGCAGAGCAACATCCGCGGTGCTTGAAGGGAGGGCACGGAGCAGCACATCTTGCCAACATCCCAACCATAGGGTGGAGGTGGCTCTGAAAAGCCTGACCAAAAGAGCTGCCCCTTCCAATGGGCTTGGAGGTGGCCAGGGCACCTCCAGCCTCTGCTGCCCAGCCCTCCCTGTCCTCTGCCTTCGCTCTTCTGGGTGCATCCCTTTGCCCTTGTCTCCTTTGACTTCCAGACATTGTCTTCTGTAGCTGGGGAGCTTCTCACCACCTCCACCTTGAGGGCTTTCACCTGGATAACTCCCACCCCCAGCCCAAGCCACGAATGAGACCCCCAGGGCCACGAGTGAGACCCTCAGGGAGCATCTTGCCCATGAAGGATTCTCCCTACAACCCCCTACCTTAACCCTGAGCTCGGGGTTCCTCTGAGACCCCCGTTTCACTGACAACCCCCCCTCCTGGTGCTCCTCCACTTGCTTTTCTGCAAAGCCACATCAGAAGCCCTGCTCGCATCGAGGCATCAAGGCAAAGCGCAGGCAGCGGAACGAGGCTCAAAGCAAGAACCACGGGGGGATTTTCTGTGGCTGATGTTACTCAGGGGGGAAGAGCAGGCAGCGAGAACGCCTCCATCTGGCATTAAAATCTGTGAATTTATGAATTTAGCCATATTAGAGGGCCAACCCCTGTCGTGCGCTGACAGGGGCTTTGGTGTGAGTATTTATTCTGTTTGGAGTCGCTCTGTGAGCGTGCTGGATGCAGATCCTAACAAAAGAATATCAATCAGGGCTAACCGAATGCCCTGTAAAACCTGATTTATGAGCAATTAAAGGTTTTTTTCTGGATTAAGCTCTGGTCTCTCTCACTTGCCATGAATAATTCTGACTTATCTATCAAAAGGGGCATGGATTTTTGGGGATAGGTGGAAAAAAGAGAATAATTGCATTCGGATGTTGGAAGCTGAAGGCACAGACATGCTGGGGAAGGGGACGCTGTGAATCAAAGTGGCTCCTATGGCATCCAATTTTTTTGCCAGAGCAAAGGCTGCTGAAGAAGAGTTGGAGCGATGGACACAAGCACAGGGGAGGGCTGTTTTACCAAAGTGGTTGTATTAAACTCTCCTGCAGATTGTACATACGGGGACCCGTGTGTATTCACAAATATTTTCATTTTGGGGTTGGAGATTTGTTTTCCCCAGCTGCCTCCCAAGCCCCACATCTTGGCTACACCAAGCTCCCTCCTTCACCCACCACCTTTTTAGGGTGATACTTTGGGATGAACATCTCCCATTTAATTCACCTTTAATTTTCCTCCAGTTTATCTGCATTCACAGCTAGGGAAGCCTTGCCCACACCAAAGCTGCGTCTGCCATTGCCTTTCCAGGGCAAATAGTACAGGATTTCAGGGTGGAAGAGGGACTATGATCTGCAAAAGACCATCACCCTCTGCCCTCTGCCATCTGAACGGAGGCGATTGCTTCTGGGTGGGTGACTCATTGATAAAGCAGGACACTGCAGAGAAGGAGGGTCTCTTCTATTAGCTCAAAATATGGTTAGGGAAAAAAAAGAAAAACAACAGATGGGCCTCTGGGAATGTTATGCCATCTTCAGAAAAAGCCACCCGCTCATGAGTGACAGCTCTCAAGCGTTGGACAACGGCTCCTGGGCTCGGTTCGTTGAGGGAACCCCATGCTAATGATTTGTGCTTTCCTTTGGGTCCAAATACTGTTCTCCAAGATAAAACCGTGGACGCAACCTCTCTAAATGCTGCAGACTGGGACCTCAGCTCGAGCTTGTCGCTCACAACAAACTTCTGGGCCAGCCCTGCGCAGGATTTCTGGTGAGCAGAGCTGTATTTCAGGGCAGGGCTGAGCCGGCTGTGTAGGCTATTCTCATCGTATTTCTATATATTCATCCTATGGCGAGAGAGCAGCTATTCTGGGAACAGGCTGTGCCATTTCCATTCACTTCTTCACTAGGAGATGCGAAACCACCCGGATGATTTCATACACACTGAATCAACTCTGGCTTTTAAGGAAAGCGAGGACTGGAAGAGATCCCCAGGGTCAGCGTGTCCTGCTACTGCAGCTCCGTGTCTTACGCAAGGGTTTGAGCAGCGAAGGGGCAAGGGGCTGGTTTTTGGGCTTATTGCTGCTGGAGCCGATTGAGGGCGAGAGGAAACCACCCCACCCCCAGCATCAAACCCTGGGTTGTTTTGGTTTTTTTTTTTCAGAAAATGCATTTGCAAACAGTTTTATCAGCCCCAGAAATGTCATCAGTTCCTGACAAAGCTGCAGGTGAACTGTTTCTTTTCAACCACTTGTTTAGTTTGTTGAAATACCTTGCAGGGTGCCAGAGAACGTTTTGCAGCAAGTTTGGCTGCTGATCTGTCTGTCCGACCACCCCAAGGGATGTCTACCCAGCAAAGCAAGGTGGGCAAATGGATGCTGAACTGGAGCTGCTGGCCAGATGCTTGGGGAACACCTTAACGGTGGCACCCCAGGGACCTGCAGGCTTCAAAACCTGCCCGAGCAGGGGAGATTCTCCCCTGGTGAGGTCTATTTTGGAGGTAGATGGAGGCAGGTCTGTGCTGGACGCTGCTGTGGGTGCTCCCGGCTGTAGAGACATACTTGAGGCTGGACTTTCATTGTCTTTTAGCCTGCCCTGTCCTCAGGAGAGTGTTGGGATTGTGCTGGACCACAGTCTGATTTTTAAATGCATATATTTATAAGAAAAAATAGATAGTTTGATTGCAAAAGGGTGTTTTGTAGATTAGGTATTTCTTTTTGGAGCTGGTTGGGAGAGATTTCTCTTTGCTTGGGCTGATTATCATGACCCCCTCACGGTTCCAGACCCACCACGGGAGTGGTTTTGCTCTCAAAGTGGAAGGTTTTTGAGCATTTGGCCCTCCATCCTCAGAAGGAGACCACCCTTGAGGGACATGTCGGGGTGGCGAGGGAAACTCCCGAGCCTGAGGAGGTTTAGCAGAGGATGGGAGCTGTTGAGCTTTTTTTCTGATCACTTTTTGCTCACACAGTAGCTATTGGGAGGCATCATGGCTTTCCCCATCTCAGCCAACTCCGTGGCTTTGCCAAGGGCGTCCCCACATATTGTCCAGGGAGGACCTGGGCTGGGGGGAAGAGGTCCTGCCCTGTCTCACCTGCATTTCTTACATGGGAACAAAACCTGAACAGGGGAATATAACTGCAGAGGAGCTCTTATAAAACAGGATTAGGGGTGTGTAGTTATAGGAGAAAGCAGCTGCTCTGAAGGGGAGCTTTTAAAAGCGACACCAACTTGGCAAGGAGGTTACCGGGCGCACGTCAGCTCTTCTCATCCCTTAGGTGAGAACTTTCCTGTCCCAAAGGTGCAGTTAAATACTCCTCCCTGCTCCTACCTCCAGCGATGCAGGGTGAGGAACCAGCCCGCGGGGTAACGGTGCTAACGGGGAGGGCTGACCCTCCGCTTTTTCTGCCAGCTTAACTCTGCAGTCACAACTGGGCCACTGAGACAGCATTTTGAAGAGAGCTAGGCAAATTATTTATTTTTTTTTCCTTTTAACCCTCTTTGGCACAGGGCTTTGATTTAATCAGAGACCTGATCATTTTGTTTAACTGCCTACCTAGGTTTGTTCAAACACCGTTCAGGGTTTCAGTGGAAACCTTTTCCCCTCCTCGGTTCCCCAGGGTTTGCGATTTAAACGTGCTTTGGGCTGGGAACATTTCCTTTCTCGATGAGCCCTCCGGGAGGAGGAATATTGCTTCTGACAAAGCATTTGCATTTTGTGCAGAGCTGCAAAATTAGCAGTGGCTCCAGTTCCAGAGCAAGCAATTTAGAGAGGAAAGTCTTCTGCTTTGCGGGTGGGGGTGGGGGTGCGGGGGGGAAAGGAGAGGTTTCTTTAGAAAATCAATTTGGGTTACAATTAGGCATTGCACTTGTGTTGTCCCCATCCATCACATCCCCATAGTGGCCACCCCCTCCCAACAGCCTAAGGGAAACTGGTGGCAGCTGGTTTCACTGGGAGGTGTGAGGCAGGAGCTGCTGGGAGAGCTGGGCTGTGCTCAGGAGGACCTGGCTGCAAGTCCCCCCCATTTAATGATCCCTTCACAGACCCCAGCCCCCTCCTTATTAGTTTTTGGGTATCGTGAGCTTTTGCCAAGCCCCCATCCCTGGACTGGAGGAATTCTCCCGAGGGCCCTTTGTGTAGCGGTTTCTCCCTTTACTTTTCCCTTCCTTCAAAGAAACGGAAAAGTCATTGCGGAGGAAGCAAGCGGCACAGGGTGCGGAGGGGTGATGGGGAGGGAGGCAGAAAAGGACTTAGAAGCATCTTACCTGCAGGAGGAGGAGGAGGAGGAGGGCAGGACGTAGGCTGGGCACCATCCTTAACTCCCACTGCGCCCAGCTCTCCGGGGCATGGCTGGCAGCGGTCCCTGCTCCCGCTGGGCTCCTTCTGCCGTCGGGGATAAAATCCTCTGGGCTCCGTGCGAAGGAGCGTGTCGGGGTCCCGGCGGGGCTGCCCGGAGGCGGACAGGTCCCTGTCGCCCTCCCCTTTGCTCAGCGACTCGTTCCTGCCTTTTATAACCTCCCTCGCAGCCGGTCCTCCGGCTTCCCACCTTCCAGCTCGCCTGGCGATGGGCTACATCCCTCCTCGCCAGCCTCCCACTCCCCCCTTCTCTCCCTCCTCCTCTTCCTCCTCCCCTTTTCCTTCCTCCACCTCCCTACTGCCTTCCAACTCTATTTTAATTTTTTTATTTTTTTTTTTTTCCTTTCTCCTTCCCAGCCTCAGCATCTTTAGCAGCAGAAACTTCCCACCGGTCCAGGGAATCCTCCACAGCTCCCCCTGGACCAGTCTCTCCCCTCTCTGCCCCCCACACTCCCATTTTGTGGGCTCTCCTGCGGAGGGTGTGGGGTCCCCTGGGTCTGTGCAAAGGGCTTGGGGCTGCAATTTGTGGGAGGGTTTATATATTCGGGGATTTGGCTTCAAGGCTCTGGCAGAGGGACTGGGGGAAGGGGAGGCTTCTCTTCCTCCTGCCACCCTTTGCAGCCCCTTTGCAAACTGGCTGGAGAACACAGAAGGTGGTGAGCCCCCCCTTCCCCTTCCCATAGGGATCCCAAAGGGCTACAGACATTCCTTGGGAGGGAGATGCTCCTGGGACAAGAAGGGGATGTGGAGCAGGTGGATGTAGGATAGACAGTAAATTTAGATTAGATATTAGGAAGAACAACTTTGGTGTGAGGGTGGTGAGAGCCTGGCCCAGGTTGCCCAGAGAAGCTGTGGCTGCCCCATCCCTGGAGGGGTTCAAGGGCAGGTTGGAGGGGGCTTGGAGCAACCTGGTGTGGTGGGAGGTGTCCCTGCCAAGGGCAGGGGGTGGCACTGGATAACCTCAAAGGTTCCTTCCAACTCTAACCGTTTCGTGATGGGGTCCTTCCATGCTGTGATGGGGGCACTTGATCATAAAGGGGGGAAACTGAGTCACAGAGGAGGTTGGGGTGCTGCTGGGAGGGTGTTTTTTCTCACAGGGTGGGTGGTGGAAGGGACCGAGCTGCTGGGGCAGGAGCAAGGGGACTTGAAGTGACAGGAGGGGAAGACTGTCTGGGGGAACATGTGTCTGGGGGGTAGTGGAGGGGTGGGGAGCAGCAGTGGGTGGTGCACGGGAGCCTGGATGATGCTCTTGGGTCTTGGCTAACAAAATCCCCCCTTCGATGCCTAACCCTCAGACATAAAGGGTCTCTGTCATGCCTCTCTGTCTCACCTACTGTCCCCTGGCATCCTCCACCCTGGGCTCCTGGGGAGGGGTGCCCCACATCCCAATGCAGGGGAGTCTGGATGATGCTCTTGGGTGTTGGCTAACAAAATCCCCCCCCAGTGTCTAACCCTCAGACATAAAGGGTCTCTGTCATGCCTCTCTGTCTCACCTCCTACAGTCCCCTGGCATCCTCCACCAGGGGCTCCTGGGGAGGGGTGCCCCACATCCCATGTCCCTTGGGGATGCCATGGCCAGGCTTGGTTCCATCTCTGAGCTGGATGAACCTCTGGCTGGGTGAAACCTGCTCCCTGTGCCAGGGCAGTCTCAGGGCATCCCTCTGCACCCAACTGGAGCTTGGTGGGGGGGTTGTCCCAGCTGTGGCTGATGCGCCCACCCCAGGGAGAGAGCCAGGCTCCACCTGCCCATGGTGGCCTGGCAGCAGAAATCCAGGCAGAAAGTTATGTTTTCTTATTTCCTTAGGGAAATAAGGAGAGCCAAGGTATACTGTTGGGAAGGGGATGATGGAAGACATTGCTATTGGGGTCACCATCCTGGTGGGACCAAAACTGTTTCCCCTACCTGATGCTGGTGTATCCATCAACCTCTCATGAAGTGCTGGACCTTGCTCCCGTCCTTGTCCCAACCACAGCCTCTGCCTCCATGGCTGCAGACCACGGTGTATTGCAGACAGATCAATAGGAGGGCAGTGTCCTTTGATGGATTCATGGCCGAAGCCTCCATCCATCTTTGCTGAGCTGCTTTCTGTCTCTGAAGCATGGGAGAGGGCAGGAGGTGATCAAGGTCCTTCCTGCATCTGCTGGACCAAGGCACAAGCGGCCAACCAGGGCTGCACTCCAGCACATGGGTGCAACCAGTGACCCATCCCAGGCCCCAAAGGGTAAATGCTCCTGGCCCAGTAATTAAAGGGAATAAACAGCACAGACATAAGTCTTCCGGCATTAGCTGGATTTAATCAACTGTGTCATTGCTCTGGCAAAGAAGTTCAAAAATATGTAAAGCTCTGGTAAACTCAGGAAGCTCTTTGTTTCTTAGGTCTCCTAACATCCCTACCCCTGAGAAGCGACGGGATGAGACACGGTCCAGAACCCTTGGCTTATCTTTCGCTTCAATAAGCCCAATTGAAAATGCAAAATTTTCTTCAAAAAGGCTTGAGAAATCTCCCACACCCTTGAGCAGCCTGGATTCAGCTCATTCACTGAGTGCATCGTGGGTCCAGGACACAGCTCCAAGCTCTGGTTTTGGGGGGCTGCTCAGGGCTTTGTGCACCCCAGGGCACAGGAGACACCTCACAGTGGGGAGCACTGGGGACCCCGTTTCTATGCTGGGACCCTGGGGATTGTCCTTAGCCATCGTGGTCTGCCCATGGCCACCAAATGGGGCACGTGCAATGGCCACGCTCTTTCTCAGGTGCCTAAAGTGCGAAGGTGAGGGGAGGCAAGCAAAAGTGATTATCAACTATTTTTAGTCAAGGAATTGGTTGCCAGGGACATGAAGATAATTCCTTCCCCATATATCAGGGAAATGGCTGCAGTGCTGTTTGAAAGGCCTAATTGAGGGGATTTATAGTAAAATGCAACTTGTCAGATGTGGCAAAGGAAAAATAAAACAGTCCCTGAGACAAGGAAATCAGTCCATTCGTCATGGTTAATCTCAAACTCCTCGGTACGGCGCGGAGACAAACGTGGGAGATGGGTATTAGGGACGGGGAGAATGAAGAGAATGAAGAGAAATATCGGATCTCCAGGAAGGAGGGAGAGGAGCGATTTAGCCTGACTTTATCTGCCTTCGGTGTATTTTTATTATTGTTTTATATAACTGCATATGGGTTAACACTCCTGTTTCTGAGCAGCTCCACAAAGGCTGCTGTGTGTGCTCTGCGTGACTTACACCACCACAGTGCTCCTACATTGTCCCCTGCAGGCATCCCCTCCCCTTGTTTGGGAAAAACATGCAACTCCATGTGTCAGTCCTGCACAATGGGAACAAGACCAGGGCTGGTCTCTGCACTGGGGGAATGGGGCACACGTGTCCCTGCTTCCCACATGGGGCATCAGTAACAGTGTGGGCCACGGGGCTTTGCTTCCAAGCAGGACATCTGCAGGGGAGAAAATAATCCTCGATATCATGGACATAGAGATCAGGCTGATGGAAGAGTGGATTTTGGCTTCTGGGCTGAAAACACAGCTGATCTCAACAGTGTGCCTCAGTTTCCCTGCTGGTGCGTTAGGACTGTTTCTTTCCTGCGTAAATTGAGTGAAGCTGAGGATGCTTTTCAGCTCAACGCTTGGTGGAGGAAGGGCTGTCAGCACGTGGAGCTGCGTTAGCAACTGCAGGCTGTGAAAAAAACCCAACCCAACCCATCAGGTTTCTCCCGGGGAGAATTGCTTTTTGCCCTGGTTTTAAAATCCAGTTTCAGGCTTTCTGTCCTGTGTTCCTTCTCCCTCTTCCTAGACCTGCAGTGTGGGGAAGACCACGCTCTCAAATTCTGCCTGACAGAAGAAAGGGGTTGCTGGGACCGGTTTTCACTCATTCCAGGTCCCAGCATCATATAATCGTGCCCCAAATTTGAGTCACCCCATTATATTTGACCGCTCTGTACTGTCTGCCTCGTCCCTGCAAGGTTTTGGCTGCTCTGAAAAGAAGAGCAGGAAATCTTAAACCACAGACCCGCTGAATACGTTGCAGGGAGGGAAGCCAACGGCTTGTTACTCAATCAACAGCCTCCTTTAACGGTTATTGCCTTAGAACTCGGCTGGCAGAAAGGTTTCTTGGTCCTGAAGACCTTGGGAAAGGCTTGGGTGGCCTCTGGATGCTTCAGACCCCTGTTCGTCCCGTCAAACCCTGCCGGGGATGCAGAGTTGTCCATGCAGCCACGCCAGGAGAGAAACCAGTGTCCTCCTGGGAGAAGGAAAACCCAACCAAAACACGCGTTGGGCTGGGTTTTGCTCTGACTCACTGCTCCACGCAGCAAACGACTGATTCCTTCAGTACATGGATAATTCTCTCCTGCCCTTTCTTCTCCCCGTGCCAGACTGTGTGCATCAATAGGAGATACTGGGTTCACAAAACCCCCGAAACTGCATATTAAAATAAGCAAACTCAAGAAAGCTGGGAAATGTACAGAGATCTGGAATCTAACTGAACGTCTCATTTGATTTCTGAGTATCTTAAAATAGCTTGTCATATTTTTCAAATTTCTTTTGGGAGGAAGTGTCAGTTTTGAATAGAACAGAAACACAAAAGCTTTTGTTTTACAGCTAATTAAACCTTAAGGCAGAACGCTAAACTAATCATAATAATAGTCATAATTATTATTTTCCTCAATCAAAACGCTTTTAGCTAAGTCAACTGAAATTTGCCGATCAGCAGATTGGCATTTCTGGTCAAATAAAACGCCGCCGTTTGTGATTAGGGAAAAAAACTCCGTGGTTTTACTCCGGAGGCTGGTCCCATCAATCCAGCAGCAGAAAGTACCCTGCTTTTGTGCACCGTGTGGCAGAGAGATGCACAGCCCTGCCAGCACCGAGCTGTCCTGTCCATGGCCGTGTCTCCCTTAGCAGCCCAGGGACCCATCCTCCCTTGCAAGGTGATGTTGGGTCCCACCTGATGGAGTTGAATGGATGTACAAGAGTTGTGTGGATGAAAATGATGCTGTTGCATGGATGTGCATGGTGTGGTTGTATGGTTGGTGCAGCTCTGGTGATGCAGGGACATGCCCATGCCCCTGGGCACCCACCAGTGGTGTGGCCACATCCACAGTGTTGCACATATCGCAACCGATACGCTCTTCCTTTGGGCATGACCACAACATCATGGGCACGGACACGCTGTGGGTGATGGAAACATCCTGCAGAGATCACAGCAAGGACTGGGACTTCCTCAGGAATGGCTTGTGGCAAAAATACCTCCCCACTCATCAGGTCCGTAAATGCCAGTCAAAGCAGGAGAGACTCTGGATGTCTTTCAAATCTGGTTATTTATTCCCCGTACATTTGATGAAATATTAATCTCCTCATCTCCAAAAGGCAATCAAATAAAATCCAGAAGGAGTGACGCACAGGGCCGCGGTGCAAGAGAGCAAAAAGCAGCAAAATAAAAATAAAATAAAAATCTAAACTTAATATAAAATTCTATAAAGGGCCTCTCTCCGGTGGCACAAAGGGCAGAGATGAAGTGACCAGGTGCCCTTGGGGCAGGTGGACTTGGGAGGCTGAGCAAGACCGGACCAGGAAGGGTATGAGGAAGACTTGGATCAGGAAATTGCTTGGGTAAGTCTTAAGCTCTCACGTGAGGGCTGTTGGTGGGATTTCTTTGAAGGTTTCCCCTTCCTTCTCTTATGCCTTAATTAGAGGGTGGGCTCATGCCAAGACACCAGCCCGCTTGGGCCATTGCGCTCGGAGATGGGAGGAAGCCAGACGGTGGATATGTTGGAGGTGGTGCCGGCTGTTACTCGTAGCAACCGCGCTGTTTGGCAAGACGGTGACTGGCAGCCTCGTGGGGAAAGGGCTTTGGCGTGGGGATGTTTCCCTTCAAAGCTCAAGGCTTATTCAAGGCCCCATCTCCATCTGCTTTCAGGGCAATGCAACCTGGAAATGGACTCTGCATGACTGTGTCCTCCAAAGATGTCCTCCTCCATCTTTCTAAGCCCAAGAGCCATGTTGGCTCTTGGAAAAAATTCATGGCTACTGTGGATGATGCAGGTACAAAGTCGTTTGTATGTGCAGCCAAAAAAAGTCTGGCAAAGTGTCATCCAGTTTTCTGTCCTTTCAGCCCATTTTATTTGTGCGTTTGGGGATGTTGGTGCATCTTTTCTTCACAATAATCTCACAGACAATCTCCTGATATTTGATGAGTCCAAAAACTTTCCACCTTCTCTGTTTCTCCAGCCGTAGCCTGCGTACAGGTGGGGTGGTTATTGTGGGAAGTGATGGGAAAGCTAGCTTGCCTACTAGTTGAGTGATAACTTGGCCGCATAGGTAAAAATTCTCTTTCCACCAAATGTCAATAATCTCACAGACAATCTCCTGATATTTGATGAGTCCAAAAACTTTCCACCTTCTCTGTTTCTCCAGCCGTAGCCTGCGTACAGGTGGGGTGGTTATTGTGGGAAGTGATGGGAAAGCTAGCTTGCCTACTAGTTGAGTGATAACTTGGCCGCATAGGTAAAAATTCTCTTTCCACCAAATGTTTTTCTCCAGACACCTTAACTATGATCCTGTAGGTCCTCACTGCTTCAGCTGGGCAACTATAAAAAAGGACAGTAATATACTGGGCATTTCTTTTGGTCTGTTCTCTTGTTTTATAAATTCCCTTGGTCCATGAGAGGCACAGAGATTATTAATATACCTGTGATGCTCCATTCCATAGAGTTTAAGGTCTTTGGCAGTTTGCTAACTGTGTCTCTCAAGCGTGTTTTACTCCATCATTGCTCAACCAGGATTACTCCCTCATTAGGAATAATTAACCACTGAGTGAGGGTCAACCAGAGGACTGCAGTGTATTACAAGGGGAAAGAGGAAATCACAAAGCTGGTCTGAAGAAGGGGATCCAGGTTGGATGGGGATGCATTTCCCTCTTCAGCATATTTTCTTGAATCCCTTAGTGGTGGGCCATCGTGTGTGAACAGAAAAGTCGTGCGTGGCAGCCTGCGCCTCCCTCCACGCACATGGAGCATCGCTGTGGCAACTGCAGTAATTGCTTCTGCAGAGCACTTAATAACAGGGCAGAGCTGCCTTTGGAGCAGGGCATTCCCTTTGCTGGATGAAGAAGAAAAATTAAAAGGAGAGGAGGAGAGGAGAGGAGAGGAGAGGAGAGGAGAGAAGAGAAGAGAAGAGAAGAGAAGAGAAGAGAAGAGAAGAGAAGAGAAGAGAAGAGAAGAGAAGAGAAGAGAAGAGAAGAGAAGAGAAGAGAAGAGAAGAGAAGAGAAGGGAAGAGAAGCCTGCTTTTCCTCCTTTTTCACCTCCCCGAAAGCAGCATATCCCACTTGCAGAAGATCTCTGTTCCTTCCAGGCTGACTCCCCTGGCTCCCCTGTGCATGTTCTAGGCTATCTGGGATGGAGCCAGGTACAAAGTTAGAGGCATCTTTCACATCCAGGCTTTTGCATGGGGAGTTTTTGACCTCAGGCTAACAGGGAATGCCTGCTGGCAGGAGTGATGCTCACTAGTGAAAAATCAGCTTGGGCCGGGCTCTGTCTGTGCTGATGCTGGGCTGCAGAAAAGCCTCGTCTCCTGATTCCCCATCATCAGCCCCAGACTGTGTGTCCACGCCATGGTTCAGGTGTGCCCTGGGGAAGGACAGCCCTGCCTTGCCATATCCCAGCTGCTCGGCACTTGCTGAACAGCAAGACAGGACACCATCCCCAGAACCCCTCTGCATGGCAATACAGCAGGACTGAATCCAGCAGCAGAGCCCTGCACATGCATTGACAGATGTCTGCTATAGCTCGTTCTCTCTCCCCATCCATCTCCCCTGCTTTTTCCTGCCTGCTGCAGAGATGACAGCCTCCAGGGTGCTGGGACCCCGGAGCAGGGTCAGGATGTGCAGCAAGCAGCCTCAGCATCTAATTCAATTCTCCAATCAATCTCGCTGCTTGTGTTTTGCCAATTATCCAGAGAAGCAGCTCAGAAACCAGCCGTGATGGCAGCACAGATAACGGTAGGTTTATGTCTTAAGCCCAGGAAGGAGATGGGCAGCAGCTGGAGCTGCCTCTTTGTTCGTGTGCCAGGAGAAGGTGCATCTGCAGCACTTTTACCTGCGAGCAGATGAAACCCACACTCAGCTCTGCTGGGCACAGTCCTTCATCCCAGCTCTTGAGCTTTAAAGAAAGGCAGCAACATCCATTCCGGAGCAGGGACCTGGTCTCATGGGTGTTTTTCTACTTGAGGTTTTGTTGCTACAAGGGATGACTCAACAGAGCTAAAGCCTCCACATTGCCATTAGCTCGAGCATAAACATCTAAATTAACTAATTTTGAAAGGTTTTGGCTCCAGTTTGGCACTTCAGCACACCGGTCTGCTCAAAGCTACCTCCAGCTGGGAGATGTGCTCAGCAAGATGCACAATGCAGAATTTGCCCCAAGCGAGCTGCTGCCTTTCAAAGTGCTTTGTACTTGGATAGCTTTCTAGCTGCTAAGGAAGTTGTCACCGTGTCCACAAATCCTTCCCTCACGGGAAGGAACCGTCTCTGTTTGCTTTCTAGGCAAACTAGAGGTGTTTGTGCTGCTATTTGAGTCCCAAAATACTGGTCTGTGTTCATGCTCCAGCTCCTGAACCTGCAGGAATGGTCACCTTCTGTTGAAACAGGACAACTGGAAAACAAAGGCTAGAAAATGTGACCGAAAGGCATCCAATTTAGGAGGGTAAGAACTGAGAAGTGGATTTTTTTTTTTTTTTTTTGTTTAAATTTATAAACCACCTGGAAATTTAGTCTTTTTAATAGCCAGGACCTTCCAATCAGTGAGGGTGACTCGTTCCAGATCAGGTGAGTGGCTCCCCTGAAGATGAAGGTGCCAAAACAGGTAAAGTGAGACACAGAAATGCCCTTTGAGAAGTTCTGGTGCAGGAGATATTTTTCCTGGGCACTTCCAAGGGCAGATCGCAGGAGCTAAGGCTACTTTGTGGGAAGTTGCCACTTCTGCCACCCGTAAAACCTCACAGATATTTCCCTTCGGAAAGCCACGGGGAGGAGACTTGGTTCTTACAGAGTGCCTGGAGCGTGCTGGAGGTTTGGCAGCTGATAAAAAGCCTTTAACCTAAAATTAGCGACGGAGCAGGAGGCAGGGGAGCGGGCAGGGAGAAGCAGGTCAGACCATGAGTGCCACAGCTGCTCGGGCTGCTCACCCAGGTCTCCAGTAACATCAATGGGGGTTCTTCTCCATTCTTGGGATTTCTACTGCTGGTTAATCCTTCTGACAGCTAATCCCAGCCCTGGAGCACACCAGCCCTCTTAACATCACCTGCCCTGTCTCCTTAAGCTTAGCTCGGTTGCAGGTTCAGTAATTAAGTAGTGGGTTTTCCAAGAGGCTCCTCTCCTCCCTGTTTACAAGCATCTCAGGTCAGGGTGTCCTCCACAGATTCATTTAGCTCCTATGGGCTGAGCCATGCTTGCAGGAACCAGAGTAAAAGCCTTTCTGGACTGCTGGGGTTTTAGATGAGTGCACCGAGCTGCTGGGTATTTACAGCTGGGGCCCTGCAAGAGGATGGGAGCCTGGTCCAGCCTCAGAGGGATGCTCTAAGGTCTTGGTGTCCTTAGATGCCAAGTAACAAGGATGCAAGAAATGCCTTAGTGGTTGCAGGTTCAGTAATTAAGTAAGTAGTGGGTTTTCCAAGAGGCTCCTCTCCTCCCTGTTTACAAGCATCTCAGGTCAGGGTGTCCTCCACAGATTCATTTAGCTCCTATGGGCTGAGCCATGCTTGCAGGAACCAGAGTAAAAGCCTTTCTGGACTGCTGGGGTTTTAGATGAGTGCACCGAGCTGCTGGGTATTTACAGCTGGGGCCCTGCAAGAGGATGGGAGCCTGGTCCAGCCTCAGAGGGATGCTCTAAGGTCTTGGTGTCCTTAGATGCCAAGTAACAAGGATGCAAGAAATGCCTTAGTAAGGTAAACTTTTTTGAAAGAGGAGGGATGTGTCCTTGTCCTTGGCCGAGTTTTGTCCAAACAGCTTCCACCGTGGCTGAATCCCCAGCTCCTGAGCACGGTGCCATGTGCAAGGAGGTCAGGACTAAATGAATGGCCAATCTGTCACTGCCTCTGGACAGAGACCGGACATTTATTATCCCGCGTGGTGCACCTATAGGGAATGCCTGTCCTGCACTCTCTGCAGACAAAGCAGCATGGGCCAGGAGAGCAGCGGTGATTTATGTCATGCTGCCAACATGCTGAGCCAGCGCTGGAGCCTCCTGCACCCAGTCCCTTCCCAGGGCAGTGAAGTGCCTCTCAAGCAAATTCACACGTGTGCTCCAAAGGCAGCACATCCAAGACAGCGTCCTGCTCTCTGGTGGAGCAATGTAGGTCAGAAACCTTCTTCTCTGAGGCACCTCCATCCCTCCGACCTCCTCCAGCAGAGAAGAGGACACATTCCAGGATTATTTCTAGGGTCCTGCCTGACATTGGTGTGTTCAATCCCACTGATGTTTCCTTGCAGGGACTACACTTGCCTGGCATTTCCTCAGCTCCTGCCTTCAAGAGCTGGGGTTTCCCAGAGGTTCCCCTTTCTCCTTCCCAGTTTGGACAGAGAAAACAGGGGCAGCAGCCACCAGCCTGGCTGGGAGGGTGCAGGATCCCTGGGAGGTGCCGGCTGATGGGGTCTGAGAATGCATGAAGGGAGCTTGGGGAAATGAAGGAGGAGGAGGAGGAGGAGGAGGAGGACTGACAAAACAATGGAGGGAGCTGAGAGAGAGGGAAGGAGTGACAGCAGCAGACCAGCAAGGCTGGAAGAGCAGACCGCAGGCAGATGGGAACCTTTTGAAAATTGGGCTAAACCAAACTGGCGTCCCAAAGGCCAACCCCTCCGTCACGAGAGGGATCTGGACCATCATCACCCCGTGCAGCATCCTCCGCCTGCGTCTGCCGGAAAGCAGCGGCAGCTTGGGAAATCAGGCCCTTTTCCAGTGTTTTTTAGCCCAAAGAACAATCTGCTTGGGCAAAGCAGGGGCTCCTCTGTGCTTTCATTTCCCATATTGCAAACTAAGCTTAAAGCCCAGCTTGTAAAGGATGTTACAGAAGCAAAGGAGAGCGTATCAACGCTGTAAACAGGATGAACTGAAGAACAGGATCCCAGTGCGATGTGTGTGCAGAAACCTCACAGGGTCTCTTACCACAAACACAAACACCCACCTTCAGGCCCAGGGGGAAGAGTCATGCTGCGTTTAAGAAAAAGGGGATCCCCAAGGAAGTGTTGTCCGTGGCTGGATGGGGGTTTCAGGAGGCACTGTGCTGCTGCTGGGTGAGGGGCTGTGTCCCAGGGCTGCCACCCGGGTGGGGACAGTCACTGCACAGTCTGTAGATGCCACCTAGGGGACACACACAAGACCTCAATCCACTTCTTGTTTATTGGATCATAGAATAATAGGATCATAGAATGGTTAGAATTAGAAGGGACATTAAAGACCATTTCATTCCAACCCTCTGCCGTGGGCAAGGACACCTCCCACAACACCAGGTTGCTCCAAGCCCCCTCCAACCTGCCCTTGAACCCCTCCAGGGATGGGGCAGCCACAGCTTCTCGGGGCAACCTGGGCCAGGCTCTCACCACCCTCACACCAAACAAGTTCTTCCCCACATCTCAGCTCCATCTCCCCTCTTTCAGTGTCAAACCCTTGCCCCTCCTCCTAGGGCTCCCCTCCCTGATCCAGAGTCCCTCCCCATCTCTCCTGGAGCCCCTTGAGGGACTGGAAGGCTGCCATAAAATAAATCCTAGAAGGACCAAAATTGGGGCCCCAGAAACATCCACTGTTTTTCACATGGGTGCTCAGCGGACTGATAAGACCTCATTGCTGATCCATGAGCTTTTTGATGTATTTTCAGCATTTCAGGCTATTCCTGCCTCTGAGCAGGTTTCATCTGGGCTTAGGTTTTACTGTGGTTTGCAGGAATGGCACACGCTGCCGTGACAGGGAAGTCCTGCCATGTTTGGGCAAAGGAGTACAAAAGGACAAATGAGTAAATAACCCCCTGCCTGCTGAGACATGACTCTGATCTCTGCACACACAATTTTTTAGCAAGAGAAGAAGAAAAAGATGCAGGAAATATAACTAATGTGCACAGCCATTATGTTTATGCTGCAGTGAGATAGCATCGTTGATACAATCCTGTCTAACCTGAGGCAATCCAGGACCTTTGTTGGCTTTTGCAAGCTCAAGGGGTTGCAGAGGCAAATTGCTTCTCAATGACAGACACCAGGGAGTGGAGGTTTGCTCTCAGAGCAGAGGTCCACCACCACAAACCAAAAAGCTCTGTTTTGACCTCTGCTGAGGCCCTTGGGTGGCCAGAAAAATGTTAATATTGTCAAAGTCTACCTGGGTTTTAAGCATTGCCTGGACCAGAGATATTTTGATGAGCTGTGGTTTTTCTTGCAGTCTTCGATGTTGTTTTTTTCCTATTCTCACTCTGTTATCATCATTTACCACGCTCAGTTAGCCAGGGACCAGAGGCACTTGGCTTAGCTTGGTGAGGTGAAGGAGCCTGTGCATCCTTTTTGAGATCAGCCCTTCTTCCCTGTGATCCCATCAGACCCCAGGGTTGCTCTGCTCCCTTCAAGCTGCTTTTATTTCCTGTCGATCTCTGTAAGAGCTTGACTGTGCCTTAGGTTTTACTCTAACATGAGCTTTGTAGGGCTGCAGCTCCCATCAGGGGTGAGGAAAGGAAACAAGGGGTGAGGAAGGGAAACACTGCTGATGCAGAGCAGGGCTTGGCTGTTGGATGCTGGGTCTATGGCAATGGCTCGGCCAGATTTCCATCCCTAAATCTGCTCTCTGGAAGCTCAAATCATCCCCCCATCATTTCCCAATAGCGGGACAAGCCCAGAGCCTGGAACTCCTCCATGTCATGCCCTGTGGCTTCCCTCCTGTGCTTATGCTGCTGTGATGAAGGTGCACGGGGAGCTTGAGCCGCAAAAGTAATAGTCGTGAAACGAGCTTGTGTGATTAACCTCGTTATTCCAGCCAAAGGACCTGGATCAGCCCCCAGCCAGCTTAATGGCTGCTCTGCGGATATTACCCAGCCGATACATCTTCCATGTAATCACTGCGCTGGAAGGATGAGACAGACTGATCTATGGATGTTTGCCTGCCATTTAACCAGGGCCTGTAACGGGGACTGGGATTATTTAACACAAAACTATTCAGGGGCTGGGAAACGCCGTTCAATGGGAAACAACGATCCTGTCAGCTTCATTGGGAAAAAGACCTAAGGGCATCCCAGATTGGGAGAGTTTGGGAGCTTGGGAGAGTTTTTTTTAAGGCACTGAAATACTTTGTAAAGCAAAGCCACGTCTTTCACCTTTGTTCTTTCAGTTCACTTTGTTTAAACTTTTATATTGCTCAGTGGGGGAAGGTCGTTATCAGTCACTGTGGAGGTCTCCACACTTTAAGGGACCCACCCCAACAAGACATCTGCGTTAGGTCAGATGACTCAAGCCCTCAGCAAGGCAAAGCCAGAAGAGGGAAGAAAGTCATCAAAAAAGGGAAAAAAAAATCAGCTCAAGGAATACATCAAAAGCATCAAGTGAAGGACCGGCCAGGCTGTGCGAAAGCTCTGCAAAGCAAGGCAGGGCTATTTGCTGAGCCTTGTATAACCCCCACACAAAAATTCCTAAAATCTTCCCTGTAAAACGAGGTATAGTTGAGCTGATGGAAGGGAATTATCCAGAGAGACTCTGCTAATATGTTGTGACAAGCTCCCTGCTGCAATGCATTAGGTCTCCACTTAAATGCAGCAGCACAGAGAGAGCGTGAACGAGCAAGAGCTAGAGAGAGGTTCCCTGTGCTCAGCCGTGGCACCAGGACTCCTCAGAGAGGGGGAAAAATGACAACCAGAGTCTCTGGCACTGACCCATGGCAGGAGATAGCCTGGCTGTGTCAGTAAATACTTTGGATCCTCATTTGCTCCGAAATTGAGGGGTGGAGGTGGGTGTGGGTGGTGGGTTTCCAGCTCTGATGCGTCATGAATATCGGAGGTGAAGAAAACCAGCCAGGCAGGATCAAACCCTGGGCTAGGGGATGCTGGTGAGCTACAGCACATCACCAGGCTCTTCGGTATAGTCTGGAAGCCAATAAATCTTAGTCAGGATCATACCAGCAAAAGAGCTGGTCCTAAAAAAGTAATTAGATGTGTGTGTGTCTCTCTCTCTGCCTGTATGTATCTCAGTATGTATGAACTTATTTCCCCAGTTCCACTATTTCAATAACAGCCGTTCCCTGGGGATGTAAGAGTTGGTACCAGCAGGAGAAAAAAGGCTCTCACATTGCACAGCGTGATATGTGAACTGGAAAAAAAAAAAAACAACAGGCTTTCTCTCCACTATGATTTGCAGAGGTTTGCTATTTGTGTTTGTGAGGGTTTGGAGGACCACGGTGTGTTCACAAGAAAGATGCCTCACAACCAGCAGGTCGTTGGAGCCAACAGACCAAGGAGGGGACAACCTTCATCTGCCTGGACTCGCTGGATTCAGATGAAATGAAGACACAGGGAATAATTCAGAGGGCCCAAGAACAAGTGAAGATGATTCCACTTCTGACAGAGATTATCTGCAAGGCAGAGTCCACCCCATCTCTTGAAAGCAGAGGTGGACAAGGCTGTGTTTGTCCCCTTCTACCCCCCAGCAGTGTTGCTGCTGGAGGGGATGAGGATGGGACAGGGTCCCAAAGCTGTTTTTAGCCTCTAAAGCCACAGTTGGCATTCCCAGGGACTGGACCCTACTTTTCCTCCTCAAACCAAACCAGCCCACATCACTGGATGCCAAATATTCCCCCGATGGTGATGGGACAGCGTCAGGCTGTCCCCCAAGAGGGGCTGGGGTGGAGGGACTTTTCCAGGCATCGGTGGCTGCCTTGCAAAGAGCGTGGAGACCTGCTCATCTCAGGCAGGCTGACAGCACGAGCAGTCCCTGCAGAGGGAATTGCTGGAGGCAAAGAGCAGATCTAAAGGATCAGATGGAGAAGGCTGAGTGGTGCCAGACGGGCAGGCAGCGCGCGGGTCCAGCGGCAGCGCCTGGGGGAGGCGGATGGGTGAGCAGGGCCCTGCGTGGGACCAGCTGTGATAACTGCTCTGCTCCACAGGGAACTGCCTGGGGGGACCTTTGCTGGATTAAAAAATGGAGCATTTCTGCGCCTAATTGACTTGACAAAAGCATGCCATGCCGGAGGGCAAGAGACAGTCCCAGGTGGTGGCAGAGAACGTGCCGTTGCCCTTGCCTCGGTGGCCACCACAGTTGCCTCAGACCTCCTTGCCCTGGGCAGTGTCTCCAGCCAAGTAATTTCTGACGTCCCTCAGGTGCCACACGCTCTTTTTCCAATGCTCTCCTTTAGCTTCTTGAAAAGAAGGTGTGGGTTAGCTCAGTGCCAGAGCTGAGGCCAATTCATCCAGGCATGAGCAGAGAGCAGCAGCCCGCTTGTTCACAGCACCCCGCTGGCACCACGACCCCCCTCAAGCATCACAGCCCTGATTTAAGGTGCTCTTTGCTCCTAACCCAGCTCTCACTACAGGAGGAGTGGAAAGCTTTGGTTCCATTCACAGCAGACCCCCACAAACCCACAGGTCAGGATTTCTTCCTGCTCAAGTCCTCTTCCAGCATCAAGTCTCTCACTTCTGGATAAGGGTGAGCTGCTGAATAAGAAAGTCATTGCTGTAAAATTTTGGCTAAAAGCATTAAGGGGAATCACAGAGTAATTTAAGTTGGAAGGGATGTCTGAGGGACTTTTGGGTCACATTACATCTTGTGCTAGGGCTGGATCCTGAGACAGGCCCAGGGATGTCCCTGGGAGAGCTTGAATTTCTGCACCAAGGGTAGTGTCTGGTGACAACCATGCCATCCCCTCCTCAGCTTGGACACCAGTGGATCTGGGTTCACCACCTCTGTGCACATGGTGCCACTGGGGACCTGAACAAGGAGGGCAATCCCCGTGTCCCCTGTGAAAGAGCCACCTGCCTGAAACAGCCTGGAGACAGCCAGGATACCTTCTCCATCCAAATGGTCAATGCTTCTCCTACCACCCTTGATTTTTTTTTTTCTTCTTTCTCCTCTTTCTCTTTATTTTACATTATAGCTCAGCTTCAAAAGTCTTTGAAAACTGTATTTAGAAGCAATTTGTATCTACAACCTTCTCTTTTTCATATCAGCCTGGTCATTTGCTATTCACAGTTTGCAGAGATTTAATCTCATTGTCTCCTGACAACTTCCATTTTCACTTGTGCAGGTACTGAACTCTGGTGAGGTTCACACTTCAGTTTGAGACACATTTCTGAAAAGCTCTTTCAATTGGAGGCAGATTCCTGGCTTTGCTGCAATTTTAAAAGTATTTGCATATGAAATAAAAAAGGCTTATTTTAGGGAGAAATGCCAAAGGGCTGCAACCAGTTAGGGCCAAGTCCTGAAAACTGGGAAACTGGGAGCACCTGCACTGGGGGAGGAGGGAAGCAGGAAAAAGGTGTGTTGGGTAGGGGGAATAGAGAGAAAATGAACAAGCAAGGGTGAGAAAGAGAAAGATGCAGAGGGCAGAGAAAGCAGTGTGTTGCAATGTCTCTCTTCCCTTCAGTATCTTGCAAGAGAAATGCAAATTTTTCTTTTTTATGGAAGGGAAAAGAGATGAACTATGAGGCTGTCCTATAAGCCATCACCTCTGGAGAGCCTAGGGTGTTTTTGAGGACTCTCAAGGCTCTCATGCTCTGCTGGCCCACAATAAAATAGCCAGTAACCCCATCAAAATCCATCCTTTTGCACTGAGGCAAGTCCAAGATCCAGCCAAATTGGAGCCAGGGTGCAGCCCCCAATCCCCTGCCCCTGGAGAAGGGCCAAGGCTACTCTTGGTGGTGGTCTGCCTGTGCAAGCTCTTGGGTTCAGGGAGCCCACAGGCACACAGCCCTCAGCTGTCTGAGCTTGCCTCCAGCCCTGGAGATCCATTTTTTACCATTTCCCTTGCACTGACCGCAAACTTGGGGCTTCCCATTCATTGTTTGTTTAAACAGCATCTTGCAAATCAAAGTCAATTGCAATAAACTGAAAAGGAACTGAAATGAAAATAACCCTGGACGTGACATTCCTTGGAAGCTGCCCGAGTCTCTTTGACCCCATGAAGGCACCATTTAATTTGCTCTTTGGAGGGAGGCTCTGATCTCCCGTGGTCTAATGACTGTGTGCACAGCCGTGTGGCTAATTGCTGCTTTTGTCTTCTTCACCTTTTATGCCCTTTTCCAAAGTGAACTAGGTTTCTAGAGCAGACAGGAGCAGCTGCCAAATAGAAGCAGGGGGCAAAAAAGGAAAGAGCAAGTGCTGGACTCAAAGCCCCACTGGCTTAAACATATGAATTACTTATAAAATTCATACATATATGTGTGTATGTGTGTCAGGCCCAGGATAGAGTAAAGGGGGTTGCAGAGTGAGATCCATCAACTGGAAGTTTGCCTGACAAAGCAGGCTTTGAGCCATGCACACCAAAACTGAGGAAAAAAAAAAGACATCTTGTTACCATTGGCCCTGGCTTCGTCCTCTCTGGTCTTTTCCAGGCTTTCTCCAGGTCCCTGGTTTTGAAGGTAGTTCCCTGGCTGGGTTGTCCCCCTCAGTTCTGCACCTTTTACCTGCCCTTGTACCCCCATATCCCCCTCCTGTTTATAGCTCCCTGGTCTTCCAGCTTGGGGCTGCCTTGGAGCTGTGCAGGTGCCTAGCACTTCTTTCTTTCCTTGACTCTCACAGCTTCTGTTGAGCACATGAAGGCTTGCAGAATAGATAAATACCTATTATAGGTTCTAGACAGAGCCTTCGTAATGATTCTACAGCCCCTGTGAAATCAATACAATTTTCTGCAGCTTTCCAAGCTGAGCACCAGTCAAATAAAGGAATGTCCTCCCTGCTGATTCCTCACAAGTGTCAGACTGAAGTCAGAACTGTGTCTCCTTCCCATGGGAATCTATTAACTTCTAATGTTATGAGCAATGATCAGTTAATAATGTTCCTACTTTCTCAATATGCCATGTATGCACAGAGGGGAGATAATGCCAGCAAAAGCCGTTGTTAATGCAACAGAAATATATTGGCTCTTCTCTTTCTGAAAGTGCTCTGTGCTGTTGTGTGTGTGAGAGCAGGAGAGCATGAGGGTGCTCGAAGGGGGATGGGGAAAGAAGCCATAAACTTTATCAGAGAGATTGTAATTGAAATTAAATTGCATTTGATGTACCATGATTAGCAATTCCAGAGTGAATGTGAGACAGGCAGAGTGATAGTGCTCATGCGAAATGCCTTGTTCAATCACTTCTCCACATTATTAAAGCCATTTGGAAGCATCAGTCCTTGCCATTGGCACAGCCTTGCCTGACCCAGGAAATGTGTGCTCTGAAGACATCATTCATGGGCCAAAAAGCTAAGTGGATGGGAAATGCTTTGCTCTTTTCTATGAAGTAAGCCCGCCTCTTGCTGGGGGTGTGGAGCTTTGCCTGAACTGAAAGCCTCGGTTGGTCTGCTGGTGGGACAAGACCTACCAAAAGGGTCGGGAAAAGGAACAGGGGAGGATTTTGAAACATATTTTGAAAGACTGGGCGAGCAAGAATTTTAGCCATAGGTAAAGATATAGCTTAAGCCAAAAGTGTAGATGTTTCTTTCTCCATGGATGGGTCTGCTGCAGCAGACTGGAAAGGCCTCCCTCTGTGATGGCTCTGCCAAGGGGACAGGGTTGCATGGTCCTAATGGTACCATCACATACCAGAAGGTGTGGTTGGACTCCAGACCTCCGAACCAGGCTTTCTGGGGGCTTCAGCCAGCCCTGACAGTCCTTAGTGTCCTACTGTGTCTATGCCACCTTCTAAATGGTTGAAATGCAACTGGGGATGAAGAAGAGGCCAACCTGGGAGTCTGTTGGGGCAGTTTAGCAGAGGCTCCCCTGTTCTACTATGCAGTTGTACCCTACAAGTCCCCTGAGTTGTCTCTGGTGACCCATTTGGTTGTGATTCCAGTGTTATTTTCCATGGTGGCAGTGCCCCCTCCTCATCCCATTCCTCACTCCCAGTCCCATACGAGGGTCTCAATTGTGCTGGAGGTGCCGTTTCTGGGTCTGCTTAGCCGAGTGGATGGAGGAACCAACTAAAGCTTTGAGTTACCTCCTTCTCTCATGTTCTTCCATGTACAGTTCTGCCAGCACGAGTGCAGGAGATTTGTCCTTAGAGGCTCTGCCTTATTGGTTTCCAGGACCAGTGCAGGTTTCACCGAAGGAAGTTGTCCGAATGCAGAGCAGCGGCGTTTCTTTATTGGTTTATTACACAAATGAAGTTCCTTAGAGGACAAAGGGTTTTCACCGCGCCAAACTTGCAGCAATGCAACACTAAAACAATCGTCTTGAATCCTGAGAAAATGAACTCTTAAATAATTCAGCCAGGGAGAAAAAATGATTCCAGGATGTTTATGAGATGGATGAAGGGATTTTAATTAGTCGTCAAGATTTCATTTAAACTGCACGGCACTCCGGAAGGGGGTATATTAGCTC
The DNA here is from genome assembly GCF_001431845.1 of Calidris pugnax. NCBI lineage: Eukaryota > Metazoa > Chordata > Aves > Charadriiformes > Scolopacidae > Calidris > Calidris pugnax. Next base: position 1,341,272 of record NW_015091045.1, read on the forward strand.
CTTTGTGAAGTTTTATGCTGTTTCTAGCATGCATCTGATGAACTTGCTTTCACTGCAGGAGTGGCACATATCTTTTTTTAACCGTGTTAAGAGTCCTCAGGAATAGAAGAGGCCATCGGGCGGTCTCTGGGGTGCAGCGGGCAGCGTTGGGGAAGTTATTCGTGGAGAGAAGTGATGTTTTTCCTCGAAACAGCAGGAGGCTGGTGCTGTCTGGCAGCTGTCCCGGGTAGAGGCTGCAGGAATTTCTCCCTTGCCATAGGCACCACTTCCAAAGAAGTGGAGAGAAACACCCTGGGGAGCAGCGGGGAACACAGCTGCGGCAGCTACAACCAGCTAAATCAGCGTTTGAAATCAGCCCCTGCCCAAGGAGGGTTCCAATTTCCAGGTATTTCAAACCTGGCCCACTTTTACTTTTCATTAATGGATGGAAAAGGTAAAGTTGTGCCTGAGTCACATCATCCACCAGTGCCAGGGACGGCATATTCCTCTGGTGCCTTCGGACCCGCAGACACCCCCGTTCCTGCGCCGTGAGTCATCCCCCCCAATGCCATTTACTCAGCACATTCTCCCACTCAGGCTGAGTCACTCACAGCCGCCCGGCTGCGGTGTGTCCCCCACCACTCCATCAGCAGGAGTTAACCTGGCGCGTCTATTATTTAAGCACAAATCTGGGAATAACCCCATATTGCTGAGAAGAGGAAGGTAAAGGCAGGAATTGTTGGGTTCCTTCTGCTCTCTGCAGAGTTTTTGGAGTAGGTGCATCTACATCCAGTTCTCCATACTGGGACCACTGCAGCACAGGTTAGTGGCCCAACATCACACTCCTGCTGGCCGGAATGAAAAAAAAAAAATCACAACCTCTTTGTGTTTAATTTTTTTCCCCATTTTCTGCAGAAAGCCTGAATTCAGGCAAAGACAATGTATTGAGAACTCTGCTTTTCTGCTGGACAAACTCCAGCTCTCGGGCTGCTCCAGCCACAGGCTCATTCCCGTGGCTGAGCCCATGATTTCCAGCCCCACTGCTGCTGCGGAGCCTGTTACAGGCAGGTGGGATTGCAAAATCTGTTTTCACAACGCTGAGCTCTTCAGACTGATCATTTCTCGCTGGACACAGCCCGTTTGCTAGAAAGGCACCCAGCTTCGCTCTGGAAACAACAGAAGGATGGCTAGTGCCTTGTTGCATGGATTAGTCATGCTCTTTGCAGGGGAAAAAACCGTGTGCCTCATTTCCAATGCAAAGCTGCCCTGGTTCAGATCCTCACCACTGATTCCTTCTCCTCTGCATTCAAGAGCACTTGAGTACCTTGTATTTTCTCTGCGGGGAGGCACTTATTCACTGTGATCAAATCACCTCTCAATCAGGTTTTTTTTTTTTCCTTCTTTTCTTTTTTTTTTTCTTCTTTTTGATCAGCTAAACAGATTGAGCTCTTCTAATCTCCCACAGCACGGCATTTTCTCTAGGTCTCAAATCATGTCTGGTCCCTGGTCTCAGTCCCTTCTGATTTTTCACCTTCTCTTAAAGACCACAAGAGCTGGCAACACCTGAGCTGTCCACGTAGGCAGAGCCAGGGAGGCATATATTTATTAGTTGGGCATTTCTGGCTCTAATGAAGGTAGGTATTGCCTCCAGCCCTTTCAGCAAGGCTGGTGTTTGGTGTTGGTTCATTTTCTGAGCTGTCAAATTCCAGGATACAGCCCCCCATGGGTAAACCTGGCTTCTCCTTTGATGCAGAGCTTTGTTTCCAGGGAGAGATGAGGGTAAGGAAGAGGTATAAACAGATGGATTACAGCAGGCTTATTGTACGGGAGACTTGTAATCACTGGCCTGTCTTCTCTTCTTTGCTATTCACCAATTTATCAAGCTTTGCACATGAATTTATTGCGTGTGATTTTCTATCTCCTTCAACGATGGTGATGAAACAGGAGGGAAGCATCTGGTTGCAGTTCTGCAGCACTCCACCAGAAACATCCCACCCAAAGGTGATTTCCTCCTGGCAGCTCTTTATTCATCTGCTTCATTAGTACTGGCAAGCCAGGCTTTGTCAGGAAAGGTAATATCTTTTCTCAATCCAGTTGGGCAAAGTAATTTTCAAGCTCAGTGCTCATATTTTAACCAATACTAAGCCAAAGGCCCTGCAGAAATCAAAATGTACTGTATCAGAGCAGGTACTTTCATCAACCATAAGTGGGAGACTGAAAATCCACTTGACCAGAGGCAGCCTCAATCAATCAGTGTCAAGACATTCCCAGCCTTTAGTTTCCAATTAATTAAATCCCATGATCAACTTTCCCATTATTTTGCCCTTAACCAGCACCTGTTTAGCGAACATGTTGTGGTCTAGGGACATCCTGCATGTCTTCTCTGCACGATGCTCCATTGACTTCTGCAAGTTCCCCCATAAGAAGGATTTATCACTCAATCGTATTTATTATCAGCGTGCTGAAGAACTCCTTGACTGGCTTTTTTAAGACTCCTCAATAAAAAACTATTTCAGATTATCAATTTGAAAATATATATAGTCTTCTTCCTATCAGGTGTTGCTTAACAACATCCCTAGTTGCTAATGGACTGAAAAGTATTTTATTTCTCTCATGTCATACAACCATATTTTTCTGCTCCTTCACAAATATAAAAAATAAATATTATTGGAGATCTTGTCAAGACTGCTAGTATTTGTTCTTTGGAGATGTACAGAGGAATGAAGCCTCATCAAAGGACGAGTCTGGAAATAACCCAGTTAATGTTCTTAGGGAAAAAAAATGACCAGTGTTTTTGTGAGAGAGGAAGCTATTTCTTAAAAGACTTTAAAAGAAGAACCAAAGGCAACCTCTGACTCTTGTTCTGGAAATAATACAATTACACAGAACACATTAAAGCCCCAAGTGATCATTTATAGCACATGATGTGAGAAACCGAAGCCTCCAGGAAAGGCTAAATGAAAAGGAAGAAAGAAAGAGAAGCGACGGAGTAACTGTCCCACTATTCACTCATTTCTGTTGGGGGACATCGCACATCTCAGGCACCTACCACCTGCTCTTCCTCCCCAGCGTGGACCTGAAGTGGTGGAAGGGGTGAGCATTCCTCAGACTCAAGGCTGCCAAAATAATTCTCGTGCCCTGGATAGTGAGACTTGCTTTATCCCTGGAACACCTTCCAGCAGAAAAGTGGTTTGAAATATGTTTCTGCAGACACCTCTGAGGTTTCTTCCCTGCCTCCGTTGCTGACTAGAGTCAGATTTAAGGGCTAGGGGTGTGAGTACAGCTACACTTCTGGTGCTCCCGGGCATCTCAGTGTCTCTCAGTGGAAGTGCTTTGCTGAGGGTCAGCAGAGCTGGATGAAGGGGAACGTGGACCCCTGTGCTGTAGTGGATACGCAGCTGAAAAACTGGAAAAAACTTATTCTCTTATCTTTCTATTGATAGGGTCTTCATGGTCAACAAAACAGAAACTGGCAGGAGAAAATAAAAATCCATCCTTCCTACCTTGCCCTTTCACTGTCTTTCTCTCCCCTCCCACCACTTGCTGACATCCCATCCCCTTGTCCTCCCCAGTGAAGGCTCACCCTCCTCACCCTCCTCACCCTCCTCACCTCTCCATCCTGAGACAGCACTTCTGTAGCAAGCCCTTGCCTAGAAGCCCAGTTGAAAGGCAGAAGGATGAAGGGTTTGTGAGGGGAGGAGCAGGGGCCATTTCACAGACCATGGGTTCAGGTGCATGGAGTGAGGGCGGGGGGTGAGTGCCATCGAGCTGTAAGGAAGGGAGTGGGGTAGATACTCGGTCCCTTTGTAATAACAAATACACATACTGACATAGGAATAAAACAGCTCCAAATTAAAATAGAATTTTGCCCAAAGAGGTGCATTGTGAAATTTAGGGGCAGGATGGCTCAGGTGTCTCAGTCTAGCTCTGCAAGCTTAGACTGATTTCCAGGTTTAAGGAAAAAAAAGACTTTCCTCTTCCTGTCAGCTACCTGCAAATGTAGTTATGGGAAGCAAAATCCTCTTTAGAAACCCTGGGTGGTGGGTGCAGGCTTGGATTAACCCTGCTAGCCTGGAGCTGGGAGCCCCAAGCCTCAAGTGTCTCTCTGTCATCGCTGTCTTTCTTGTAAGGCTGCTCTGACGTGTCAGGCTGCAGCACTGAGAACAGACAATAAAATGAAATCTGTGTTTCTTCTGTTCATCAATCTCCCTGGTCCCATCAAAACCCGATCAAGGATGGTGCTGGAAATTCAGTACGGTTTGAAGCAGGGGGGGGTTATCATTTGTGCTTGCAGTTTAGTTTGAAATCTTTACTCTTCCTGGCTTAGAAAATCAAGAAGCAACTTGAAAAGACACCAAGAGTCTAGTATAATTTTTAAAATATTGTGACTTGAATCAGTCACCTCAATTTGATGGAGAGAGGAGAGAGGGGAAGGATGAATCCTGATTTCTCAGCCTGGTGGGGGAAGGGCCCTCCTGTGTTTAAGAAAACCAAAATGAGACAAGGAGGAGGTTGCATCTTTGCCAGATGCCAAGCTCAGCCAATCTCCGGGTGAACTGCATTCATATATAATCCTCATTCCATATTCCACAAACAACTTCCACTCCGCTTCCAGACAGCCGCCCACCAGCCATTGAGCACGATGATGTTCCTCGCATGACAACCATGAACTTCGGCAGCTCAGAAGCCACGGAGCACAAACCAAAAAGGCGACTGTCCCATATGCCACCACCTTTCTCCTGCGGCTTTGTCTGAGGCACAGGGAGGCCAGAGGACCACTGGAAATTGGGGGCACACGTCTGGAGCCAGAGCAACAGGGTGTTTTCCCGTGCTACATTTTGGGATTGGGAGGATGCTGATGTAGAAATAGAGTATCTGGCAGAAAATGGAAATATTTCAGCAAAACCTCCAATGGCTTTGGATCAGGAATGTTTCCTTGGTGCCACAGGGCTTTGATAGACGTTGCTTAAAATAGATGCATTGACTTCAGTTGCCCAACCACAGGTGGCTATTGCTGTCTGAGGTGCCACAAGCTATCTGTGAGGTCTCCGGGGCTAGAAAATACAATCTAGGACCAGTGGAAATATTACACTAAGAGCCAGATGAAGGTTGAGGAGTATCTTGTGGCGTCTAAACATGGGGCTAGACACCTCCATCTAGGCAACTACCACAAACCCGTATGGCTGGTGAGCTGCCTTATGCTTCTTGCTCAATTCACTGCCTTCCTGCATCTGAAGGTGAGACACCAACCCCATGTGCTGACAGGTGTGCAGGGACCTCACACCAGCATTGAACCTGCGATGGACGCACCCTCTGAAGGAGTCTGCCAGAGGAGAGAAATCACCAGGAGTTTATAGGAGAAACAAATGGACAAAAATCCCTGGGCTTGTGTTTGGCAGCCAAGACAAGGAGGATGACTCAGCCCTCCCGGCTTTCAAGTGCCTGAATTTGTGACATGAGCAAATGCAGCAAAACACGATGGGATGCAGGTCCCGTTCCTGAGTGCACTTCTCATATTTATTCCAGTACGTGGAGGCAACTCTGAACGCTGCGGAGCTGCTGAAAGCTGTGCTGCTGAATGTGCCATGAAAGAGAGGGTGGGTTTTGCAGTGAAATAAATAGCACTTCAATGGCAGCTTCTCATCTGGGCTGTCACAGGTCTTTGCCAGCCTAATTGGGATGGGGGATACTTTCTCTCCACTGATGTATTGTTTGAGCTGCGGCTGTGGCGGTGGTCTGGCAGCTGGGGGAGGTGCCAGACATCATGCAAATTGGCAAGGTGGAAATGAGAAAAGTGTTGTTCTGGCAGAACTGGACCTGAAATTGAGGTCTGGAGCAAAGGGCTGAGGTACTGTCTGCTTGGAGAACAGATAGTGCTCTCCAGCTGATGAGCTCCAAGCATTTGACAATGCTACTCCTCTCTGCAAGAAAACCCCTGTTGCCTCATCTTTTCCCCTAAATCAATCATTTGCAGGTGAAAAAAGCTGAAAAGATGTCCTGCTTGGCAAATTAATCTTCTTATCAAACCTACTTGTCCTCCTAAATGAAAGCCCCACTCCACACAACACAAGGCTTCAGTCCCAATACTGAAATGCTTCTCTCTCCTCCCCTCATCCACCTCACCATGGGAGAAATCGTGTTGTGGCCATGATGAGAGGTCAAAGCAGATATAGGAAGCTGATAAAAGAAACTATAGTCCAAATTAGGGAGACAAAGTGTGGGAAGGGGTAACTTTTTTCCTGCCTCTCATACGGCGGAGGGGCTCAGTAAATGGGAGGACTTGTTCAATGTGTTGGGCAAGTTGTTATCTCATTATACCTCTATATGTCTGAAAGGAACCCACTGAGCTGTGACCTTTCCAGGCCCTGCTTGATGTTCCAGAGGTTTTCCTCCTCTTGGGGAAAAAAAGCTGCTTCTGGTTTCCAGGAATTTCCTTGCTCAGTGGGTTGCCCCCTGGGTTGTCTCTCTGCTCCTCGTGCTACATCGCTGAGGTCTTCAAAGGTGTCTTCATCCACCACCTCCCCCCAGCAGCTTGTTCTTGTGACTGGAAGAAACACCCTGGCTCCTTTTGATGAAGCTGTGCAATGGGCTGAGAAAATGTTTGCTGTAGCTGTGCAACTGGAATAACAAGGGCGCTGAGAATGAGTAATAAGCAATTAGATACTAGATTAGCAAACAACATGACTGTAGACTGTCAGAGGAATAATACAGGTCTCTGAAAAACCCTGTGCTATTGTGAGGAGAAGGATGTGGACACTTGGAAATGTCCAAATGTAGCTGTTAAGGAGGATTAGTATGGATTCAATGCAAGCCTTATTGCTTGTGCATTTGACATACCGATTATTAAGCAGATACATGACAGAGGATAACCAGCTTGATATTAGATCTGAGGGACAGGCTTAATGTACACAAAGGGAAGATACAAGTTTCGTATATGTTCTTGGATAGCTTACACTGCCCCACTGTTATCAGCTGGTGGCAGAAGGTTACACTTGCTGTTTGTTACCTGACAGAGAAACCCAACGGATGGATCTGCTGCTGGTCCTGGTTGTACGTCTGGCATGGGCAGAGTGAACTGGGCAGTGGTGGCTTAGATACAGAGTGATCCATGGTCTTCCATTGTGAGATCATAGAATCATAGAATTGTCTGGGTTGGAAGGGACCTTTAAGATCACCTAGTCCAACCATCAACACAACTCTAATAAAACCCACCACTAAACCATGTCTCTAAGCACTATGTCAACCCCTCTTTTAAATCCCTCCAGGGATGGTGCCTCAACCCCTTCCCTGGGCAGCCCATTCCAAGGCTTAATAACCCTTTCAGTGTCAAAATTTTTCCCAAAACCCCAATCTTGATTACCTTTCCCCCTCAATTCTAATGCTGGTATTTTACACTACTGCCCCCCAAATTAAAAAAAAAAAAATAAAAATGCTTGTGGTGACTTTCAGCATCATTCTAAACCTGGGCAAAAAATCAGAGGATGCATGTCAGCTCTTGTTTATTGATATCTGAGCAAGAGCCCTTTGTGTCTTGGAGTGGGCAGAAGAAATAAAGCAAGGGCAATAAATATTTGTTCTTTGCCTGCAAAGGAATTTCCCTGTAAGCCTCACCAGTCTCCAAAAATATCTTGACATGTTATTTTCTCCTTTCTCCTATTGATTTTTGAAGCTGTCACCGTGACAGACAGTGGAAAGTGCTCTGCAAACACCCCTCTCAACAGGGAAAGCTTTCAGCTGCCTTTTAATTTTTTGTTTAATTTTTGTTTTTGTACCTTCACTGTCTTTTCGGTAGCAGTTCTTCAGTTCAGGAGAGGGATTATTTGTTTCAAGCCTGACTAAGTCACCGACTATCTGATTTTCTCATTATTGTGTGTTTCATAATTCCTGCCTCATATTACTCTGGAAGCAGTTTTCGATCTGAGGATTAGGTGCTGAAAGCTAATAATGGGCTGGTTAAAAATTAATTGTTCTCCTTTGTAAAGAAAATAAATACGTGAATAAAGATAAGCAACTGTGCTACCAAAACACACAAAATCCTAGAGTCTGTCTGAAAGCCTGCCTGGCGAGATAGATCTTTTTGTGAGCTGCTCAAGTGGTCTGTGGACACAGTTCCTCAGATGGATTTGCGGCATCGCTCCGTCTTCACACAATAAGCAGAGAGTGTTTCCTGTACATTAGTTAGCCGTCTGAAATCGGTGGAATATATTTATGAACCTGTTTGAGATGCCTGAATTTCAGTTCAGGCATCACTGGCAGACTGGTTCTTGTTTTTATCTTTTGGCACTGAAAAGCTGCTTGATGCCTCTAAGTCCGGATATTCTGAAGAGTTTCAGAGATGGGTCAGATCTGGGCTGTTTCACTTCATCCCCAGGAGATATCTCCTTTGGAATGACAGGTTTTGGATGCGAGACGTGAGGAGCAGGGCAAAGAGGGGGGATGAGGCTGGGTGGTGGGGCTCAGCTGTACAGCCCCCTGCAGAGTTCTTGTCAAGGGGCTGCTCTCTGTGTAGGTGGCTGTACCCGCTGGATGGATCTGCATAAATTTGTGTGAATGGAATGAATGAATATCAGAGGTGTTTTGGATGCCCTGGTTAACAGCTTGTGTGTGGACCTGGTCCAATGTCTGCTACAAAATGAGCTGGTTTTCATTCTGGGAATAGTCAGAGTCTCAGTTTATCAAATTATCAGCCTTTCTCCTTTTATTAAGACATAGCAATCAACCATTTGCTCCTTCTTAATCAGCCCAGGTAAGAAATACAGTAAGTCCGTTTAACCCATCTTCATGGTTGCATGTGGTCAGGCTGGTAACACCCTAATTCAGCCTTGGCTAATGACTGCCCCAGTCTGAGCCCTTCTTCCCCTGGAGAAGGAAGCAAAAGGCAGAGGGCGATGGCATGAGGAGAGGAGATAGTCTGCAATTTTCTTTTCTACTACCCTGAAATATTGCACTGCTGGCTGCTGTGCTGTTTGAACTGAAGGTGTGTCAATGTGGCAGGACCAGGAGAGCATCTCTTAGTGAGGTCTTCTCTGGCTATAAGATGCCCATGGACATTCCTGTGGCATCCAAACCTCAAATCAAGGATTTATTCTAGCATCTCTCTCTCCTCTTTCCTGCAGAACCAAGCTGAATATGACTTATTTCTACAAGCACGACAAAGGGAAAATCTGAAGGACTGAAAAAAAATAGTAATTTTGGAAATGGCAAAATATTTTAACAGTTTTTGATTGACGTGAAGGATCTCAACATTGTCAACACGGGAATGTCTCTTTTGTGTTTGTTGCAAGACCACAAAGCGCTGTTTCACCTCTAATCAAGTGAGTAAGAAGTACGAGATGGCAATTACAGAAAGGGTATTAAAAATGAGAAATGATGTGGTATGGTTTGGAAATCCCACAGAGTATATGAGGAAACACAATGAGGGGTTAAAACTGTTGTGCAATTGTAGGAGCCCCTTCGGTTCCTGCATCTTTTTGCGGGTTGATCAAGGTGGCCTCCAAATCAGTAGATACCTAACTTGTTTTACCTCCCACAAATGTTCAAGACAGGCGAGTTTCAGGAATTATGCTTCTGGCTTTTCTGAAGCTCACTGAGTATTTGCAGAGCAAAGTAAAGGGATCTTCCAGGAATTAATGGCAAGATCATCTGCTGAGATTTTCTGGGTGGGTTTCTTGCAGCAGGTGCTGTCGTGGAGCTCAGCAGCGGCGGCGGTGAGACCGTGAGGAGAGCAGGATGCCCTCCCTGCTGCCGTGCCTGTCTCTGAGAGCAGCTTTGCAATGTAATTACCAACAAATTGCAGTGCCCTGTCTCGGGCAGCGTGGATGTGATGTCCTGGTTCCAGCCCACATGCTCGGTCCTGGTCTCAGCCCAAGAGCAAGCCTTGGAGGGTTAGAGAGGGGAACCAGGAAAAATGTTGCTGCCAGCAGAAGATGCCTATTGCTTGCAAATAAAACCAGGCAGATGGCCTGCTGAATTTCAGTCCTTAATTAAAAGTGCTTTATTCTCTAAGCTAATTATAGAATAATTCCTGCTGTGGGAGGGGCTCCATTGGCATGGAGAGGGTGGTAAGGAACATCTCAGTCCGCCTCCTTGTCAGCAGGCTCAGCCCTTCATTCTGCTGCCTTAGGGATAAAGATACCCCTGGCTGTTAGCTACCAAGTGGTCCCTGTGAAGGGAAATAAAAGAAAGGAGCAAGAGGTCTCAGACAGCCCTGGCATGATGAAACAGGATCTCAGTGCCATGTCTGTCATCATTGATAACTCAGGGAGCTCCCACCTGAAGCTAGACCCCAAACTGGGTTGTGACTGTTACTGAAAGCTCTGCTAAAGCTGATACATTTCTTCCCAGTGAAAATAAAATGTCTTTAGGCAATGTTTGACATGACTAGGAGAGTTTTCAGCTTGTGTTGTGATTTTTTTTTTCAGGATTTGCGTTTTAATCTAACTTCAGCCCGCCCACGTCCCGTGAACATGGAAGTACAACCTCACGGCGTGTCCCTGTGCTCCTTCCATGAGCCCCTATGTCTAAGCTGTGCTGAGGAGAAAGCTCCAAACACAGATGGTAACTTATGTGAAAAAGGACCATTTGTGCAAAATGTGAAAGTTTAACAGCTTGGGCAACACCAAGCCCTGGGGTGGCCTTGCTGTCCCAGCAGCTCTCACCCCAATAAAACAGCCTCAGCAGGTGCAAAGTGTCTCCTGTCTCCCAAAGTCACCATCCATCACTTTGATGGCTCCGCTAAGTGGCAAAAGACACAGCAGGCTTGTGCCCTCCTTCCTCATCTCTCTCCCATGACCCTTCCTAAATTGGAAGGCAGCAAGGTTTGCCACGTCCCCCTCCCACCCGTTGATGAAGACTAATTCTCCCAGACAGCCTGTGTGATTTCCCCAGCTCCTCGGCTTTATCGTCCCATCTCCGGCCTCACCTTGCAATTAGAGAAAGAGAAAAAATGGATGCCTACAATGCTGTGCTCGACCCCTGGTGAGAGGATGGGGCTGGTCTGGCCTTATCAGGGCAGGAGTCGGTCTGATGGGCGAGCATCGGCAGGGCTGTGTCTTTCAGAGAGGGCTCGGGGAATGGAAATGCTGCTGATCTCTATCTGCCTGGCATTTCTCGCTCTCTTTCTCCATCAAAATCAATGCCAGGGATCTTTTTCAGCCCCTCTCCGGGTTACGGGAGGTATGTGTGTGAAGGGGGGGAAGGATGGAAAAATACTCAGCAGATGAGAAACTTTTCATGCTACTTTTTCCTGCCTGCAGCTTCTATATATAGGTTTAATTAGAACATGAAAGGCACCTCAGGATTACGCTGTGAGATTTGTTTCCTTAGCCTGTAACTAATGCCCTGTGGTTTCAATAACGCTGCCTTCGCTTCGTTAGCCTCCCAGCCAATATCCACCTATGGAAGCTGCGGAATTGCTGTCCTGGGTCAGCACACCACGTGAGCCCAGGCAAGTCGGAGGCTCTGCCTTAAATGCTCTCTAATTATCTCGAGCTGAGGTTACGGAGGAAGCGGTTTGGCACCTGTGAATTGGATTCTTGGGAGAGAGCCCCTTGAAATGAGCTTCTTCGCCTGAGACTGGAAAGTTTTGTCTCTTGCTCCCCACAGCCCTTTGCGGTGGAGGAAGATTAACTCTTTCTTGTTTACCTGGAAAAAGACCAAGCCATTTCTGATGGGGATGTGGAAGCAGCCAGCTTCATTCCAGCTGCCAGGCTGGCTTAGTTTGCCCCTTTGTATTTGAATTATCCTGGAAAAGGGCTGTGGCCACGCAGCTCTTAGCTGCAATTTGGAAGGGAGCTACGTCTGTCCAGGTGGGTTTCTGGCTTACAGGATCATAGAATCCTCTAGGTTGGAAGGGACCTTCAGGATTGTCTAGTCCAAGCATCAACCTAACTCTGACCAAAAAAACCACAAAACACCCAAACAAAAAAACCCATCACTAAACCATGTCCCCCAGCATCATGTCAACCCAGTAAAGAAACTTGCTGGGGGTCCTGGAGACCTAAAGGTGGATGCTCCTGTGCAGAATGGTCAATTATAATTGTTTTATAGATGTTAAATATCAGCAGTGCTTTCTGTCCTGTGACTCTCCACCATCAGGCTGAGGCTGAAGAGCACAGTGCCTGCAAGAGGGGTTCAGCAAGGCCAGGGTCTGAGCTCCCTGCTGAGACACACACCGCATAGACCATGCTGGTCACCCTGAAATAGGGTGGTCTCTCTGGTTCTGCCTTGGGAAAAGTCTTATTATTTGCTCCAGCACCAGGGCTGTAGCTGGATATTAGACCTAAAACTAGGACAGGGCTTCTGAACCACAGCCATGTGATTATATGGGACACTTGAGGAAGACAAACACAGTTCTCAATGTCCAAGAAAGACTTCAGAGAATGTAGGTGTTTGAATTTAAGCCTGAATTATATGGGTTTTTTCCCCTCTTTTTGTTTTCAAGCTGCAAATGGATCAAAAAAGCAAGCCTTTCTCCAAGGCGCTTTTATGAGACACAGGCTGCTGTTGCACATATTACCAAGGAACCTTAAGAGTCTTGAGGATAGCTTTCTACCCGGAGCCTTTCTCAATTACCATCATCAAAACAGAGAGCACTACAGGAGGAAGGCAGAAAGCGCATCTGGGGCTGCTCCTTCCATCGTGGAGATGCACTTAGAAAAGCTTTTTGTAGAGCGGACGAGCTCACACCTGCACTTCTTTTACTCCCCACCATTTTCTATATAGGCAAGTTCTCTGACAAAACTGCTGCTGCAGATTTTTCTCCTCTCTCCTAGGATTATTTTTTTTTTAATTGTCATTATTATTAAGGGCACAACAAGATTTATTTTCTGTAAAACAAGCCATGCTATTGTCAAGACAGATTTAAAGGGCTGGATTAGGAAGGGGCATTAAAATACATTTTGTATGAAAATGAAATATCATGAGCAGTTTCTTGGCAGACCTAATGTCTTTCAGGGCTGTTCTTTGGGAATAGCAATTCCAGGCAGGGACTCTGGAAAAAGTACAGTGCAGTGGTATAATGAGAGGCTGTATCAGGATGGATATGCATGAGCTGGGCAGATTAATTTTTAATGAACAGTGAAGTCTGCTATCCCCTAATCATTGAGTGCCTGGGATTTGCAAAGTGGCTAATTTTAAAGTATTTTGTATGGAATTATTCATGCATTAAAACGTACATGACTCTCTCGCAGTCTAAGTCACTGAAATGGAATTAAACTCAATGAAATTTAGTCATCAAAATGTCGGGCGTCGGGTGCAGCCGAGACAGCGGCAACGGGACGAGGGTGTTGCCCTTCTGAAAGGCCTCCATGGAGCTGGAGAAGATGGGCTTTGGGCACAGACCCTTCCAAAAGGGCAGGGATGGCCTCATCCCGATGGGTTTCTTGGGAACCCAGAGCGGAACCGAACCCTTGTTGGGCTTTTCGAAGCAAGGAGGAGCCGGCAGTGGGTAACGGGGCCAGCAAGAGCTGCAGGGCAGGAAAATCACTTACACACATGAAAACACATGAAAAAACAGCCCAAGGTACCGGTACTGGGGCAGGAAAAGGGCTGGGTCAAAACCAGCCTCACTTGAGTGACAGCTTTGACACCACTGTCATCCTCTTTATTTTTGTTTGTATTTTGCCTAGAATGATTACTTAAAACGTACTTGTTGATCCAGAGTTTAATGAGACTTTACTTTGGCTTGAACAAGTGTTTTTTGGACCTCAGCTCAGACAATTCTTCTGGCACGTCTTCTAGTCTTTTCCCCACTGGTTTCTGATAAAAGAAGAGTGTTCCAAAGAAAATGTCATTTTCGCTTGGAGAATGATTTTTTAATTGGGGGGTGGGGAGGAAAGATTTTGTTCCCTGGCATCTTTAAAAGGTTTCCACTCTCTCCCTGTTAGAAAACAGTTTGTGGAAGTTAATTCACCTTCTTGAAAGCCATTGTTTGACCCAAGCTGGTGTTCTGTGCAAAAAGTGCGAGTCAGAGGAGAATGATTCTTCCTCACTGCACAATCTACGAAGGCAGCAAGCTCATTAAATTAAGAAGAGAAGATAAAAGAAACCAAATAAAAAGTGTTTACAGCTATTTGAATGCTACTAATTATGCCAAAGAAGAGGGAGAGAAAAATATGGCAATAAATGTTTGTGAAAGGCAGAGAAGGGAAGGGCAGAACAGGCTGAAGATTCATTTTCTTCTTGTGTGCCCGCGCGGTTCCTCATATAAAGGATCTGTGTTATCAGTAGAAACAATAATGATGATACCGGCTCATTAGGAAGATACAGTAGGTAAACACTGCAGGCAGGAAGGAGAAAGTCGCACCTACAGTTGTAGCTGTGACCCTTGAAGCAAAATGACTTTTGTTAATAACGAGGGAAGAAAATAAAGCGTGCGTGCACATGTGTCTGCAGCCTCCGGATTTGCGTGGAAGCACTTGGAGCATTTTATTTTGGGCTTTTTTTGGAATGAAATGTTGACTCAGAAATCAATTTATCCTTTCTCTGGATAAATTAAAACAAAAGATGAGCCTGAAAATGAGGAGATTTTCTCACCTCAGCTTGAGAAAAATATTTTAGACAACCCAAAGTAACCCTTTCCCTTTCCCTTTCCCTTTTTCCTTTTTCCTTTTTCCTTTTTTTTTTTTTTTGGTTGGTTTGTTTTGTTGTGGACAGAACAAGGATTCGACACTGGACCTGCCAAAGGTTATTCATTCTTTCCTCATCTTTTTTATTTAATCCATTAAAAGAAAGATCCATTATATTCACAGCAATTATTCTAAGTACAGCTTGAAAAAGCCATGTTAAGTCCCAATTTGAATATTAAATATAATTAAAAGACTTTTCTGCATTGTGAATTATTCTCTTATCTGCCTACCCATAAATGTCAATGTATTAATGGTCACAATTTGTCTCAGATGTAGGAAATAGCCTTTTCCTCCCATTGCCTTTTTTAAGCAGTGGGAAAACAAACACAGCAGGTCATGCCCATACGACCATGCAAAAAATTTCCCAACACAGTTTTGTTTCAGCTTCAATGGAAAAGCCAATCCTTTCTTGCCAGTTGCTCTTGAACATACTCTTTAAACCAAGAAATGTTATCTAGAGGCAGAAACAGGCAGGGGTATATATTAAAAGTCTTAATTTATTAGACTACAAGCTGGAAGAAAATTGGAGAAATTAATAACTCAGACTGTGATTAATATGAAGCTTTTTCTTTTTTTCTTTGATAGCTGGAGAGATGTAGAAGCAGAAACTTGATGCTTTGTCATGACATGAAGAAAAGGTTAAAGTGGTTTGTTCACCGCCAGATTCTCAAGTCCTTGTGTTTGACCAAGGCTTTTGAAAACGCTGACAACCTTCTCATCAAGGGTCTCCACCTCTGAGGACTCCTGCTCCCTGTGATTAATTTCTGTGGACTTTGAGAATCATTATCAGTCTAATAGCCTTTAGTTACTTACTTCTTTGATTTGATTTGAAGCATGTCTCTGGCTCTGGGCAACTGCATTTCTATTAGCGTGTCCACAAAGGGATGGAACCACCGCACGCACGTTGAACTGTTGCAACTTGGTGAATCTCTTGGGAAAGCTGCCTCAAGAAGCTAAACACATGCGTGACACTGGAAATAAAAATATTAAAGACCAAAAGTTACAGACCAAAAAAAGGAAAAGAGAGAAAAAAAAAAGAAATATAAATAAGAAAGCGCAATTTTTCACTCCATTGGCAAGACCAAAAGATGGTTTAGGGACAATTGAAAATCAGTGTCCTTGGGGGGAAAATGTGGAAAAATACACAAATATTAGACCTGAGCATTGCTGTGAACCAAGCAGGGGACTGTGAAACCTACACATTTTTGTCGTGTGTGACATTTCTGAACTTGCCAGGTACATAAAAGGCAGCTTTCCTCGGCTTTCCAAGGGAGCTTCTTCTTAATTTACACTACTGGGTAGAAGTCCCCCACAGGTTCCATTTTTCAGCTGAAAATAAGGATTTAAAGAAACTAGAATGTGTCCCTGAATGGACCAATTTTGTAAAGAAAGAAATTGAAGTGGGAATTAAAGCCTTTTCTTCTGCTTTTGTAAAATTCAGGTGAAGAACCGAACGGCTGCCGCTGGAATGGACCCAGCTGTCCACGTCAAAGTGAAGCATTTCAAGGTCTGTCAATACCTGTCACACTTTGCAGAGGCTTTGTTTAGTGAGAAATTTCAACTTGTCCTCAGTGCCGGAAGATTACAAGATGTATTACTGGATGTGTGAGCTGGAGAGCTTTTCTGATGAAAATGCAGCAGCCAGAGCTGTGACAGCTGGTGCTGGGTGCCACATGCCCACACCTGAAGCTCCACCCCAAGAAGATACTGTCCACCCTTTCCTTGTCCTCACTTCTGCATCCACAGTGCTTTCTCTCTTACCCTTGTGTCCATGTACTCATGCCCCTGGAGTTGTTATTGTTAGAAAAAGGTAGAAACCCATTTGGGGGTCTGTTGGGAACCTGGCTGAGCACAGCTCTATGAAACCACCCTGGGTGAAAATGAGCCCGAGGGGTGTATTGCTGTTGGGAGCCCTTTGTTCCTCTGCCTTGTCCACCAGTGCTGCCTGCCCTGGTCCCTGTGCTGCTCTGGAGAAAGGCAGGATGGAGGCACAGCTCTTGCACAGTTGTGGAGGTCCAGCACAGGAGAGCTGGACACCAAGGGAGGATGGACTTGGGGTGGGAAGAGGCACGGTGAGAATGTGCCTCCAGCAAGGCAGAAACTCCACCACTGGCATCTCCGTGTGGCTGACACAGCCCAGCTGCCCTCCTTTCCCACCTGCCAGAGCTGCTCCCCAGGAAGACATTTGGTTCTGCTGTGTCTCGGTGCTGCTGTTCGCCTGGCAGCAACAACAAAATCACCGGGTTAATTAAACACACAAGAACATAATTGCAATTAAACCCAAACAAACTGCTGAATCAGAATAGCAAATTGCCCGGAGACTGGGGGAAAGGCTGGTTTGCTTATTCCTTTTTTTTTTTTTATCGTAAGGGCTGATGAGGCACGGAGCGACCAACCAAACGCTGCAACATGAGATGTACCACTGGCAAGAACCTTTAGCGTGCTGGATGAAAGGTAAAGATAAAGCCCAGACTGGGAACAGCCTGGCTGCTTGAGCCAATTTAGGTTGGTTTCACTCGAGGGAAATGCCAGGAGTCTGCATTCAGCAAACATCTTTGCAGCCTGGAAACCCTCCCCAGCAGGGTCCAGCCCCACCACTCAACTCCTGGCTCCCTATCCCAGTGCTGCAGACTCATGGTGGAGTGGTGTGATGGCCAAAATACCCCCTTGGCCCTCACTAAAATCCATCCACACCAAGGATGGCTTCCAAACAATCTGCAAGGAGGACTTAACGATTTGCTCTGCAGGGTCCCTGATGTTCAAGGAAAACCTCAAGGACACATCAGGGACCACCTGGAAATGCACCTATGGGGCACAACTGCTGCTGTGTCTGGCCAGCAATGCTCCACAGAGTCCACGGAGGAAGTTTTTGCACCTTCCCACCTCCACTACATGATTTCTGCAATACTTCCTTGCAGCAAACCCATCTATCACGCCCACTGTAGGGTTGGTTTCTGTCGAGCTGCTTCAGTGTATCCCATAAAGTTGAGAGAAGGCAGTGAATTATAAGGTCCCCGATAGTAGGACTCAGCAAGCTGGGCTGCTGTTAATCTTCCCTTTGCTACTCAGTTTTTGTTCAGCTTGTAATAAATCCCTGCGCCCTTTGCTGTTGAAACTGCAGCCTTGCTACCGAAAAAGGAGGAAAAAAATAAAAAAGCCGGAGATTACCATGTGCAGAAATAAAATACGGGATTCATGTCTTGGCCTGGCCAATGCTTTTCCTTATCGAGGTCTGAGCCTCAGCGTGATCACCTGGTGTTAAATGTAATGTTACAGTAACTCACGCTGGTCTACAACAGATTGGAAAAGCTGTTGGATTAATGCAGGAAATGGGGCACCCAGCGCTGTGTGATTTCTTATTGCAGGGCTGAACGGGCAGTTGGAGGCACGATGTGATGTTGCTTCCAGGCCTGGAGTAATAGCTGGCTGGGAATCTGTTGATGAAAGTCTTTTTCCCCAAGTGCCACCTCAGTGGATTTACAGCTACTGGTGGGAAAAGGTCATATTTATAATAAAAGCTGGGAATAAAAAGAAATTCTGAGGCTATCCACTATTTGCTTTGATATGATCAAAATGATAATTTCCATTTTGGCTGAAAGTTGCTTTTAGTCTGGGAATTAATATAAAGAAGAAGTTAAAATATTTTAAAAATCATGGCGAAAGAATACAGCCCTTGTTAGCACTCAAATTTCTGCACTTTCATGCAGGTTCTTCATTTGTGACAAATTTTTGACTATTCACCTCCAACTGAAGCATGAAAAAAAAAAGGAAAATTCAGAGAAAAATTGCTTGAGGGCTCTGCAAATGTATGCCACATAGAAGAAAAGGGGCCGATCTTCTGATGGTGGGAAAAGTCCCATCTTGGTGACAGTTCCAACCACTGCAGCATCCCTCCCTGGTCCCCAGTCCCTCTGCTTGCAAGCTGATGAGTTTCATTTCCTCTGGCTCAACAAATCCCTAATCCCAGAGCCGATTTCATGGTCAGGGGTTTACTTAATGTCTAGCCCTGATTCCTGTTGACAACAAGATAGTTTTATATTACTTGTCAGGCTAGGGAGCATTGAAAAGGGTGCAAATTTATATTAGCTTCCAGGCAGGAGCTGTGTAAGATTGCCTTTGTGTCACTGAGAATTGCATCTCTGCGGAGCCGTCGCTGGGGCAGGGCTCCTGCCTGATGCTATAGAATAATGCAGTCCTTCATGGGGAGACCATAAATGTTGTAAGAAAGGCAAAGTACGTTCAGAAGGATAATATCTTTTCTAGGACCGACAGATATAGTTAGAAAATGGAAAAGCTTTTGGCATGCACCTCTCTTCTTCAGGTCTATAAATGTTATATGGCTCTTTACAGCCATACAAGCAACCGTGTTGCTGGCTATGAGGCTGTAGAGGATGCTCCCAGCAGGAATAAAAGTCAAGGGAGAAAAATTAATGCCAAGCCATCGCCATTCAACAATGCAGGTAACCAGGCTTTCATCCTCTGGGTGAAGGAACAGAACTGGATTGCCCAGATTTGAAGGTCTTCAGACCTCAACAGCACAGCCCACACCTGGGAAATGGGCTCCTGCTGTCCCCCAGCATAGCCAGCTCCAGGCAGACCCAGTGATGGGGCAGGAGCTGCCCAGGACTGGTGGTGGTATTGAGTGGGTGGACCTTCTGATAACCCCTTGGGCATCAAACAGGCAGGGGAAACCAAGCAGAATTGTTCCCAGGCTCTGTAACTCATGGGTCTTGATTTCACAGAGCAGCACATGAGTTGTTTCTGCCTGGATCTTGAAAATTCCCATCAGAATTGGTGAAAAATGCGACTGAGTGGGTGGACGTTCTGATAACCCCTTGGGCATCAAACTGGCAGGGGAAACCAAGCAGAACAGTTCCCAGGCTCCGTAACTCATGGGTCTTGATTTCACAGAGCAGCACATGAGTTGTTTCTGCCTGGATCTTGAAAATTCCCATCAGAATTGGTGAAAAATGCGATTTTCAATGCCATGTGTTATGTCACTATGGTGGGAAACACCAAGACAAACGTGCTTCTCTACCCCATGTAGTCCCCAGGAAGGAACATCAAAGAGATTTCTCTGAGGACAGTGCTATTTTTTCAGTGGTTGTGGTCTGAAAATGCTGTGGATTGGTCTAGAAATGATCGTGATTTGGAGAAACTTGAGCAGGTTGGTTTTCACGCGGTTGAACTTTTCTGGAGTGAAAAGAAGAATTCCTTTTTTGAGCAATTTTCCTGTTTAACTTTCAGCGGATGAGAAGTCACAACGAACTAGCCTTGAGTAGGAGTTGAATATGAAAAACAGACTTTTGCAGAGGAAGGAAAGATATGAACTTAATGAACTTACTGGCTCAATCATATAAAATTGAGCAAGAGAGCAATATCTTTCCTTAGGTGACAGTTGTGTTGCTGTTCCCAAATCTTTCTTTCTAACCAGGCTAGCTAATCTAATAATAAAATACATGACTTTATTCCCTATACTTTGCCCAGCTGATGATCTACAAATGCCAAATTTTGTATCATGTCCTCAGCAGATGCAAAATTAACTGGAGCTGCTCCCATTTGCAAGTGCAAATCTGTTGGAATTGGTTTATAGTAACACACTGGGTTGGGTAACAGACCACGGAGGAAAAAGTTAAAAAAAAATCCTGTAAACTCACTCCCACAGAATGAAAATCCTTGCCCTCCTTCTTCCATTTACATTTTTATACTGCTATATTGATGCTGGTATTTTTGATACATTTTGTAGGATGTACTCAAGTGCTTTTTAATATACTCAGATGTTTAAGAGCACTGAACGTTTTGGATTTTTTTTCTTTACTCAAACCTTTAGACATTATTAAAACAAAACAGTGTGATATTTCTGAGGCAAATGCCAGGAATTTCAAAACTCCAGAAATGCAATTTCAATTTAGGGTGAAAAGTCAGAGCAGAGATTTGGGACTTTCACACCAGAAGACCCCTCTCCTCTGAGTGTGACCATGGGAATTGCCCAGAGCTTGTTACAAGGGCATTTCTGGTAGATCCCTTGGCTGGTCTGCTCAGAAGCAAACATGAGAACTTCCATCCATTTATTCCAAATGTTTGCATTTTCCCTGTGCCCCAACAATTGCTTTTGGGTCATTTGTTTAAGAGGAGAGAAACAAGCTGGTTAAATGCATCAACCGGGTTGTTTATGAGATACTCAGACCCTGAAGCATGTTAATGCCTATTTATTACTCATGAAAACTCTTGCTTGATACAAACTCTGGTCTTTTCCAGGTGGCTGTTTTTGGGAACCAGATGAGGATGTCCATCCAGGGCCATCGCTGTGGGGCAGGAACATCAGGCGTGAGCTCCCTATTACCCCCACCCACTTCTTGCACTCCATCTCTGTGGGGCAGCACAACTAGAGCACAGCAGGTCAGGGTTAAATATGCAGCTTGCAAAGAAAAGGGATGTGTTTGGTTATTTTTTCTTTCATTTCTGCCCTCACCAGAGGCCCCAGGGCTGCAACTGATGACACAGAGTTAGGAAGTAGAAACTTTTTTAACTGAGTTTTGACCTTCAGGGGAAAAAAAGGATGGTAACATGGGGCGACTGGGATCCTTTTGTAGGGAAACATGCGGCAAATCTGACAATAAAATATTGTTACCAGGTAAATTATTAATGTTGACATAGGAGGGGATACTCCTTGGGAGTAGGATATTACTGAAATAACTGCTGTTTCTTCCCCACCCCATACCCCAGCTCTCAGATGGTGGGGTCAGGCTGAAATACTTGCTGTTGGACAGTGACTCCAGAGCAAACAAGCTCGGGGGTTTACAAGAGAATTTCTCCTTTCATTAACTCCCATTCCCAAAAGCTCAGCCTGTGCTGCCGCAGTCCAGCCGCTCTCCTCCTTTGTGAATCACGGCCGGTGACACAGGTTCACAGGGTTCATGCTGGCCTGCGTGACAGCACCAGTACCCCCACGTCTTCAGAGGAGGATGGATGGATGTACCTAGGTCTCCTGTAATTGGATTTGGAGAAAACACCAGCACAACCCAGAGAGTGTCATTAACTAAAGCCAGATGAGCTTTTCTTTATGCAGCTTTGTCATCAGCTATGTCTCCTGGGACACAGGAGATCATCGTTCCATTGCCAGGGAGGAAATCTGGGGAAAAATATCCCCCCAACTCTGCTGTATCTTCTTTCCTCATTCTTACAACGAAGCTCATGCTACTGTGGTGTTTTGTGAAGACCTAGGAGGTTTACTGGTGAGAGGTGCATACTAGCAGCTTGGGATGATTATTTCTTAGTTGTTCTTTACTTTACAGGGTGAAGATATTTTTTCTTAGAAGGCTTCTTTTGCCTTCTCCTTAGATGCATAGTGCTGTTTGCTTTCTGAGTGAGGCTGCCAAATTTCACCATAGAATTACAGGACCAGAAAGGGCCAAATCCTGTCCCCTTGCACGCTGTGCCTCTCCTGCACCTGGAATGTGGGGCAGTGACCTGGAGGTGCAGAGATGTTCTGCCCAGTGTTGAGCATCCCCACAGAGAGTCACTCTGGGATCTTTTCTTTGCAGGCACCACCACCTAGTGCAGTGCACTGGAACTTCATGTTTCCCTTCTGGATTTTATTCTGCAATTGCAATCGATCATTGGAGCTGGAGGAATAATTGGTGCTTAATAAATCAGCCACTGCACGGAGCTATTTATTCTTCTTAAGTATTGCAAACAGTTTTCAAAGCAGGCATGATTTCTACAGCCATGATAATGGGAACACTTGCTGCTGGGTTCATTAGCTCTAAAAGGGAATTTGAAAAGTTATCACATCAGCCGCTCTCAAAGAAGGGGCTTTTTCTGGTTTTTGAAGTTGTCCTAGTCCCTTTCTGCATGACCCAGGCAGGCAGGATAGCCGTGAGCAAGGGCGAGGGAAAGGGAGTATCATCACCTCTTGGGAGGCACCACACACCAAGCAAGTCAAGGGTATGGACATTTCTCAAGAGAGCTGGTGAGAGGTGCACTGAGTCAGAGCCTTCCACCTGGACAAGCCCTTTCATGTGATGGTTGCTATTCTACCTATTTACTCTTAAAAGCTCTCTGTATTTCTACAATATGGCTCATTTTTCATACGAATTGCTACAAAAAGGATTCAACACTGGCATGGTGATGCAGGAGGTCTCTGGTGTTGAGCCCCCACTGACTCCCAGAGCCCTGATGTTGGATTAGTTGTAGAAAGTGAAACTGGAAGGTGCAAAAGGAGAGGTTCATTAGAGTCAGGGCAGCTTTTCCTTTCCTGAGAAGTGCCTCAGTGTTTGAGTGGATCATGACTTTATCTAAGGACCTTCAGATCTAATACCTGCAAGGGCTCCTGGCAAAGCCAGAGGACCTTCTTTTCCTCCCAGCATGCTGGCACGTCCCCCAAGATTAGGTACAGAGGCAGCAATGTGATTGTTACTCACCTACAGACTAAAGAGGTATATATTTTTGTTTGCCCTGATATACTCCTCCAAAACTGGTTTCAAACGGAAAATGATTTTCCTGAATAAGATGACAGAGAGACCCCCAACTCCGGAGTCTGGGGACAATTGCCCAGCAAAGCATGATCCAAAGCTGTGGGATGTGGCCCGTTTCTCCCCATCCCATGGCAGCCTGCTCATGGCCATGACCTGAGCGTGGGGCAGAGATGGGCTGATGTGCTTTGGGGGAGTGAACCATGGGGCAGAGTCCCCCAATCCTGTTTGCAGCCTTGGTCCATAGCCATCTGGGGCAGCCCTCCATCCCTGCCCTTCACCCACACTCAAGCAGCAGTTTCAAGCAGTGGAAATAAAATGACATTATTCCAGGCAGAGCTGATTTCATGAAAAATGCATTGTCTTTCCACGGCTTCAGTAAAAATATATTGGTTTCTGCCAGTTTTAATTAGAAACCATCTATTCTCAAAACTTGGGAAGAGCTAGCATGAGAGGGGAGTGAACATGAAAGGTCCGAGAGTCTTCAAATCTCTTTCAGGGACCGAATTAACGGACTTTAACCCTTTGCCTGCAAATGAAACTGAAGTAATGTTTCCTCCCCCTGAACATGCACTGCAAAATAATCATATGAAAACACTAAAATATTCATTTATTTATTGTTTGGGCTCAGGAATTATTGCTTTGCTTTTCCTTGAAATATATAGTTTGTCCTAAAAGGTGAACCAAAAAAATTGAGTAAAGCTATTACCAACCTTAAAAATAGCAGTTATAGTGCGACAGAAGGTTGCATTCAACAAAAAAAAAAGAGAAAGGTTTCTCCTTACTTTAGAAGTCCTTCAAATTTTGTTTTTGTCTGGTTTTCCCAATACTGCATTGTGGCAGTCTTTGAGAGGAAAGCACTGCAATGAGAAATCAAGACATTTCATTTTGTAAGTGTCAGGATGAAGAGTCTTGACTTTTCCAAAGTCTTTCTACCCGGTTTCTTTCGAGCTGAACTCAGCAAGTCTGCAAAAAGCTATGGGGTTCTCAGAAAGGACTTGACTTGTCTTTTAAAAGTTGCTGTTAATCAGAAAACTAAAGCCCCTTTTGCTAAAAGACAGTGTGTTGGTCAGAGACCAAAGACTGATATCATTTTGCTGGCATTGACTTTGCTACCAAACAGCCCCAGATATGTCTTTCTGAAAAATTAAAGGTCTTGGAATAACTCTGTTTTGATGCTCTTTAACCATAACAAAGTGTCTTACTCTTGTTTAACATTTGAAACCAAATTAACCTTGCCCAGAGCA
The DNA here is from genome assembly GCF_001431845.1 of Calidris pugnax. NCBI lineage: Eukaryota > Metazoa > Chordata > Aves > Charadriiformes > Scolopacidae > Calidris > Calidris pugnax. Next base: position 1,365,599 of record NW_015091045.1, read on the forward strand.
AGACTTTTATATTCTGGAATGAATGTACTCATATAGAGCTTTATTCTGCAATTACTATGCACTTTAAATCTGGTCTCAGTGTAACACGAACAAGCGCGTAGAGGCAACAGGGTGTGCTGTCTAATGAATACCAAGAGCATCCCCTGCTGCCTGGCAGAGACATACACTTTGTGTACTGATCTCCATTGATTTCTGAATTTGATATTTGTCAAATAAAAAGCAATCCTTGAATGAAAGAGCGACAGATCGCCATGGCCGCCCAAAGGGTTTGTGCCTTGGGAATGTCAGTGAAATCCCTGACAGGGATTTTTACAGCTGGTCTCTGCAAGAAGTCAATGATTTAACAGAAGGGATGTGAATCATCGTCAGAGGGCTCTAAAAGGACTCCAACTTTGCTTTCAAGTGGTTTTGTGTCAATGCCTCTTAAACTGGTTTGAAACAAGGTAAGAGGAAAAGTACCATTTGGACAGATTCACCCAGACAGCACATCCCACTGCTGGAACTAGATCTCTTTTGTAAAACTTGGGCAGAGGGTGGAACATAGAAATGCTTCAGCTTCCTAAATACCTGAGTTACACCACCACGGAGCAGCCTCCCGTGGAAAGTCAGCCAAAAATTCTGACATGCTGAAGATGACTTCCCCTACTGCCTGCGGCCACCCCCTGATCAGGCGGTCCCCGGGTGCTGTAAATGATGGGTATGTGGTGATGAGTAAAGGCACAGGATTCACTCTGACACACTGAGCTCTGGAAGAGGATGGCTTGCGTTCCTCTGTCCCGGTTTTGATTAATGGGTGTCAGCCCTGCCTCTGTCTCTCAGTTATCAGCAATTTCCCCGAGAGGAGGAAACAAAGAGGATTTTGGCAAGGTGCTCTCAACCGAATCACAGTTTTCTGTTTAAAGGCATTTGCTGCTTGCAAACCTGTCTGTCTTGTATTTACAGCTCCTTCCCAGGCAGGCTCCTGGGGCTGGGGGTTCCCTGTTGATGCCACAGCAGAGATGATAATGGCAAGGCTGGATCTCTGAGAGGTTGGACTCATGCCACCATGGGAGGTGATGCCTTCAGGATATGCTTCAGCCTCCTGTCTTGCCTCCATCTCTGCTGCTTTCTCCAGGTCAGCTACAGCAGCCACAGAGGGGATCCTGCCCATTTTCTGGGCTCTGCTCTGCTCGTGCTGACCTCCACTAAGCACTGAGGACTCTCCTGGATATTTTGTTAGAGACAAAAGCTTTGAAATGTTCTTCCAAACTTAAAAGCATGAGCCACAGCTCTGGCAATAACTGCAATCATATTTGCCTTCCTAGTGAAAATGAGTGATAGCCAATTTTTTTGATGGGTGAAGGTTTGCTTCTGAAGTTTCCCAGCTGCCCTGGAGAGCTGCTTCCTCTCTACCCTGATCAGCTTAAGGAATCTAAGTCCTGACTCGCTTTTGACTGGCAGCAAAGCTCCCATCACAACCTGCCTGGTCAAAATAATGGCCAGACACTGAGCCACGGCAGTGAAATTAGCATCGCTTGCTTTGTTCTTCCATAAAAAGTTGATTTGCTGCTGTGTTAGACCGTGAATAACAGAGAAAGCAAAGATGGGGCTCTGTTCCTCACTCGCTGTTATTAAAACTCTAAATCAGGTTGCCTACAGAGCCATCTCTGTTACCTTCGCAAATGAGAGCAGGGAATTGGCCTCTTTTGTCTCTGATGGAGGATGCAAGCACTCTCAGCAATGCTAATAAAGCACCTGGATTTTCCAGAGCCCACCAGTTTGCAGTTTATGATGTTACAAGCCACCACAACAGGGTCGTGTAGGAAAAAGCTTGACAGATCCTCCTCCAATGGGGCAGTTCTGCTGCAATTCAGACCATCAGAGCGAAGGCAGTGGACAGGGCTGTGGTCCCCACATCTCCCCTACCTGTAAATCAAGTGATGGACTTGTTAAGTGTGGATATTTGTATAGCAGAAACCCACATTCAGGTTAGTTTTCTCTGTCCATAAAATCCTAACCCAGAAACATCGCACTTGCTGAGACATGGCTGGAAGGACACAAAGAAGGTGGTGGGGAAAGGGGATCTTAACCTTCTATTATGTTTAGCCTGATCTAATTTTAATTCTTTATTTCACAAAAAGAACACAAAGATCCCAATGTTTTGGTTTGGTTTGGACTTTGTGTTGTTACACAAGGTTTATGTTGTTTTTTTTTTTCATTTGATTCTTCAGGCAGCCTTTTTTTGCCCAGATATCACTTACCAGCCTGACTACAAATAGCTCTGGCTGACCTGAAAATGCTTTTCCACTGATCAGATAATTCATCTTAAATGCTCTGCCAAGTGAGAGTAGTGAGTCACTCATGTCTCTACAAACCTAGTAACAGCCTGCTTCACCAGCCAGGCCAACAAAGCTCACACCCACAGACAAAGAGAGCTCAGCAGGTTGGGTTTTTCCCCACTTTGGTGCCATTAAACCAGGGAAAACTGATCCCTCCTTCATCTTCTGGAATGAACTTCCTATTCTCCCACAGACAGGAGACCAGGGTAGAGAAAAGGTGATGCATTTGCAGGTAGGAATGAGCAAGGATGTGCTTGCAGGGATTGTCTTCACGCACGTGCACACCTATGGCTCTGCCTTTCCTTCTACAAACCAATGAAAGGGAGAGGAGGGCAGGAGCTCAAGGTGCTGGCAGGACATCAGCTTCTTCAGCCCTGTTTCCCCCTGTGCTTGGCTGGGGTCTGTGCCTGCAGGTCCTGGGGAAGAGAGGAGGGAGGATCCCGTCTGGATGAGCATGTGAGGATGATCAGCACAGCACACAGTCACTATGGAATGTCAGGGATGGGCTCATTGCAGCAAGGGTGAGCATGGGTGTCTGCTCAGGTAAGAGTAAGCTCTTGAAGCCTTTTACTGCTGGGTCATGAAGACCAGGCTGCACAAGTAGAGTTTTTAATAACAGTTGATTTTTGCTTCTTTGGGAAATTTGAATATCAAGTAGGAAGGGTCAACTGCAGGTGGAACAGAACATTTCAATTTGCTTCTTAGGTCCTTCTCCTTTAGGTTTAATTTTTAAGGGTGAGTGTTTTTTGGTTGGTTTTTTTTTTTTTTCTTGGAAAATGTGGACACACAGTATTTTGAAAAGACAGAGATGAGCTTGGAAAAAAAAGATCTATTGAGCCCAGTCTACGTTTTTTCCCCACTGAAAGCAGGCAAAACTCTCCTTTAGCTTCTCTGGGCCTTTCTTCTCACCCAACATCTCAGGTACTGCCTCAGGGGACCTGTGATGTCTCTCCACAGGAGCAAATGGCTCATGGTAAAACCCTCTTCTGTCACATCTTAGACAATTTGAAGGGCTCTGTTTAGCCTGGGCAGCTTCACGGAACCACAAAGCCTGAGCTGCTCAATTCTGCAAAGGAAAAACTTTGTGCAGTTATTACTGTGTCACTTTGCACCAACTTGAATTATATCCCAAAGGAATACAGAAATTTTGTGTATACTTCCTCCTCAGAAAGGGCAAGGATTTAAGAGGAGGCTTGTTCTATCAGTGCAGGAACAGCTCCTCTCTGGAGTGGATATAATCTTACTGAAGAGTAAATACCATAATCTGGTCGAGTTCCTGTCCCTGCTGCTTCTCAGACCATTGAATAAACATTAACTAACCCATCCAACCTCCCTGAGGAAGGGAAAGGATTAGGCCCATTCAGCACAAACAAATTAAACGACACATTTCCAGACACCATGTGCCTCGACTGGCCTACAGCAAACTTCACCCCTCCTTATCCTTGGCTCTGATTTCCATAATGAAATGTCTAATGATGTCACGGGACACAGCCCTGCTGTATCAATCTGTTCCCACAAAATATAGTGTTTCTAGGAGGCTTTATAGGGTTTCTTTAATTCAAGTCACTTCGTATTAGCTGCAGTCCCCCAAAACCCCATGGAGGAGATCTCTTCTGATTTATGGAAATGGAATTAAACAATTTTAGTCAAATATAGTTAAAACGGGCTTAAAATAAACACCCCAGGGCTGGCGTGGTCTTGGGTTCTTACTTGTCCTCCGGTGCATCGCCAGCCAACTTAACCCAAGCTCCAGAGACATCTGGAAGGGCAGAGGCCGAGAACAACTCATGCCATAACATTGGCTCAGCTCCTGCTTGTGCCTTGGTTGGGACTGAGCACCACGGGCATTGCTGGTGTCACAGCCCAGGGACACCCAGCCCCAGGGACTGGAAGTGGCTGGGAGCGCAGCCCCCATGATGGAGCATGGTGAGTATCACACATCTGTGACGACAGCCCCAGGCAGCCTCATTATTGCACTCTAATTAATTCAAACTGGGATTTGCTCTTGATACAAATGCAAACAAAACTTTTCTACCTGCTGGCTTTGCAAAGTTAATCAGGGCTGGGATTCCCTGCTGTGTCCTCACAGCACTTCAGGGGGGTTAGAGTTGAATTTGAAATTTGCTTGGGACTGTGGTGTGCCAGGAGCAAAGCTGAGTCCGTCTTTCTGCTCGAACTATCCTGTCTTCAGGCTGGAAATCTCCTAAAGATAAGCTTTTCCATGAGGGTAATAGCACCTTCTCTTCTGGTTGGAGCACGTCAGTGGGGTAAATCCCTCTTTGCCTGATCCATTCATTGCGCCCAAGAGGTTTTGAGTTTCCTATCGGTACCACTGAGAATCATAGAATCACTCAGGTTGGATAAGACCCTTGGGATCGAGTCCAACCATCAACCCTACTCTACAAAGTTCTCCCCTACACCATATCCCCCAACACCACCTATAAATGACTCTTAAACACATCCAGGGACGGTGACTCAACCACCTCCCTGGGCAGCCTATTCCAGTCTCTGACCACTCTTTCTGATGTCCAGTCTAAACCTACCCTGTTGAAGCTTGAAGCCACTTCTCTAAGCAAATGCTCCGCCAGCACAGGGGATGTCCTGACGGGGGATGTCCTCATCAGGACACCCCAGTCATGACAACGTTCCCACACACTGGGTGTTTCTGGTCCCTCTGCAGCCATTGGGGGTTGGAGCAACCCAACCTGGGGAGCCCAGAGGGCAACTCAGCTCATCCCCAAGCAGATTCTTGCACCCAGGGTTTTACCCCTTGCTCCTGAGAGCTGAAAGAAATGCCTCATGCCATGCTGAGGTCACAGGGAAATGGCACAGAGAAGTCCCCCCTGGGGACCACCCAGGATCATCTGCCCCATCTCACCTCCCAGCTCTGCTCCTTTGGCAGCAGGATAGAAATTATCTTTTAGCTTGTTTTTTTTTTCTTGTTTTCTCAGTTCAGCCACTTGAGGAAGGACAATCAGGGTTGCCATAGCAATGAAAGGATGAGTTCTTAATTTGTGGGATTCTTTCTCTTAATTATTCTGAGAATTGTAATCCCATGAAAACTGCCTTCTATGGAGATTTTCAGTTAAGAGAAGTTAGAAAGAAAGAAAAGTCGATGAAGACATTTTTGGGCAAAAGATTGAAAAAATATATATGTCGGTGAATTTTCCTGGCCTGTTTCATGCGCTGACAAGAACAAATGCCTGGTGTTATCCAGAAACAAGGGCCTGGAACCGGTCCTAAACTTGAATTATTCATGAGTAGTTCAAAGTGCTTTCATAGACTTCCTGAGGTACAAGAGTACCAGGCAGAACTAACACATATAAGTCAAAATAAAAGTGTGTAAAGCTTAATGGAGAACAAGTATGATTTCAAGGGCTATTTAAATGGGGAGGCACTAAAGGAAAATATCATTCTCCTGTTGCATTTTTCATCCCCAGATCTCTTAGCCCAAGACACGGGACAGAAGCACTGCTACTTTAATTTTGCATGGAATGAAAAGAAATTTTGCTCGGAGTGGTGCAGCGGAGCAATGGCACATGAGGATGGAGCTGGAGGCCCCTCCAGTCCCACTTTGCACGCCGAGCAGGTGCCATGCGAGTCACTGCTAACGCGAGCATCTTCGAACCCCGGCTGATAAACACGGCCCCGGAGAGAGGGCTGATAAATCTGAGTTATTGCAGAGAAGCTGGGAATGTCAGAGCGAGTGGGACAGGCTCCGATTGCTGAAAAACACTACTGCAAATCCAATATTCCCCTGCTGTAATAAAATCTGTAGATGTAACTCGGTCTGTAGGCTCGGGGCTGATTTGGGGTGAGAGTAATCTCTATGACCCAGGGAAGCCTCTCCCCCCGTCACCAGCCAGATTTGGGGGCTGGAGGCTCAGCTCTGCCACCCCTGAGCTATTAATGTGGTATAATATTTCTGCAGGCAGAGGAAGAGGAGGAGGAAGGTATCCTGCAGCATCCTCTCTGCTGCTTGGGGATGCCAGGAGCAGCTGGTGGAGAAATCCTCCCCCCACAATAGTTCTTCCACTGGAAAATGCTGATCCAACTCTCTATCAATATGTTTTAACCAGCACCTTCTTTTAGGGAGGCAGCAGTATCAAAATGGAGGATTTTAATGTCTTCCAGTTTCTCCCTTTGGAAGGTGTTTCCGAATATGCCACCATTTTAATATTTTTGGTTTTCTTTCAAGGAGACTTTTTTTCCACTTTAATTGCTTTAATTGCTTTCATTTTATGCCCCATTATAAATCCAAGCATAATATTAAATACATTGAAATCCAATCGAAATTTCAATTTTCTATATATATTAAAAAGCCATTTAACCGAGCCAAGGCTACTTTGGAAGGGAGAAGATTTAATTTCAGGGGAGACATCAGCATTCAACATTATGTTCCCATTTGGAAAAGGAGGCTCATTTAAGTAGCCAAGCTCTCTCTGCTAAGTGGAGCTCTGGGTCCCTAATAGTTTGAAGACACTGGCGATGAGCAGTTTGGTGACAAGAGGGTCCAAAAAGGTTGGGGAAAGGCCAAGAAATGGAAGGAGACCTGTAGGACCATGATCATCTTGAGCAAAGTCCTTCTTTTTCCAGGTGTCACCATCACGGCCCAAGTACTCCCTGGCTTCCCCTCCAAATGCCTGTTGTCCTTCTTTTTTGCAAAGCCCACAGAGATGTGGCAAAAGCAGCTCCTGTGAAAGTGAAAACAGAGTTTCACATGTCCCCGATGTCCCTGGTGCTCAATGCAACCACATAAATGACCTGCATCTGGGACGGGGAAGAGGAACCACATTCCTGGACTGCAACCATCATTGGTGTTTTTGATTTTCTTTCCTAATTAAGGCCACAGGGAAACATAAAGCCAACAAATTGGCAGAAAAATCAGCAACCTCCAGCGCTAAGGAGAGGGCTCTGGCTGGGGGCAGTGGGGACAGTGTCCTGAACCACACAGGGAGCCAAAGAATCACCTTTTATTTTTAAACCAACCCATTGCTCTGCCTGTAAGGCCAGCCCTGACTTCTCCAGTGCAAACCCTTCCCTGGGACATGCTTCTGGGAGGGCTCAGGTGGGGCTGTGGAAGCAGAGGGGCTCACCCAGGTGAGGGGACCCCTCTCCATCTCTTCTCCCTCCCCAAATAAACCAATTTTCCAAGTATTTCAGGGCTGGGATCCCTCACCCTGAGGAGTGCAGCATGGATTAGAGACACAAGAGGGCAGGCGCAGGCTGTGCAAACCAGAGAGGGATCTGGCTCCTTGTCCCTCAGCCACTCTGGCCCTGCTGTCCCCCTGTCACCACTCCATCCCTGGAAGGCAGGGGGAAAAGGGGCTTTCCCAAGGGACATGTCTTCTGGCCCTGCCTGGCTCCTTGGCACTTGTTTCTGAAGGAGATTTGAAGCAGCAAGGTCTGTGAGGGACATTCAGGACCTGAAGGTGGGCTACGAGCTCCCAAAGCAGGTACTTCACCCCCCAGGGATGTCATGCTCTGCCCTGGCTGTCCCCAAAGAGTGGGAGTACAGGTCTCCTTAGCTGGGCTCTGCCATCCTGGGGACTTCTATGGGACTGGTCAGGTTGCTTGGTCCTTACCATGCACATCCATCTGCAGGGAGACCATTTACATGGGTGGCCAGAGGTGCCAACAGCCCTTACCACCCCTACAACCCATCTCCCCCATCCTTGCTGGTGTCACCCCATAGTGTAGCCCCAGGCACAACCAGAGCTCCTTTCTTCTGCTCTCAGGACACCCTGGTCGACACCAGCTCTGGGGCACAACCTGAGCCACAGGCACTTGGTGGAGAGCATTTGTCCCCCTGGTTTGTCCCCAGCCCCACAAGCAGCGAAGTGGAGCCTGGTGACCTGGTGCCAGGCAGCACTGCTGGGCACGGCGCTTCTTCCTCCAGACTGCAGCCAAAGCTTTCTACATAGTTAAATAATAAAAGGCAGCAGATGGTATATGGTATGAATTACAGAAAACAGGATTGTAAAGGCAGCGCGCACGGCGAACAAATGAAAGCATTAATGCACCAGGCCAGATAATGCAGACAGGGAGGAAGAGGAGGGAGATTCGCAGATGGGTTGGTCATGGGTGGGAAAGGGAGCTCATTCCCTTACAGGGAATTTTTAGTGGGAGAATGGTCTCGTCCCTGTCCGTGGGGAGATGATGAGGACAAAGTCAGACAGGCAGCGAGGTCTGGAGCCCAGGACCAAGGGTCTTGTGTCCCCTCTGTCCTCAGCAGCTCTAATTCTGGTTCACACATTGCTTGGGTCCACTCAGCACTGTCTTCTCCACCCTTCCTGGAGAGGGCATGATGGATGCAGGGGTTCATAAGGCCCCACTTTGGCTGAATTTCTGCTTAATAAAGAAGGGGCACAGCTCTGTTCAGCCATATGTGGCCTTGCATTGAGAGCCTGGCTTCCAGTCATGGGCAGAGACAGAGGAGGAGGGACCATGTTTTGCATTTCAGGGCTGATGAGGAATTGTCCAATGAGGAAACCAGCCTCACGTGGCATCTTCTGCTCCTTCTGCATCCTGTCAGTCCATCAGGACCGGCTGTGGTCTCAGCACAGTCCTGGAGCCTTCTGGCTACGGAAGGAGGTTCAGCTTTAGGGCAGCAGCCCTGAAAGACTACTCATAAATCCAGCTCCTGGCTATGCTGCAAGCTTCCTGGGTGACTGCTCACGAGACTTTTGTCCTCTCTTTGCCTCAGTTTCCCTGGTGTAAAATGGAGAGTAGGGTTGTGCTGCCATATAGTGGTTCTGGGATGAGTAGCTCAGCCTGAGAGGTTCTCCCAAAGGGTGATCTATGCTGGGGGGTGCCACAGCTGGGCTTGCCTTTGGCTGCCAGGGTCAAATGTGGCTTTGGAGGTAGGAAAAGCTGAAACTATCTTATCTCTGGGTGAAAATCATCAGGGGGAGGACAGGGTGGCTCATGGCCAGGGGACAAGGAACTCGGGGGTCTGTCAGTGAAGGTGAAGCACCTGAAGTGCTGAAGGGGCCAAACAAAACAAAGCGCAAAGGCTCTTTCAGGGTCTGCTCTCATGATAACAGCAGTTGGGGTTATAAATTCAAAACCTGGGCTCATTTTGTGCCAGATAATCTTTGAGTTTGTCTTTAAGGTAACTTCATGGGTGGCTGAGAGTCAGCAGACATTGTCCCACAGGCTGTGACAGGCTCTGTCTGTGCTTTGACCCCCTGCTCCCACCTCATCCAAGCTGGGAAATTCTCCTCCTGGATGCTTCTGTTGCCACAGGGACCTTCACCTACCATAGCTGTGCAGAGACAGAAACCGATTTTTTAATGCTGGATCTGACCAAAAGCAGGGAAAAATACTGCTGTGCATGAGGCAATATGGAGGGGAGTTACTCCAGACCCTGCTCAGCACCTTTGGGCTGAACCCCACTCATTCCCACCTCCTGCAGCATGCACTGAGGATCCTCTCTGTATGGAGGCATCGTTACAGGATTTTGCAGCATCTCTTGGGTAGGAAATCTTTCCCAGTTTGCCTCCCCCCTCTCCCACCTCCTTCTCCTCCCAACCTCCCCCCTCCCCCAGCTGAATGCACATCTGGGAGCATCTTCCCCAAACACATCCATCACAGCTGCCTTTCAGCGGCAAACAAAACATCTGGGGATCCTGCTGGCTGAAAGTCTTCCGAGTCCTTGGTGGGCTGAGCCTGGGGGCTACCAGAGCTGCTCAGCACAGCCCCCCCAGACCCCAACAAGGCACGGCCACTTGTGAACTCACCCCCCAGGCAGGAGCTGGGGGTCTGTGATGACAATCCCCTCTCCCTGCCCTCCCCAAGGCTGTCGCCCTGCTGCGGGGCTCCGGATCGATGGGTGACTCACGGCTCTCTCCCTGCCGAGAGTCCTGAAGTGAAGGGATGCTCTGAGACAGAGCGAGGAGAGATGAGAGATGCTGCAGCCCCTCTCCTCCTGCTGCCTCTCCCCACCGACTCCTGCCCTGTCTGATTTTTCGCTCTGAGCTGCTGTGACAGAGGAGAGGCTTCATGCGATTGCTTTCTCCCCTGCTCGGTCTGCGTGTGTGTATGTGCATGGAGCCGAGCAGCAATTTCCCCCCTTTTCTTTATTTTTTTTAGCTTTTCCCTCCCCCTTTTCCTCTCATACTTCTCCTGCTGAATTAACTGCGCACCTTGCCCTGGCAAAAAACCCTTGGAAATAACACTGGCAGCACAGGGTGGCTTTTTTTGGAGGGGTATTTCTTGAAGCCCTGCCCAAAATGGAGGGGTGGGGAGGAAGAGAGATGCCTGAATCCAGCAGCTCGCATCCCCGGAGCAGAGGGAGCATCACCCGGTGGGTCTGAAAGCCCCGCTGCTCTGCAAGACGTCGGCTCCGGGAAGCAGCATCCTTGGGCTTTACGCACTAGTTAACAGGCTGCGAGCTGCCTCCACTTGTTTTAAGCTCTCTCTCTCGCTTCATCTCATCTCCCTTCGGCGCGTGTGTGTGTGTGCATGTGTGTGTGTGTGTAGGGGGAGGACTTTATTTCCATTGGCTCAGCTTTCGCTGCCCACCCACCTCTCTTCCACATCACCTTGGTGTCTCCCTAAATAAAACCAGCCCTTCTTATCGCACCGAGGAAATCAAGAGCGAGAGTTTGAATGGATTTTATATAAATATTTGCCCCTACGAAGGTGCTGCTGAGCTCGTGGGATAAACTCGTAGCTGCTGGCCTGAATCTCTCCTTCTCTCTCCCACCCCTAAAAGGGTTTAATTACTTTCGAGAGGGGAGGGGAGAGATCTGGATACCAGTTCCAGGTACGGACTGACCCAAAAAGCAGTGCCAGGATTTAACTAACTGTCCCTGATGGATCTGAAGGACAGCACCAGCGAGGGCAGCATGGGCAGCCTGCAGCCTTCAAGCATCCAGATTTTTGCCAACACCTCCACGCTCCACGGGATCCGCCACGTCTTCGTCTACGGGCCAGTGACCATCCGTCGCCTGCTCTGGACCTTGGCCTTTGTGGGCTCGCTGGGTCTCCTGCTGGTTGAGAGTTCAGACCGGGTGGCTTTCTACTTCTCCTACCAGCACGTGACCAAAGTGGATGAGGTGGTGGCAAACAGCCTGGTCTTCCCTGCTGTCACCATCTGTAACCTCAACGAGTTTCGCTTTTCCCGGCTCACCACCAACGACCTGTACCACGCTGGGGAGCTCCTGGCTCTGCTTGATGTCAACCTGCAGATCCCCAACCCTCACCTGGCTGACCCGGCTGTCTTAGCCATCCTCCAAGAGAAGACCAACTTTAAGCAGTATAAACCGAAAGTTTTTAACATGCAGGAGTTCCTGGCGCGGGTTGGCCACGACCTGAAGGATATGATGCTGTACTGCAAATTCAAAGGCCAAGAGTGCAACCATGAGGACTTCAAAACTGTGAGTATGAGCAGGAACTCTGCTTTCCTCTTCTCTGGGTGTGCGGACGGTGGTGGTGTTGCAGGACCAGGAGAGCATTGGAGGTCACTGGCCAAGACGTGTGGGCACGGTGTGATGAGTGAACGGTGCCTGCCGGGCTCTGGCAGGGCAGAGGAGGAGGAGGCAGCCTGTTGAGTTGAAGTTCGTTTGCTGGAGGGGGGATTATGTGGGGCCAGCCCTGCAAGGGGCTTGCAGCAGGTCCAGCCTCCACCCTGCATGAGGCCCATGGCTCCCCGCTTGATGTCAGACCAGACGGGTCCTGCTGAGCATCAGAGGGGGCTTGGGAGTCTCTTGCTGTGGCCAGCAAATGTTAGCCAGCTGCAGAAAGTAGAGAGGGCTGGAAAGAGGCCAGCAAGAAAGGCAAGCGTTCGGGGGACGGTCTGAGTGATGTCCATTAGTCAGTTGTGTTTCCCCGGGTGTTTGTAGCTTTGCTGAAATCTTGGAAGGGGCAGTTTTTCTGCTTGTTCCTGGTGGTCATGGCTTACAAATCCTAGTTTGCTGTGCAGTGTGGGCAGGAGCTGGGTCCCTTCCTGGTGCTGTGTTAGAGAGAAGAGGAAAAATAGAAGAGGAAAAGAAATCAAGCTCTGCTCTGAGCCCAGTCTGCTCTTGGGCTGACGGGGAGGTGGAGTGAGCCGGGCAGCCTGAGGATCCTGAGGGAAGCAGACGCTGCTCAATTTACAGCTTCTGGATGACACCCTGATGGCAGTGCAGGCTGGCCTGGGTAGTTTGGCTGACAAAAACTATCAGCTTAAAATAGAAATAAAGAGTAGGTTGCCTGGAAGCAGTGATGCCCCCAGTGTGCTCCTGGGGCAGGTGAGGGGGCTGGGCGAGGGGGTGCAGAGGGGTCTGCTCCCCCCCAGGCTGGAGGTCTGAGCCCTGTCCTGGCAGAGATGTGCGAGTGCAGGCTGGGGACTGGGCTAAGTTGTACTTTGCTCTCAAATCACTCTGGCCAGTACCTTCGCACTGACTCAGCCCGTTGGGGGGTTTGGGTGATCCCAGGGTCGGTACCGCTACAGCTTTTGGCTGCTTGTTCCTCTGGGAGCGATGCTGGTTGTTGTGCTCACTGCTCACCGTCCTGCAGACAGGCAGGTGCCACGGCAGGTTTTGAGATGGTCTGGTTTGTCGGCAGGATTTTTGTCTGTTGTTAGGAGAAGGGGATATTTTCTGTCTCTGCTGCTTTTGGATCTCCCAGGGAATGAGTCCAACTGACTCGTGCTACAAAGTCATTGCCACCACCTGGACTGTGCTCTCTTTAAACGTCTGAGCAGGAACATATAATTTTATGCCTCAGTTATTGCCTGTGCATAACCCTGATGCCTTCCCCGTTTCAAACTGGGTATCCAGGCAAACTGCTCCTTTGCTCCTGCTTGTTGGGGAGAGGTTGGACCATGCGAATCATAGGAAGGTATCAAGAAAGTCCCTAGGAGAAGTGCTTGCTAAGTAAAAGCCATGTGTGACTAAGTCTGGAGAATGGGATAGAAAAAAAAACAACCAACCAGATGCAAACGTCCAGGGGACAGAAGAGTTGGGGAGTGAGAACAAATCCCAACAGCAGAGACAGCCCTCCCCTAACCATAGTGAGGGTGTGGGAAGAGGGAAGTGTTCTGCCCATGTATTCTGCAAGAAAACAGCACATTCAAAACATCTGCAGGACTTTAAAAAGCAGGTCTTGTTCTCAGATAAGACGGGAGCTTTTTGCAGCCTCCCTGGGACATGGTGGGGTGTCATCTCTCTCCCCATTTAGTTTTTTGAGGTAGCTGCTTCTGAAACAATGATTTTATTTTTTTTTTTTTCCCCACAAGGAATACAGTAGTTTCCAGAAAGACTAAACGTTCCCTGTCTGCTGAATAAATCCTTGCTCTGCTAAAGCAGGTTAGGGCCAGCTAGAAACAGATAGGATATTACAGACTGACAGTGCTTGTCCTTGTCAAAGTACTGTAGAGATTCAGAAACAGGGCAGTGAGGTACTTCAGTCTATTTGGCAAAGCAGCTCCTAGATGATCCAGATGACAACATCTTCCCAGCATTGTTGTTCCTTCCTAACAGAGGCAGGTGTTTCAGTCCTCAGGTTATGGAAATTTGGGGAGCAGCAGTTGACAGGGATACAACAACCCTCTTTTCCTTCCAGACTTCACCTCTCAGTGATAAAAGGCAGCAAAAAGTGTCTGCTTGAAAGCTGAGTAGGTCTTTCCACAGGGAGCATGCTGCAAAGGTCTTTGAACTGCCTCCGGGCTGAATCAGAACCTCATGTCCTGGATGAATTTTGCATTTAATCACCAAGGACCTGTTGCAGCCGCACACGGGCTCTGTGGCAGCCCATCCATTCTGCTGCAATACCAGCTGGAAAAAGAGGAGAAGCATCATCGCCGAAGCCTGATTTCTTTCCTGTCGGGAAGCAGAGGGTGTAAATCCCAGAACAGTTCTGTAATACGTCAGCATGGCAAAGAACTCTGTCTCCTTTTCTGTACTCCCCAAATTCATGCATCTGGGAGCAGAGGAGGCAGGAGCTTTGCAGGGGGAGGCTGCACCAAAGCAGCTACCTCTGCAGTAAGGTCCTGTTACAGAAGTGAGGGCAGTATTGCCAACAGGTCACCCATTTCTTTAGGTGTGAAGGGGTGTGTGGAATGTGCAGTGTGTCGCCTGAATAAAGCACACCCCTCTTTTGCTGTACGAGAAAGCAGGAGCTGGAATGGCAGTGTCCTGGCACTTTGTAAAACATGACTTTACCCTCCTTCCCCCTCCACCTCCCTGTTTCAATTCTCTGTCGCTGCTTTATTAACAGGATTTCAGCAGTGCTTCCCTTACTTTCCTTCTCCCCAGGATGATGTCTAATGCCTCTCAGACAACAGCTCCCTGTATTATGGTCTGCTCAGAGATGTGAGTGCCCTAAGCTTGTCTGCAGAGATACATCCAAAAGGAACAGCCAGGTCTTAGCAGAATATGTGCTGATTCCTGAGCTGGCATTGCAAACGCGCCGAGCAGCAGATAAGATAATGCAGACCTCTGCTGTAGGCAAAGCAATGAAGAATAGAAAATTGGCGGAACAGGCTTTAGCAAACCCATTCCCTTGGAGTTATTGGGAGGAGGGAAGCCTGATAACAGCAGCAGCCGAGGAAATCCCCTCCTTTTTTTTGTGTGTGCGTCGCTCCTCCCAGGAGGTCTCGATTGAAAATGACCTCGCAGATGGCATTTTTTTCTGGAGGAGCTGTGCTCATGCTGCTCGACGTGACATTAAGGTCTCTTCCCATCCTACTGCTGCTGAGCCTGGTAAAGCTGCGGCTCATCAGCCCCAGGCACACCGCTGTGGTTTTGTGGGTATCTCTGTGGGTGTGCTGGAGCAAAGCCTCTTTCCTGGGCTTGTTGGTGTGGCTCAAGGTCCTGAACTGTTCCAGCACGGGATGAAGTGAGCAGTGACAAGGGTGGCATGTAGGAATGTGCACGTGTGTGGCACAGCGAACGCGTGGGGCAAGAGGGAAGAAAAGTTTGTGCCACAGGGGAAAGGCAGAATGGCTGATGGGATGACCTTGGTGTAGATACCCAGGAGATGAGCTGCAGGGGCTGTCTTAATCCCACCTTGCTGAGAAAATCAGCCCCAGCAGCCAAGCCCTGGCAGACAGACTCAGGCCACAGCAGTGGGAGTGCTTTCTGGTGCGTGAGCGTGGTTTTCAGTCAGGTCATTTGCTAAATGGAATGTGTAGCGTGTGCTTCCTCGCACACCCAATTCATTTCAGAGGTAACACAATAACTTAGCCTGTGCCTGCTATGTCTTCGTTGCTGGATGTCGATTTATTTTCAGTGGCCATGACAATCGAGGGATATAACTCATTTATTTTCAGTACACATTCCTGCTGAAAGACAGTGTCCGCATAATGGAGAGTATCTCATGTGGATATTTCTATTCTGAGGCACAAGTTTCTGTCAATCTATCTGTCTTTCTGCATGCATATTTTTCTCCTATTCTTTCTAGTGCGCCCATGAGGCCAGTATTTACTAAAGAGCTTTTGGTTTATAGACTGATTAGTCCATTCTCATCTCCTGTTATACAACTTCCATGTTCTTCAATAAAAAAAAAAAAAAATCAGGATGGTGGCTGCCTGATTCAGGAAAACTTTGCTTCTTTCTATTTAACAATTTTTCTGAAAAATCATGACTTTTTCCAAAGTTTGTCCCAGATTCTGAGATGCCATAATGAGATCTGTAGTTCTGTGATACCTTTTACACAAATAGATAGTTCTGGCACTGAGAAGTGAGAGCTTTGTGTGGCCTTCCCAGTCTGCATTGTAAGACCTTGAGTTTGCATGTGCTGTTGTTGGGTTTCAGTGCATGGGCACAGGAGTGCGGGGTCATCGTGTCGCTGTTGGTGGTGTCTCTGTTGAGTGTCTACAATGAGATGGAGTGTTCTTGAGTCATGCACCTGGCTGGCATGCCAACTATGCCCTTGAGAAATGCAGACTCTCATTCTACCCAATGTTTGCCTGGACTAAGTTTCTCCGTCCCTTAAGCATTTAACTGTAAAATGAGCATGATAGTGCTTCCCCAGGGAGCTGATGGGACTCGTATTTCCTTTATTTATTACAAAATGATAGAATAATGCTTTAAAATTCACCAGAATGTTTCACAGGAGGGTGCCAGTTGGGATGAACATCTGTTCATGAAAAATCTTTCTGGGTCTTGAATTGTTTCTGGAGTTAAAGTCTAATGAAGAGAAGGCTGTAGAACCTTAGTGGGGTCTTTTCATGCCAAAGTCTTTAATACTGAAAGTATTCACACTGGTTGGACTTAAGGTTCTTTTCCAACAAAAATGATTCTGTGATTCTATGGGTGATACAACTCCCATAGGAGAGAAAATTCAGAAGTGTGGCTGTAGGACATTTACTTGGGATGTGGGTGATCCATGTTTGAGACATTGGTCTAACTCTTCCTTAATTTTCTTTTAAAAGGTCTGTGTTTTGTTCTGGTTTGAGCTGTTTCTTGACCAGGCCACACTCCTTTCCCTCGCTAGAGGTTTGAGATGGGAAATAATCTAAAGATCTGACATATCTCAGACATGAGCACAGGCAAAGCATCAGACACAGCTGGAGACCAGAGGGTTTTGAGTGCAAAGGAAGATAAGGCTGGGGGAGGAGGGGGAAAGGGAAAGGGGGACCCTGGAGGAGGAAAGACAAAGCACTTCTGTGAGTAAGAGCCAGCTGTGGGCTCAGGCTTCCCTTGCCCATGGCCTTGGCTTACACCATGCACCTGGCTCCTTTGCTTGAGGGAGAGCAAGAACTGCTCTTGTCTTCTAAGTGATTCCCATTCATCATAATGATTCATCAGGAGGCCAAGTGAGAGCTGCTCTGTCCCTCGATCCCTACCACACCTGCTGAAGGGTTTGCACTCAACAGCATCTGGAGCTGAAGCAAAATGCAAATGTTGCCCTTGAGATGAGGAAGAAATGCTGAACGGGAAGGATGTCATTAGAGTTGCAAGGACAGAGGAGATGTTTAAGGGCTGCAAGGCTTTACCAAAATTTTCCTGGGAAATGTGTGAAACTTTCCTTTGCATTATCTCAGAGGAAATACCTCTGAGTCCAGCTTCTTGCACCTCAGCTCCCCTACCTGCAGAATGGGGAGAATGTCTTGGTGTTTCCTTAGCCTGTGGCTCTGTGACTAACACATTTCATCTCACAGGGTCTCCTTGACAACAGGTCTTGGACAGAGGTCTCCTGGGTACAGGCTGCTGTCTGCAGTAGACGAAGGGTGAAGCCATGGGAAGCATTCAAATGTACTTGTGCTCTTGCTACATGAACCAGACTTAAATCTAGTCATGCCCAAAACTGTAAGTGAAGGCCAGGAAAGACCAGCCTGGTTTCCATCTGGAGAGATAAATTGGAACAACATAGATTGTCGTGACCTTCTTCAGTACAACTCATGCAAGTGCCCCTTGGAGATTTCCTGACAAATAATAAATAACCTCCCAGATGTTCCCTCTTGCAGAATCTTTGTGCTTATCTGACCCATTGTAGTGGTGCTGTGTGAAAAAACATGATGTGGCAGCTGTAAACCACTCTGTGGATTTATTCCAAACGCTCCTTGCAAGGTCCTGAGCACCACGACTCATTGTCCATGGAAGGCACTGGGCACAAATTGAAACCAGTGGGCATAGGGCAAAACAAGGAGAAGTTCTCACTTGATTAAAGGAGAAAACAGGTCTGACCTTAGTGTTGGCCTAGGTGGCCTCCTGAGGCCCCTTCCAACCCTAAGTATTTGATGATTCTATAATAACAAGCAGGTGCATACCTGCTGGGTCTTATCACCTTTTGTTCAGAGTCTCATTTTTTTTATGCTCAGTTCACTCTCAGTCTTCAATGAGAGGATGAAAAATGAGAGCCAACTCTGGAAGATGGTTACCTTCCCTTCTGTGAGCACTGCGTACAATTTTGAGTTCACAGTACTGACCTAAGGAAAAAAATTGGCATAAAACACACAGTTGTTGACAACTCTGCGCTGAGCATCCAAGGCATTCACAGATCTGATTCCATAATGAACCTGTCACAGTTTCTCTGAGCAAGCTTCTGTTCTTTTCCATCTCCTGGAACCAGCCCTGTGTGCTTTAGGAGGAGACAGTGGAGATTCCCCGAAAAAAACCAAAACCCAACTCAAATCCATCATTCAGCTCCTCTTGACTGAGAAAATGTGCCTCGCAGCTCCTGAGGAGCACAGCCGGCTGCACAGCAGCAGGGACAGAGAGGTCATCTGAGGCATCTCCATCTCCTCTGGCAGAGCCTGGTGTCTGTGAGTTCCTCCTATGCCTTCACAAAAGCATTTGTTAGAGGATTTTATACCTGGAGTGCCAGCCAGACTCAGCTTGGCCGGTGCAACAGAATTCTGCATTAATTGGCTGTCAGGGGGGACGCGTGGTCAGGGTGCGGGCAATAAAAGAAAACATTGCTCAGATACCATGATAAGGTGGGTCCGAGCAGGGAGCCAGGTGGACCTGTTGCTGCCACAGCTGTACCAACTGTACATAGGACTCAAAAGATAAAGTATTTTGCTTACTGGATCAGCATGGGGATGTTTAGCTTGCAGAAGAGAAGACTGAGAGGGCATCTCATCATTGCTTATCAATATTTACAGGGTGGGTGGCAAGAGGATGGGGTCAGACTCTTCTCAGTGGTGCCTGGGGACAGGACAAGGGGCAATGGGCACAGACTGGGGCATGGGAAATTCTATCTGAACATGAGGAAAAACTTCTTTCCTTTGAGGGTGGCCAGAGCCCTGGAAGAGGCTGTCCAAAGAGGGTGTGGAGTCTCCTACTCTGAAGATGTTCAACCCACCTGGACACATTCCTGTGTGACCTGCTCTGTGTGACCCTGCTCTGGCAGGGGGTTGGACTGGATGATCTCCAGAGGTCCCTTCCAATTCCTGCCATTCTGTGGTTCTGTGATACTGGGCTGATGTGACCCTTCATGCTGTTCAAACCCTCCTGGACACATTCCTGTGTGACCTGCTCTGTGTGACCCTGCTCTGGCAGGGGGTTGGACTGGATGATCTCCAGAGGTCCCTTCCAATTCCTGCCATTCTGTGGTTCTGTGATACTGGGCTGATGTGACCCTTCATGCAGGTTTCCATAGGACAAACAGATCCATGAAAAACTTTCTTGCCCACAAGATGAACACAGCTATGAGAGAGCTGGATGGGGTGGGAATGCAGGTCTTCTAGAGGGAGGAAAACATGAACTGTGGCTAGATTTGCAGGTTGCAAAAGTCAACTGCTATTTTGCCACCTGCATCTGTTGACATGTTAAGAAAAAGAGCATTAAATATGTTCCTTTTATTGAGGGATTAAAATAACCTGAATGGGCTTCTACAAGCTCTCTGGGATTTCCAGACTTGCAAATAGCTGTGAGGAAACCTCTTAGGGATCATAAGCTCAACAAGTTAAGATGGAAAAGGAACTAGATGAGGTGGACATGTCTGACTCCCATCTGCCATGGATCAATCTATGAAACCAGCACCAGAAAAACAAAATTGCCCCTTGAAAGTAAAAGAGACTGTGAGTCATTTAAACAGATTGACACCAGTATGCTCAGGGCCCATCAAGAAACAATTTCCATCCAGCCATGAATATTTACAACTGAAGCACATTCCATTATTTGAAGAAAAGCTGAATTGTTTTGATCATTTGTTGTTGTTGCTGTTGAAGAAAGGATTTAGCCTGTGTGTTAAGTCAGGGAGCGTGAAGTGAAGAAGTGAACGGTAATGGAAAATGCACATATATTTGCTCAGGGTGAGATAGATGAAAGGAGTTTTAATCTGCACTTGGTTAGATTTCCAGAGAGGAGCCCATCACAGGGGGACCTGGGCCATCAGGGTGTTTTCACGTGCAATAGAAGTTGCTCAGTTGTCTGCTCCTGTCAGATGAGCCAGTTCTGCACTGCGATTTCCTCAGAGACTGGAATTCGAAAAGAAAATCAGAAGGGAGAAAGCCCGAGCCAAATTCAATCTGCTCACCTGGTGCTTCTTCAGAGCAGTTTGACTTCGTGTGGTAATGGGAATCCAGGCTCTGCCCAAGTGGTGGGAGCTTCGTGCAAAGCTTCTGGGCTTCCCTTTCAGTCAGCCCAAAGCTCGCCTGGGTCTGACTGGGCAGTGCAAGGCTGTTGGGAAATGGAGTTTGTCCTGAAGGAAACCAGTAGTTCTGAGTCCATTGTTCTATATCTGAAAAAAACCTCCAACAGGTTGAAGGCCAAAAATTTTATTGGGATGAAGTTTTAGCTGCTTTAAAAATTTGAATTTTCATGATGTTGTTTCGACGATGTTGAAGACTGATATATAAATGAAAGTGATATAAAGATGGGCATGAAATTAAAAGAATTAAAAGTGTGTTTTCCTTTTAGAAGGCTGTGACATTATTGGAGGAAGAAAGTCCAAACAACCCATTTAGACATTTTCTTGTTTCATGTTTCATTCTTGTTCTTTCAAAGCTGTTGGAAATCCCACGCTCATGCGGTGGAGGGCAGTCGTGCAAGGACTTCACTTTATGGGGCCAAATCCCATAACAGTGGTTCAAACTGTTAATTCACCTGTACGTTTGGGGGAAATTAATCTTAGGCCGGGAGAAGAGAATAAATAAACCCAAGCAAATGCTCTCTGGTGCCTGTACTGTGAGTAGGATAATTTAAGGCCTCAAATCTCTGCAGCCGTGACGGGTGACTTACTCCCCCCAGTTAGGGTAGAAAATGATGAGCTGAGACCCCGGTACAACAGAGAGGAGAGTATAATTGTCATGTGGGATTGCTCAATGGCAGGCAAGAAAACATCATCGCAGTATGCCACAGGCAGGACAATAAAGGACTAAATTAACTGCAGAGGAGAGTTAATGACCAGTGCGAGGAATTAATGTAAGCTTAACCCTTAATTAGTTAAGCTTTCACCACCACACTCCACTGCTCCCTGGCACTAAAATGGATGGTATATATAGAGACATCCACTAGAGCCTCTGTATTTCTTCCACCACCACCTGCTAAGCTTTGGAAGAGCAGCATGTGTGATCCATCCTTGCCTGCCATGCAAGAGCGGCAGCCTCAGGAGCGCTGTTAACTCATCAGCAGTTTTCTGGTGATGGAGAAACCACCGAGAGAGATGAACAAGGATATCAGAGAGGCTTCAGCTTGACCTCAAATGTGTGATAGCCATATGTTTTGGGAGATGGGAGGGACTCTAAGCCACCTGGGGTGATGATTTATTTGAGGGGGGGGGGTCTTTGGATTAGAACAGAATTTTTGCCACCAAGTTTCTTTGGTTTTTTTTTTTCACTGAAAGTACAAATTGGAAATGTTACTGTGAAGTCTGCTGGGAACTGCAGTTTCAGTTGATCACACTCCCTTCTTTCTCTGGACACCCTGGTTGGATTATACCTCCCAGAACATAATGTGGTGTCTCCTCTTTTTACTAAGGAGGTGATGGCCAGTTACAGGAATCACACAGTCCTGATGTATTAATTTTTTTCTTTGAACCATTTAATGTTTGGAGAATCTTCCTTTTCTTTTTTTTTTTAAATGAAAAGAGGAAAGTGTTTTCCCAAAACTTTTCATGAAAACCACTGCTGTGGTAGATTCTCAGACGAGAAAAGTGTTTTACCAAAAGTTTTCGTGAAAACCACTGCTGTGGTAGATTCTCAGACAACACTCCCATCTAAACCAATCTTTATATAAAAAATTGAACCTAATCTCATGAGTGATGTGACCAGACAGGGTGTGGATATCATACCCTCGTTAAGAGAAGGAGTTGCTGTGCCAGATGTTAAGGTTCACACTTGTTGATTGAACTGCATTTTTTATACTTCACTCTGGTAATGGATCCCACAGCCACCACCCCTTCTACAGATGCTCTAGGAACACACTAAGTGGCCATTAACTAATGCTAAATTATGATGGAACATCTCCTGAAATACATGTGACATCCACATGAATAATAAATGAATTTGTTTCTGTCAAGGCGATGACAACGGATTGCAGTTGAATTAACACAATTGCTGTTTGCTGCTCTGCACCAACTGCAACCAGTTCCTTGTGGGGTGCAGGCAATCACAGCAACACAAATGACAGTGGAGGGATGCTGTGAGTGTGAGGATGCAACGGTATAGATGGCTGGTAAGGAAGAGATGTGGGAAAAAACAAGTCTCAGGGTGACAAACCAATCCTATTTCTGTCGAACAACAGCGGAGTTTGCCTCCTAAAGACATTAATGAGAGTGAGATCATGCTGTTAGCCCCTCTAATTACATCCATCCCTGGAAAAATCATTCTCTTCTCATTATCACTTGGTGGTACAGAAAGACCCTTGGAGGTCAGTCCTGTGATAATGTCTCTGTACATCTGCATCTCTCCAGAGAAAAATAGATCAAGAGGGAAAGGATTTTTCTATGACGTTCATGCATGACACTAGAAGAATGTGCACAGGACTCCTATGGTGCCTATAGGACCTCTAAAGTTTCTAAAAGCTGTTTCTCTGCTGGATACATTAGTGTTCAGAAACTTGTGGTACATCTTTGCTGCTGTTGGTGTGTCCTATTGGGTTGAGCCGTGGTGCCTGATTCCCTGCTCTCAATCAGTGTTGTGTATCTTGAGGTGCTGTGCAGGGCGTGATGTGGCAGGTTAAATGAGGCAGGGAAAAGGAATCAGGGAGAGCAAATAGAGGAAGAGGGAAAGTGAGACAGAAATGGGAGAAAACTGTGTTTATGGCATGAGGAACCAGAGCCCTGAGGTTGGCTCAAAGGAAAAACAACTTCAGATCAGAAGCAAGCATGGGGTTTTTGAAACAGATTGATGAGCCTGGAATTGGTCTGAACATTTCCATTGAAAACTTTCCATCAGAAAATGCTTTTTGAATGCGAAAAAATTGCTTTCGTAAAGTTACACTGATTGGGATGAGATTTCCCATGAGAAAAATGAAAGCTTTTTGTCTTTAAGCATTTCTATTTTCCATGAAACTAATTAAAAAAAAAATCTCAAAGCAAAATAAAATCTTGAAACCCTAGGATGTCTCATTAAATGGATGTTCTGATTTTCAGCTAGTTCTGAATTATTTAATGAAAAAAGTCACCCGGAGCTGGGCAACTTTCCACCATGTGGAGTCTCTACATCTTGCACTAGGTTGGGTGCAGCCCAGGCTCTATTTTACATGGGTTTTGGGGCAAAACCTGGTATCATCTGATGTTAGTAAGGGTGAACCCTGGGTTATATACTCATATTTGGCTTTCCCTGAAGAAGGGGATTTCATACACTGCTTTCAAATGAGTCCTCTCTTTCAAAAGGCAGGTTTCAGAGCAAGACGCTTTCTGACAGACCACCCTTTGAGCTTCTGGAGATGGTTCACTTTCAACCTTATTTCCTGATAATAGAATGTTTCAGCAATTTTGCCTCCATTTGAAAGAGCAGAAGTCTCAAAACCATTTGGTTTCTACAAGTTTCACGAAAACTGGCAGCTGGGAGACACCCAAACTCAAGTCCACTGAGGACAGGCTGGGTCAATGATGACATTAAACATTTTGTCTGACAGCGACCAGCTGTCCAACAACCATATGTGCCCCACTTTCTCCAAAAAGCAGCCTGGCAACAAGAAGACAGCTTACACTTTTCTGACAGTACCGACAGCACAACGAAGGAAAAATCAGTATGTGTAGGGCTGTGCTACCCATGGGACATGGAGAAACTACCCAGAGGTAGATGTGTGTGCGTGTGAAGGTAGGTACATGGCTGTGGATGTTACCTGCTCCTGGCTTATTCTGCTTTTGCCTGGTGGGAATCCTAAGGGACCTGGGATAGAGCAGGGAGAGGTTAGAAGACAAAATATCCTCATCCCTAGGACAAGAAGCATCATTAATTCTTTTGTTTCAAGAACAACTTGCATTACGGTGCCTTTGGTTTTTCACAGATTATGTAGAGCATTCATTTCCCCCCTTGCGTTTGCTGAAGAGGTTTTCTTCTGAATGTGTGGGTGATTGAACCACATGTGTGTGTCTGCCATGAGTCGCCCTGCTGGGCTGTCACTGCAGCTCCTGCTGGGAACACAGGTGCTGCATCCTGATTTTTTTAGCCACCGTGTTGTCCAGAAAGTCAGAGATGCTCATGCTGGTCTACTATTGAGGCATGGCTCCGGAATGCAGTTTTGTATATAGGATATGGGCTCCACAGACTGAGAGGATTTGGGGGGGACCAGCACCTCATGGTGTGAAGGTGGTTTATGCAGTAAATGCCCACAGCCCATCTCTCCAAAAGAAAGTGGGAATGTGGAAGAGGGACTGGGAGAGTGGAGAAATTGTTTTATTTTCAGGCTAAGGCCCAGACAAATGGCATGATTCTCATTCTTCCCTCCTGAGCTTGGGAAAGGGTGGGAAAACGATGAGTTTAAACCATTTTTACATCTTCTCTTGCTGGGCTCTGCCATTTTGAATAGTCCTTAACCATCCTGGTGGCACTTTTGCACTTGTGTCTCATGGCTTTCCAAAAAAGGAGGGGAAAAGCAAAGAGCTCCTGTACAAAGCCCTACAGCCTTGCTCCTGCTGTGCCCTCTGCTTCACCCCATGAACAGGAGACTGTGAGTGGAAATGCTGCCATTTCACTTTGACATCCAGCTTATCCATTTAGTCCCATTACCTCCACGGTGGTCACCTCTTGGTCTCCAACCTGAAGTGAGGCAGCAGCAAGTTTCCTTGGGTTGAAAACAGGGGTGCTGATATCTTGTCCCATGTCTTGCACAGGAGGGATGGCATGGGTGGGAAATCCCTGCACACCTCCTTCCAGGGACCAGACCACTCTCCATGATATTCATCACCAAAGATAACGTGTGTGTGGCCACACCGAGGAGGACTAGAAGAAGACCCCAAAACCCATCTGGGGTGATGCTGCTTTTTCTCACCAGGATCCACTCCCAGCTTAACTCCATGGGCTTTTCTCCTCCAACCAACTAGCTCTGAGGCCACCTAATTCCCAGCAGTGGGCAGTGGTGGTAAGAACTTGTGCTCCAGAACCTGGGATGCAGGAGGTGACCAGAGCTTTGCATCACACTCCTCAGGGCATGGGTAGGAACCACCACTCACCCAGGCTGTAATACCGAGTCAGTGCAGCGCTCGCACGCCTCCGTTTGGATAGGCAATAAAATTATCAGCTCCTTGGGGCAAAGACTGCCTTCCCAGTTTGTGTTTGTTATTAAACATTTATTTTTAAAATTGATTAAAAATTAAATAAGGGAGGGGATTTGTTTTAGCCTGCCTCAGAGAATGACGTGGGTCGTGATTTTGTGCGGAGAGGAGAATATCCATCATTCCCCTTCGGAAGGAATTAAAACCGAACGGATTTTTATATGGATGTATTCACTCAAAAAACATTTTGATAGCCTTATTATATTTGCTTACTCTATTTGCAAGTCAGGTACACGGCGTACCTGAGCGTCCATAGCTATTCCCAGCTCTGCAAACCCCAGATAGCTTCTGCAAGCGCCTGCAGGCTAAACAGCATCCCTAAGTAAAACGTCTGCCTCCCTTCCACTTAGGAATGCTGTTAAATGTGGAAGGGTATTTCTACACCTAAGATTACTCCTCTGTTTCGTGTGCCATTGGCTGTTTGTTGGTGCAATTAATTGCAGAATATTTTCCTCCCATGCTTCAAAGCAAGCTGTAACGGTACCCCTTGCAGGGGGTTAAAGTCAAATGCAGCTACCACAGGTAAATTCATGTGGCAAACTATTTCTAGAGAGCAAGCAAGGACAATTTAGTCACCAGGGAGAGGGAAATGTGTTGTGCATTTATTTTGTTGCAAATCAGGTGGGTAAGTACACAGTCCCCATTTGCAAAGTAGTCTCGGAACTGGGGGAGAGGTGTAAGTGAATTATTAGCACTGTTATTGTTCGCCTTTTGAGCTTGTGCATTCCTCCCGTGCTATTTTCTATCAGGAGGAGAAATAAATGTGTCAGTCAGGTATGTTCTTGCAATCACACTTGTCTTTCAAAAAAAGGTACCCACACTTTCATTAAACACAACAGAGCCAGGAAGCAGCACGCATGCTTTGCTTTCGTCTGGCCCTCCTCTCAGCTCAATGCCCGAGCAGCTCCATCTCCCTGTGGTGTTTCATGGTCCCACTTGGAAGAGTTTCTCTTTCTTTTCTGTCCATGTTCTTGCAATCACACTTGTCTTTCAAAAAAAGGTACCCACACTTTCATTAAACACACATTCTTGTAATCACACTTGTCTTTCAAAAAAGGTACCCACACTTTCATTAAACACAACAGAGCCAGGAAGCAGCACGCATGCTTTGCTTTCGTCTGGCCCTCCTCTCAGCTTAATGCCCAAGCAGCTCCATCTCCCTGTGGTGTTTCATGGTCCCACTTGGAAGAGTTTCTCTTTCTTTTCTGTCCAGGCACAGCCAGGCTTGACATTTTCCAGCTCTTAGGGGTGCGACGAGGGGTCCTCCTCAGGCTACATCAATGTGATGTTTTTCAGTCAAGATGTTGGCTGCTGTCTCGCTGGGTTGTTAAGGATGGCGATGATTCAGTGATGCAGATGGTGATTTTTTATCACTTATTACAGCAGTGATGCACCAAAAACCAGTTTTGTGTCTATGATGCTTGCTACTTAGGGGGAAACCCATGTTCCTGAGATACCCATCTGGGAAGCCCCACAGAGGAGGCCTTTGTGTCTTGCTCCTGAGTTGAAAGACAATTTCCCGTAACTTCTGGTAACTGTTTTTTTTTACCTACCCAGTGCAAACTGGGAGAGGAAGGAGAGGCCAGAGGAAGGAGAGGCCAGGGGAAGGGGAGTGGGCTGTTTGGAGTGGGGAGTGGGGAGGCTCCTGTCTCTGCTGTTGGGCTGCAGGAGAGGATAGTCCCTGGGGACCGTGCTGGCAGGTTCTGCTCCTTTCTTGCAGGCACCAGAGAGCTCTCAGATGTGCCTTTGGTCCTTTGGTCCAACCTGCAGGTGTTTGGCTAAGTCCAGGGATGAAGAGGAACCGTGTGTTCCTTTGCTCCACACAGTAAAAGCAAATCACAGCGTTGTAGGCTCAATGTCAAGCTATTTCTTGAGTTACCACATTTTCCAGGGATGCAGGAATGGTCCCCAAGTGCAGCATCATGTGAATGCACCTTTGGGAACCCAGGCTCTGCTCTTCGATGCTGGTTCATTTCGAGGTCTCTGCAAACTGTATCACTTTGTGCAGCACAGATGGCCATGGAAAAGCACAAGCAGAAGCAGGTCTAATGGTGTCAGCTGATATTCTCCCAACCCTGAGGTCAACTGCCTGCTCTGCTGCCTGTGGGATCTTGACTCCAAGATAGGAGTCAAGATAGGATTTGAATTCAAGGGAGTGAGGGACATTTGTATGAGCCTTCACTGCTGGAAATAATACTTAGCTCTATTCTTTCCTGGTATTTTTCATGCCAGCCTGTCATAAAAAAAATACTTCTGTACTGAATTTCATAGCTTTTCTTCCTCCTTTACTAGCAACACAGAATTACCTTCCTGTTTCTTTAAAATTCTGAGGTTTAGCAAGTAGATAAATTACACTTCCTAAAAACCCAGCCCCAACTGTGAAGTAAATATACCTTTCCTCTCAGGGAACTGTTGCTTTGACTTGTTATTTTGAGCTCCATCCTGGTTGTTGCCATGCAATGGCAACTTTGTGGAAAAGGAGGTTAAGTGCTAAGGTTAAAACAGGTTCAAGCATAATCCAGAGTGCCCTTGGCAAAGACAGAAGTGTTTTAGTGAGTCTCATTCATCATTGCCTGACTGCTTAAAGTGGTGGAGTGGCTCATTATTGGTTTTATATGCCTTTATAAGAGCTGCAAAGACAAAAGTACCACTGTTTTCCTTCCTTAACCCACACTCAACAGGGAACAATGATATTTAAGACCTCAGAGTGCAATGTAAAAGATTTCCTCTTTAGAAACCAAATTCCTCTGCGCGAGCCACATGGAGTGGCTCAGGCTCATCCCCAGAGTGGAGGTTTCTGTTGGTTTGTGGAGTTCCATCTATGACAGTATTTTGGAGCCAGTAGCAGGGAGCTGCTCCTGCCAGCTGGTGTGGCCAGACCTGCCTTCGTTAAACCATTGCCTGCCCCTAAGCCAACTGGTGGCTCTTCTCCTCATCAATCCTGCCAAAGCTTTGTCCTCCCAGGGGGCTGGATGAACCGTCAGCAGGGGCTGTGGACTCTGAAACGTAGGGAAAGACTGCACCATCATGGAGCATAAAAAAAATACATTCTGAAGATTACAGATCTCAAACATCACTGAGCAAAGACCTTCTTAGTGCTCCATCCTTACCCATATAATTTGCACGTCAACACGCAGTGGCTCAGAGTAGTCCCTACCTGAGAATTTTTGTGCAGATATGTACACCACCAGAATAAAGCAGAGGTCTTGACTATTTTTTTTTCAATTAAGTGGCTGCTTTAACTTTATGTACCCAGCCAAGGATCTTTGCAAAGCTATTTCTTATGGATATCAGGCTATGTTAATGCCAGCGGGGAAAGCAGTGGCAAATGCTAGTGGAGGGTGAACGGTTTGTCTCATGCATTCAAAAGCAGCTGAACCCAAACTGGAACAGGCACAGAGAGAGACTATGAGGAGGATTAAGAAAAAGAGACACCTGTTTTAGGAGGGAAGATTATAAGAATTTAGCTTGTTTAAGCTAGCAAGGCAAAGGCTGTGTGAAGGGCTGCGATTACTCTGTAGAAAATACGTCAAGGGGATAAGCACTGAGAGGGAAACGGAGCTGTTTCAGCTAAATGATGATGCTGGCTTTGGAGCAAATGGTATAAATTGGTCATAGATAACTTTATGTCAGAAGTTAGAAATTTTTTTTTAAAATGCTTGAAGGAATGAAACCCTGAAGTAACTGCTCGGGAGGAATAATGGGGATAAAAAGCCTAGCAGGTTTTAAAACAGGATCATCCCTTGCAGATGGGATTATAAGATGCGGTTGCCAGTAACAGGAGGCTGCGTTCAAGGACCTCTCCAATTTGATGCACACCAGAATTTTCTGAAGAAAACATTGGGTGTACACCTGGATTGTGGGTGTTGAGCACATCTGATTTGGGTTCAGCAGGGTGGTGAGATGCCTGGGAAACCTGGAAAAACACAGTCATGTCCTGGAAAGCTCTTTCCCCTCAGTTCTTGGAGGCACACAGTGTGAATCCTGTGTTTCTTGGCCATAGGAAGATTTTCGTGCACAGCTTGTTAGATCTGGAAATTTTATTAACTGAGATCCTGTCTGTATCTGGATGGAGATGTTACTATTTAGTCCCTCAGGATGGTTAACTCTGTCCAGTGCTGTGTGAAGGTCCCACGTGGAGACTGAAGCACCTTCAGTGGTTGAGGCTGTTCATGTTTCTTGCTATGAGCAGCTACACAAAACATGAGTGTGAGACACCCGAACTGCAGACAATCTCCGGTCTGACAATCTCTCAGACTTGTTAATGTCAAGGTGAGGACATCCCTGAGTGCTAGTCAATGTTTTCACCTCCAAGAGGTGGTAAGAATTTCCTGGGGGTTTTGCTAACCCTCAGTTTGGCTGAAATCAAGGCACTGGATGTGGTGGGATTGTTTATCATCTGTATTGATGTAGCACCTGTGAGCCACTGAAATGCTGCTGTTTTAGACTTTGTACAAAAATGGATCAGAAAAATGGTCTGGCCTCTCTATTGCTTGAAAATAATATAATGTTTTCTCTGATTTAAGGGAGAAAAAGAGGGGAAAGCATTGGCTAGATTGATTCTGACCAATAGCTTTCCGGTACTCATAATACAACAGAGAGAGGAAACCAAACTGTATTTGAAAAGACAATAATACACTCCTCCTGCGGAAATGAGTGAGTCGGTCTTGATTTTATCCACCTGGGAACCCTGATTATTGTCTGATGAAAGAGAGCACCTGGTCTATTATCCCATAAATAAGTGCGAGCAAGTGCACTGTGTTTTCATTACAAAGCCTGGCTCCCCTGCAGGGCTGCCGCACGCTCAGGAATATACTGCAGGAGAGGGAAGAAATTTGGAAGTTTGCCCTCAGGTTTCCTAGAGAGACACGGCTGCGGTAGCAGTTAGAGAAACACTGGCTCTGCCCACCGGGGTTTCCCTCCCGTGGCTAAAAGGCGATTGTTGTTGCTGTTAATTAGAGCTGTATGGAAACATTCGCAGGCAAACCTGGAGCCACGTCAGACGTGCCTTGAGGGGTTGTGTTACGGGCTTAAACTGCAAATCAACTCTCTTTCAAGACGCACCGCGATGCCCGGAGGGAGGGAGTGAACAAGAAGGAGATCTGGCACCAAGTGATGGGGGAATGTGTTTAGGACAAACCACGGTCCAGATGTGGACTAATTAAGACTCGCTTTTTGTTGACTTATCTAAAAAATCTGGGGCTGGCATCCCAGCTTTGTGCTGAATGCGCAGCCCAACCTCCTTTCTTCTTGATTTTAGTGCCAGCACTGGGGTTTTGCTCTAAGTCTGTTTTGTCCCCTTTTGAATGCTAAATTTTGTGCTTGAAAGTGCCACTCAAAGCCAGGACAGCAGTGACCCTGCTGACACCACTGTGTGCTGCCGTCAGAGCATGTACTATTGAAACCCTTTGCTAGATTCACCTACAACACATCTCCAGTGGGATTACCCTCATGTAAAGGAGAACTGTGGATCAGACTGGCTGGATCTTGGTTGGTCCTGCTACAAAAAGGGGGATGTTCTGCTTAATCAATACGGCCAGCAAGGAAAGGGGCTAAAAAGTAAATCTGTCCTGATTGTTTGGGACAAAGTATAATAAAGTTGTTTGAATGGGTAGGAGTGGCTTGCCAGATCTCCCTGGGACGTTGGAATCACATCTCCTGGTCAGCAGTAAAAGGTTGATGTGGGCGAAAACGGAGCAGGACAGAAGCGTGAAGGATCTGCCCCAGCCAGCAGCTCAGCATCCCCCCTGAGATAACGTGTCAGTCTGGGAGGTGAGACAGTTTTCCATTTCTCGCCCTTGTGTTCCAGATCATTTGCTTTGACTGTGTGCATATGCTGTCAATTCACCGGCACCTTTACGCAGTCGGTTATAATTCACATTTGCTGTTTTTTAATGAACGTTTGTTCAGTGGAGCATTTTCCAGGGAGCGTGCGTGGTGAGCAGAGCCAGCCCACATCCCAGCAGCCTCCAACACCCTCTAAGGCGAGGAATCAAGCTCGGAAACAAATCAAGAATATATTATGTGACACGCGCCGCCTGCGGTGTGAGACGGAGGGGGACTCTGTGAATGGGAGTCTTGCAAGAAAGTCCCAGCAGCCACACAGATTGAATACTGCTTGTCAGTGCAGTGGAAAAATCCCAGGAGGAATCATGGCCCTGCTGAAATTCCCTTAAAATCCAAATATAGGCTCAGTCACTGCCACCCTGAAGCACCTCACCCTCTTCTGTTCCCACCACAAGGTTTGTTATCTGGGTTGCTGTTCCCACCATCCAGATGGAGAATGAAAGCAAACCAGGGTCTATGGATTTCATGGTGATGAGTGGCCTTTGAGAAACATTCCAGGATCCCCGGATCGTCAGGAGGGTACTGAGAGGCAGAAAGGATTTAGACAGAGGCTGGGCTGAAAGTGAGTCTTCTAAAGATCCAGGACTCATGCGAAAAAGGGAATGCAGGGGCTACGTGAATGCTTCAGAGAGTGTTGGGAGCCCAATCCGCTTTGTTGATAGAGAGAGCAATGCAAATTCATAATTACTGTAGATAAACATGTTTGAGTTAATTACTTCTCCCATTTGATGCCTGTGCAAATGATGCAATGACTAATAGAGACCGCTTTCCTTTCTTCTTTGCCGTGAAAGCCAAGGCTACAGCCTGTGCTTGGGAAGGACGTGTCAGGAAAGCCAAGGAGCAGGCAGAAGAGAGGACGTCAAAGTTGAGCAGCTCAGAATCTCACCGGGGGCACGAACCTGTGACCGGGAAACCGGACTCGGATTTCAGAAGCTTTTCCTTTTGTCTCTTTGCCTTCAAATGTGGTGTTGCTTGGACAAAATCAGTCTGGCTCTAAAGTAGGTCAGACTCTGTAGGA
The DNA here is from genome assembly GCF_001431845.1 of Calidris pugnax. NCBI lineage: Eukaryota > Metazoa > Chordata > Aves > Charadriiformes > Scolopacidae > Calidris > Calidris pugnax. Next base: position 1,397,882 of record NW_015091045.1, read on the forward strand.
CTGAAGTCATTTCGGGATGCTCTGTAGAAGAAGAAATACATGTCAGTGTGACACCACTCCCTACAGTGGCTTTTAATAGAGCTGCTCTCCGTGTGGTTCAAAGAGTGGCCGTGACACAGAAGAAATGCTGCATCCAGCTGAAACAACCCAAGGGTCACAAATCCCACCTGAAGGGATGGACTTAAGCAGAGACGAGGACAGTGCAAGAGAAATGTGAGAGTTGAGATTCAAATTCTCAAGCTGCTTCAAAAAAAAAAAATGGATGTGGAGAAGGACCTGAGCACCTTTTCTTGGTGTCCCAAAAACCTAGTTATCCGCTCAGACTCTAGTGTCTCATTAAGTAATTGCACATTTTTTTTGTTGGATAGACTGTCAGCAATTCAGTCTGGACTATTCTAATAGCATGAAGACATCCTGGACACTCCTGTTAGGTCTCAGGCACACAATTAGCAGTTTCTGGTTCTGAACAGCTTGTTAGCGTGTTGGGAATCGGAGAGGCGACACCAATGAATCATGATTTCAGGCACCTGCTCAGCAGCTGTGGGTTTTGGATCCCCCACCGTTAGCAGTCCTATTCAGGGAGTTTCAAACCTATTTTCAGGGAAACGTTTCCATTAGCCTGGAGAGAAATTCCCATTTTGTCCCCTGCCATCCCCCGGCAGCCAAATCCTTCTGCCTCATTTTCCGGGGAGGCGGCAGCCCCGGGCACCGCTGCCGCTGAGGTGCAGTTTGTCCTGTTTTTGCTGTGTGCTCTAAAATCTGCTTTTAGTTTTAACACATTGAGCCAATCTGTTTCCCAAGCCCAGCTGCAGCTACAACCCCTCCGGGGGAGCTTGGCAGCGCTCGCCCCCCGCGCTTTTCGGGCAGGCAGCGGAGGGGAGCGGGGAGGAGGAGGAGGAGGAAGATGTAAAAGCAGATCAGCGCAGCACCTCGGAGCCACTCTGCAGCACCTGGGAGCCAGTCTCCCTTCTCCCCGAGCCGCCCACCATTCAACAGGAACACAAAAGAGGACAGAAAAATAATATTTGCTGACTCTCTGAGGAACGCAAGGCTGAAGCAAGCCCCACGTGAGGGATCTGTGCATTATTTATGGCACTCTGCACTGTGTGCTATTCCCCCACCGGATGAGCAAGTTTTTCTTGTTCAGAGGGATGCTCTTAACAGGCAGTTTAAACCCTGATCCCTTTTCTCCACTGAGCTGGGACTGCAGGAGGCGAAGGCATGGCTGCCTTCCCTTCATCTCCCCAGGTGGGAGCAGCCAGAAGGGTTTATCAGCCCAGCCGTGCGTGGGATGTGGACCCTCGACCCCGGAGGGCGCATCTTCCCCGGGCAGGGATTGCTCTCCGTGCCCTCACCAGCTCGTTCCAAGCCAGCAGAGCTCTGACGAGCCAGGCAGCAATTAGCCCTCTATTCTCCCTGTCTAGACAGGCCTTGGAAACGGTGCTTCTGAGTCAAGATCTTCCAGCTGGGGTGGGTTTGTTTCACAGCTTCCCTTGGAAATGCTGCCGCTTTGTGATGGGTTCCCGTCCTGCTGGACCACAGCCCAGCCAAACCTGCTCTGCAAAGTGCACCGGGACCAATTCCATGTTGTTTTGCTCCGTGATGCACGTAAAATAAATCAGAATAAAAATCAGAGCAACGTTAAGGTAACGCTGATGGGGGCTTGTTTGCATTTTACTTCTGTATTACCATAGAACATCAAACGATATTATAACATGCTAGGGTTTTATAGTGTGTTATTCTAGGCTTCATATATTATAAAGAGTTTATATTAAATGTGATATTAATTAGGTTTCTAAGCACATATATTATTAAGTGGATATTTAGTATAAATTAGGTGGCTTTGTTGTTATAAAATGCCATCAATTTTTCAGTACAGCAACATGTTAAAAATCAAAGGGATTAAAGCCGTAAGTCAGAACCGTCTGTTTTACCTACCTAAAATAAAATACTCCAGCATTTCTGAAACTAAACAAGGAAGTCCAAGTGATTCGTTCAGACTTTTGTCCTAAAGTGGTTTTCGCTGGGTCCAATTGACACTTTGCTGTGAAATGTTAGAAACGAGATGAGACCACATTTTCTTCTCAAGTGTTTTCTGATCCTTCCTCCCCCAGAGCCTGCCCCATCCCAGCCGTGGGAGTGAGACCCTCTGTGCTCTAGGAGGCTGGTGGGAAAGTGGGAGCAAGAGCAAGGTTTTTGCAGGGGAAAATGTTCAGCACTTTGGGAAAAATGGCCAGGGGTGGGATTATTCCTCTGCCTCCTCTGGCATCATCTTATCTCTTGGGCTTTGGGTACTATGGGAAGCAGCTGGAGAGCAGCAGGGCTCTGTGTGTGTGTGTGTGTGTGTGTGCACATGTAGGTAGAGAAGGGCTCTCTATGAGTACAGACATCCCAAAAGACTCTCCATTAGCTGGTACCCACCTGAGCCTCCTGACACACAGCCACCACGGGCACACACAGTGGAAGACCATGCCATAAAACACACAAACATACACATAGACCCTGTGCTATTAGTGACTAATGCCTTCCTTATTGGTATAAACCACTCAGAGTGACAGCCTGGGACGGGAGGAATTTATTTTGCTTAGCTTTGTCTCCGGATGTTCCATTTCAGATGTTAGAAATGAGATGAGACCACATTTTCTTCTCAAGTGTTTTCTGATCCTTCCTCCCCCAGAGCCTGCCCCATCCCAGCTGTGGGAGTGAGACCCTCTGTGCTCTAGGAGGCTGGTGGGAAAGTGGGAGCAAGAGCAAGGTTTTTGCAGGGGAAAATGTTCAGCACTTTGGGAAAAATGGCCAGGGGTGGGATTATTCCTCTGCCTCCTCTGGCATCATCTTATCTCTTGGGCTTTGGGTACTATGGGAAGCAGCTGGAGAGCAGCAGGGCTCTGTGTGTGTGTGTGTGTGTGTGTTGTCATCTTATCTCTTGGGTTTTCGGCATTATGGGAAGCAGGTGGAGAGCAGCAGGGCTCTGTGGTGTGTGTGTGTGTGCACATGTAGGTAGAGAAGGGCTCTCCATGAGTACAGACATCCCAAAAGACCCTCCGTTAGCTGGTACCCACCTGAGCCTCCTGACACACAGCCACCACGGGCACACACAGTGGAAGACCATGCCATAAAACACACAAACATACACATAGACCCTGTGCTATTAGTGACTAATGCCTTCCTTATTGGTATAAACCACTCAGAGTGACAGCCTGGGACGGGAGGAATTTATTTTGCTTAGCTTTGTCTCCGGATGTTCCATTTCAGAAGAGCTGAGGGATTTTGCTGAACTTCAGAGAGCCTGAGTAAATGGCCCAGAGAGAAGCTCGGAGAGGAAGGCATCTGGTTTTGCCTCCCTGGAAAAACCTCCACGAGGCTCTTTTTGGCCTGACTCAGCTCTAGCAAAACTCTCTGCAGCAGATTTGGGTTGAGATGCCACAGAGGTGAGGGCTGCCTCTGCCTGTGGAAGGTGAGAGCCGTATGGAAAGCCCTGTGTGATCTGCTCTGCAGGGCTGCTGCTGATGTCTCTGTTTATCAGGCAAGACACAGCCCCAGGGGAAGCCCAAGAAAAAATTAGCAACAAAGCAAGGAGTGTGAAGCATTGAGAGGCAGCAGGCACCTCTCTGTCCTTCAATGCCTTCCAGCAGGAAGAAGAGGAGAGGTTTTTTAAGGAGCCATGAAGATTTTCCTTGCCAGATCATGACAGGTTTGGGCTCAGGCAGCCCAGCAGATCTTCCAAATGTGTCCTTCAGGGGATGCAGTAAAAAGGCCCTACAAACCTCTTCTATTTGTGTGTTCCTGGTGCCCACCTCCTGGGGTAGAAATTGTGCTGGGTTCATCAGAGAGGGATGTGGGCTGCAGTGGGGACTCACTCATCCCTGCTCCCCCAATTTCTGCTGGGGAAGCAGGCAGTGCCCCGGGCTCTTTTCTCCTCCGGCATCCACGCACTGGGCTCAGGGACTGGGATGTCCTGAAGTTTCACAGCCTATAGAGGAGAGATGGCCCCAGCTATGGGAAGAGTGAGGGGGGAGCCAAGCAGGAGCTGTGGGGTCTGTCTTATACCCACGCAGGTGCTTCTGTGCTATAAAGCAGCTGAAAGCACCAGAAGCTGCAGTGGGTCAGCATCACCTCTTCTCAT
>NW_015091045.1:1402017-1430050 GCF_001431845.1 Calidris pugnax
GAGAGTGAGGGGGGAGCCGAGCAGGAGCTGTGGGGTCTGTCTTTCACCCACGCAGGTGCTTCTGTGCTGTAAAAGCAGCTGAAAGCATCAGAATCTGCAGTGGGTCAGCATCACCTCTTCTCATCCCCTCCCTTGCACTGAGGAGGGGACACCCTGCATTCTCCCCCTCTTTTAGTTTGCCCTAAAGCAGCTCTAAAAACCCAGCATGGGGTTGCAGAAAGGAGAAGTTTCCTGGTGAGCAGCAGGATGCAACCACCCGTTATCATCAAACCTGTCCCCTGAGCACAGAAAGAAGCCAAGAGCTGGTTCCACAGTGGACAACTTTCCCCGTCTCCATCTGCTCCGTGCCATGGCCTGGGAGCAGGACAAAGCTTAAGCAAAGCTGTGTTGAAATGATTGGGGATCTTCAGGTTCTCCTGCTACAATTTATTGTTGTTTATTACCAGGCTGGTGGGGGAAATATGCAAAAATCGCCAGCTCCGTCCAAAGACTATGGAGTGTCGATGCCTTTGTGCATATTCCCCAAATCTCACCCTTTCACCAGCTTTGTGGGTGATGCTTACAAGTCCCTCACCATCCACAAAACCTGGTTCTTTACATTCGAGAACAGCATTTCTGAAGTTGTTCTTTCAAGACAAGTGTTTTCTAGAAAGGATTTTTAGACCTTCTTTAGGAGCCGAGGCACTCTCAGGAGAGGAGCCAGCTAAGCATTGCTAAGGACATCCTTTTAGCTCTTGCAAAATTAAGTATCAAATAGCTTCTCTCTTACCGTCTTGTATATTTAAAAAAAATGAAAAAAAACTTGCTTCAAGTATGCTTCAGCTAGTTTTAAAGAGTAACTTGCCATGAGATATAGCGTCGTGTTTCCAGCTCACAGATGCTGTGAATTGCTTTCCCATAAAACAGATGAGTGTGAGCTTGATTCTCTTTCAGGTCAGATCCCTGTGCAGGAAATGGGCTTTTTTTTTTCTTTTTCCAAAGTGCAGAGTTTTCAGCTGAAGAGATCCTAATCCCAGCTGCATGTGCATTCAGGCTGGGTGAGTGTGCTTTGGGATGGAAGGCACCACCGAGAGGTGTCAATGCTCAGGAACCTTTTGGGACCTCTCATACTTCAATGAGTTGGGCAGCAGTTCTCTCTGCCATCACACACACACATGGGGGAAGGAGGAACTGTGAATCCTCTCGAAGGCAAAAAGTCCAAGCAAGAACACCCACAAAGTCAAGAGCAATTGCCAAAAGCTTCCTTTTTCTTGTACACCAGGACTCTTCATCCAGCCCACAGAGCAACTATCATAGTTGGGTTCATCTGGTGGTTACATGCGATGAGGTGTCACATGCATCCAGGCTCCACTCTTGGCTCCTCTGGTGACAAGCATTTGTGAAAGCAGACAAGCCAGCAGGAGAAGCAATTTTGGGCCAGCAGATCTGAGACTGCTTCAAGGAAGTGCTTGATTTCTGAGCTCCTCACCTTAAAGTGGAGGGTCCCCAAACGGAAGGGGAAACTCTGAATCTTTATTGTCATAGGATTAATGTGAACGTGAGCTCCTAATCAGTGGACCATAAACCTCCCTCCTACCTGAGGACTGATTTCTCTTTGTTTTATGTCTGGGGAAAGTACGAAAGGGAAGAGAATTTCTTTTGGCTCTGCAACCCATCCGTGATAGAGCAAACTGTCCCCTGAATCCCAGCCTGATGGTTTAACCACTGCAAAAGCCCCTGGTTATGACCTACCCTGGGGATGTACAACCAAAGAAACCACCATGGCTTTCCATGCAGAGATAAACCCCTGGTAAACTGGATATAGTGGCATATATGAGGGGGCAGAGAGATGTCAGAGCTCAGTCCAAGCACCCAGAAGGCTCCTTTCCTGAACTGCTGGTGGCTTCTCAACCACAGGTACCCCTGTGGCTCTGGAGCCCCGAGGGAATTCATTTTCCTGGGTGCATTCATTAAGGGCTCCATGGCACCATAATGCAAAGCACTGCAGATTTGTCAGCGTGGCCCTGGGAAGACATCTCATCGGAAAACACTGTTTTTCTTCCCCCTTCAAGGATCTCACACATTTTATTCCTCCCATATCCACAGAAGGCAAGGGTCGGACTTGTGATGAAGAAGAAACACCTTCCTCACCCCTTCTAGGAGGCTTTCATCAAAAAAAGAGGCACTGTAAATAACCCTTGTTTCCACTCGCAGCTGTGGGTTTTATGTTCTGGGCTGAGGAGATAAACTAACTCCCTACTCAAAACAGAGAACGTTTGTAGCATTCATTTCCAATCCTCTCCCCCCATGCACCCACCTTGGCATGACAAATAAGAGACTGTAATTCTCTGGGAGGCATGCTTTATGGGAAGCAATGCATTTTGCTGTCCAAGCAGCTAAATATTATGTGGCTCGGCAGTTGATATGAGGTTTGGGCAGTATATTCTCTGGCAGACTTGCCGCGATTTCCCGATTCACTGAGCTAATACGGGATGATTAAGAGAAGTCTTCCTTATGGGCTACTACTGTAATTTTCCCCTGCACCATGTAATTGTTTCCCAATTTACTTTTGCACAAATGGGGCTGTTTCTCCCTTCTCCATATAGGTCTAAGGTTTAAGTTTTCTTTCTCTCTTGGTTACCATGACCCACGGAGAAGGTCCAGGGGGTACGTATGTTTGTGTGTCTCAGTCTTGTTGAAGTTGAGTGTTGTCAAAGCTGGGAAACCCGGAGAATAGAGTCTACTTTTGCTGTGACCTATAACTCTTTAAGTCATTTCTCTGTCAAAGCACAGACCAACCAGGAGAGGAGGATATGCTTCAGATGGATCCCCAGGGTGTGAGACACAATTTTTACCTCTACTGAGGATGGTTAGCTTTGTACTGAGGTTAGTCAGCTACGGTGTGGTGACCTGTGTTGCCCACACTACATTGTTCTATTTAAATTGTACCCAGGTCCCATCAGCCCTAGGGCTCTGTAATTGTTAACGCTGTTTCAGTAGGATTTATTGGCATATTTGGCTCCTCCTGTATCCTCATGCAATCACTGTTGCTGATACTGGCATTTAACAAGCTAACATCATTGTCTTGACATAATTTGGATGCTGTCCTGCAGTTAACAGGTTATAATACAGCTATTTTGCAGTGCAGATACAGTCCTCTCCTTCACCCTGGGAAATTACATATTCCAGCTCCCACAGACATCGTGTAACAGCCCGTCTCAAAATGTACTGATGCTTCCTCTGCTCTTCACATACATCTTCATGTCCCTCGTGGTGGTACTGGTGTCACTGACCCAGCATGAGCTCGTTACAGTTTTGCTTCTAGTCTCAGCAAGGCACAAGGAGCATGACAGAACTGTAAGCATGCCAAGGAATGGGGAATCTGTTAATAGGGTTTTGTTTTGGCTTTTTTCACTCGTGGAAGAGAAAGCGTTAAAGATAGAGACATTGTACTGACTTCCAGGAAAGTTAAGATCAGCATATCAACTTTCAGCTTTTATTTTGGAGCACAGCATGGATGCATCATGTAGGGGAATCAGGTGCCTTGATTCTCCTGGGTTTTTTATTCACTCTCTGAATTTACTAAAGAATGCTGAGTGCAAGTAACCAAAGGGCAGGCTGTGTACACACCGTAAATTGATGAGGTAGCACAGGGCTAGGTATAAATTCCCTCCTGTACTACAGGAGCAGGATAATCAACACCAGGGGTAATGGTAGCTACATAACAAGTGAGATACAGAACACCATAATATTACCAATATAGTCCTGATGACTATCACTGAATTCCGAAATCGCATTATCCCCTTCATTTGTATTTTATGGCTGTGCTTATGTTTATGTTATTTCTGCTATGTGATGAGAACACTGGTTAGAAAAGAGAGGAGGGAGAGAGAGAGGTTATCACCGGCCTAGGGACAAGTGTAGGACATCACTTGTGATTGAGCCAGGATAAGGGCAAAGGCAGACCAAGGCAAAGCATTTCAAATAGGGATAGAAGAATATTAATACACTTGTACATGGAGAAATTCTGGTCACATGAACAAGAAATCATAGAAAAAATAGATTTCCCTTAACTTTCCTTAGGTTGCCTGTTGCCAGCTCCTTTGGCAACACCCAGAATACACTGTCCTGGCAGTAGCAATAAATCTTTATCAATCCAAGACCAGTAAGAAAAATGATCATTTTCCTAGTAGGGATTGTTTGCCCATGAATGGATAATCATTGTCCCAGTGCACATGACTCTGCACATAACTGGTTGATGCTGGGACAAACTGGCCAAAGCCAAAGGTGGTGGGAGGGAAGCATAATCTGATATAGGGAAGTTAGGAGAGTCCTTTAGCATACAAATCACTTACAACTGTGTAACTGTGTCCCAATAGCTGGGACAGCTACTAAAGAAACACATTAGACCCTGATGCTCACCACAGTTTGGAAGGGACCCAAGGTGCAAGAAGAGAGTAATCATAGAATCATAGAATTGTCCAGGCCAGAAGGGACCTCCAAAGGCCATCTAGTCCGACCCCCCCGCAGTCAGCAGGGACACCCCCAACTAGACCAGGTTGCCCAGGGCCTCATCAAGCCTCACCTTGAACATCTCCAGGGAAGGGGCCTCAACCACCTCCCTGGGCAACCTGTTCCAGTGCTCCACCACCCTCACAGTGAAGAACCCCCTCCTAATCTCCAGTCTAAATCTGTTCCCCTCCAGCTTGAAGCCATTGCCCCTCGTCCTGTCACTGCAGGCCTTTCTAAACAGGTTCTCCCCAGCCTTCCTGTAGCCCCCTCAGGTACTGGAAGGCTGCTATGAGGTCTCCCCGGAGCCTCCTCTTCTCCAGCCTGAACAACCCCAGCTCCCTCAGCTTGTCCTTGTGGCAGAGGTGCTCCAACCCAGTAATCCCAGCTCTGGACTAATTTAAGCACAAGGGCAGAAAGGGAAGATGGACAAAGCGTTTGGAGCAGCAAGAGCCTGTTTGGGGAGCTCTCAGCGATGCTCACAAATCATTTCTGGCTTGGGCTGTTCCATGCTGGGTGGGATCTCAGTGGATAGATGGCACCTCATGGTGACAGTGCTTGAGGGAACCTCAAGCAGGACCCTGGAAGCTGTCCCATGCAATGAATGGCCACAACAGTCTATTATCCAGTGATTTTGCTTCAAGGTCTTAGCTAACATAGAAGGAATTCATCTGTGCTATATTCTGTCCTTGTAAATCTAGGGTCATCTGCCCCTGTTAAAGCATGAGAGTGGAGACAAGGTCTCTTAAGTCAAGGCCTTAAATCTATGCAGAAGCCAAAACATATCCTTGGTTGTCCCATGAGAAGCTCTGGCCTTTCAGCAGTAATTAATTTAGTTGCAGGGTGTTTCGTGTACTTGTCTCTGGGGATGCAAATTGCACCTGTTCATCAGATTTGCAGCTCTACCTCCCCGCTAGCCCCCGGGTGGGATCATCACTCACCATTATTTATTAGTGCACAGCATCCTTCTCCTCTCCAAAGGCATCGCACCAGCTCTGTAATCAAAGCTGTTCATGATGGGAGATGAGGGTTGGGTTGGAGCTGAGGGCACCACGGATGAAGGCTCAGTGTGTTTGCTTACAGTTAATTTTCCCACAGCACAGTGCCACAGGCCTTGAATTCCTGAATATAGTCAAATCTTCGGGTTTGCATCCCACAAAAGGGGTGTTGTGGTGCTTTTGCCCCAATTTGGGGTAATTTATACACATAGTAGGGATCGGTTGTACTGGAAAAAAAAGGAATGGGTTTTTGGTTACACAGAGAATGTACCCATTTTCCTCTAGAATAAAGAGAATTGCTGCATTTTTGCCAGTATCCTGACCACAGAGCTAAGCAGCTCATTTCTGTCAACTAGAAGCCATGAGAAAGCAGAGGGAGGAAGACAAAAAGAGAAAACAAACAACTACTGTAGGTTAAAAAAAAAAAAGAAAGAGGGAGAAGAGTGTCTTCTGTCCTTGGTGTCGTGCTATGTTAACAGCATCATAGCTCTAACAGGATTCAGGAAGGTATAAGATAAAGATAGCAGAAGAAATGAATCCCAGTCAAGACAGGCTACGATCATTAAGGGAATTTTAACCTAGCCTGAAGCTATGCACTGCAAACATCTTAAAACATAACCTCTCTGTGACCTTGAAAAAATATTTTTCCCTGCTTGAAAATAAAATTCAGAAGGGAAGAAAGGAGAAAATTGATAGAATAAGCACTCCAGACTTTAAACACAGACATTACTGAAGACAGCCTACATAAAGCTTTCTCAATCCCTCATGCACTTTCTCATGAAAAACCTCACCTATTGTTCCATCTTATTTGCATTTGGGAGAGTGGTTGACAGGCAATTAGGGCACTTAGATTAAGCACCAAGGTTTGCAATCCTTGGTAGAGGCAGAATGAAAGGAAGGCCCAGCATCAAGGGCTGTGCTATTACCTGGCTCTTTGTAATGCAGATCCACGCGCTGCATTTCTTGCCAACACCTCAAAGCTAAAAATAGAAACGTTTCTTTCACAATTGGCATGCGGAAAGAATCTGAGTCTGGGGAGTGGGGACATGAGGAAGTTTCACAGGGAAAATCTCTCATTTGGTTAGTTGTACGTGACCAACTAGCATCAATGACCAAAGCAATGAGCAGCATCAGCAACTTTGGAGTATCATGAAGAATAAAGTTGGCCCAGAGCCTATGGATATTGCATGCAGGATCTGAGAGGACAAATTGAATCTCAGAGCTACTCCTCTTGGGAGCATAACATTGGTCAGGAAGCTCATGGCTTCTGCACCCCATGGGGAAGGAAACACTTCAATTACCACCTTCACCCCTTCTGCTTCACCTGAGTGACACAAGGTGGCTGGACAGAAGAGCTGTGCCACAGTTTTGATTGCAGTTAAAATCTGAGGGTCCCTGTAGTGTCGTGGGATGGGGAGGTTCATGGTGGCCACTGCCATGTTGTGTTAGTTCTGGTGACGAGTCATCAAGACTGTTGTCTGTAGAATGAGCATGAGAAGATATGAAAATTACCCATGTCATTAACTATAACCAGATTTTGGGTTGGGGCAAGTACCTGACAAGTCTGCCCAAAGAAATGTTGATTGGGGAGGGAAAAGGGATTCTTATGTACCGTGATTTCTAAAGGGAAGGGAAGGTGACAAACACACCACACTTAAGCCAACTTTTATACCTTATTCCATGACCAATCTTTTCTGCTGGGTCAATTCACTCAATTCCAACTCTTTAGCCTGGACCCACCTGGCTTACCATCAATGTCATGTTTCCAGGCTGAGGTGACAGATGGGCCATCACGTTCTTGAGACAAGACTCCACTCTCAGCAATGATAGCTGCTGATATTTTGACTGCATTCCCACCTCCTCCATCTCACTGTCTGCAGCCGTATCAACATCTGGATTACTTGATCCTCAGCAGAGAAGGATGCCTCAGGGCCCTGGTCACATTTGGGATTCTTTCACCCTCTTTGGGACTTCTGCCACACTAACAAAAAACTGGATGATGTCAGCAGCCTGCCAGGAAGAACAGGAAGACAGTTTCACGTCCTCTGAAGCTTATGAGCTATAGAAAAATGATGACACCTTTTCAGCCTTGTTTCAGTTGGCCACAAAGATTGATCATGGCTGATGACTCAAGAGAGTTTGTACTGCTCTCCTCCTCTCTGATATCATAGGGACCACAAGCACAGGCAGTGGGAACCCAGGAGCCTTTCAAAGGGGTGTGTCAATGGGTCTTTCTCAACTTTCTCAGTAAATGCAAGAGTGGAGGATATAACCCACTGCCTCAGAGATGGCTGGCATGCTCTACTCTGAGCTTTGTTGGTAGGACCTTATCATCGTAGTAGCACTGGTTTGGCTTGTTCTTGATGTAGCGCACACTGTTACAGCTTCCCTGCCTTGTTGTGTTCATCTGGGGCAAATAATTCATTGGGAGTAAGTTTTATCCCCTTTGGGTTTACATTAGGATAGTACTTCCTGCATGTGTGTTGGTGAGAAGTCACCTCTCCTCAATTACATTTGTAAGCAGTGCGATCATGGTGAAATGCCTATTTACAGCCAGACTTACTCTTTTTTAACAGGTCCATGCAGAGCAGCTTTTGCTTCTGGCAGGAACAGCCAAACACCCCCTCAGCAAATGCTAGAGCCAGTAGGCAGCCCACCTCTCCACTTCCTTCTGAAGGTTCAGCTATTCTGCAGCTTGAGGTCCATAAGTGAGGTCCTGACGCCCACTGAGAAGGTGAAAGGCAGAGTGAGTGCGGTAACGTATATCCTAGGAGGAGATAAGTCTTGATGTGTTTGACATTTGATGGCACATCTCAGGGACGTGGTTGCAGTCTGTCCCTGATGTGTTAGACCAGAACGCTGTGGTAGTGTCAAAGCACTAATAAGATCAGCTTGAATCTTTTGAATGTTGTTTGCTCTGGAGGGAAAGGGGGCGGTGAGATAGAAGAGATGGAAGGGAAGCTCTTTATGCCAAAGGAAAGGAGATCACGACCCTTTGACTATGGATAACCCCAAGCCAGGCAGAACGGGATGTTGGCATGGGAGGATTATGTCAGTGTCATGTGTTTCCTTTCTCCACAGCTGCCACTGGATGGGAGTAACATGAATCACCAAACACCACAGCTATGTGGTGTGGCCATGCAGGGAGAAGGAGAAGCATTGAACCCGATACTTGTCACCACCCCAAGCTTGGACCAACCATCCCAAAGAGGGATGTCACTATGGGTATCTCTACCATAGGCATTGCCCAGGAGGTGCCACCTACTCAGTCATTGCCCATAAGAAGAGGACACTGGTTCAGGAGTGACTGCATGAGGAAAGCACCCAACACCAAGTATCTCATGGTCTTGTGAAGAATCGTTTCACAGGCTGTGTTTTAAGGAGAAAACATTAAACCAAATTTTGGATTTCAGACAGCCTTTGGATGCCATCTTCCCTTATTCTCTGAAACAGCTGTCATCTCTAGGTTAAGAAAATATCTAAAAAATACAGTGATGAAAGCAAGATCTCCTCCACCAGCTTCCAGAAAACCCAGCAGCAGCACAACAGACTTAAATCATTCCCAAACACAGCTCTTCAGCATCGTTTTTTTCTGGCCCACACGGCCTCCAAATTGCAGACACTGAAGTACTCTTGAATGTGTCCCTCTGTCCATCATGTCAGTGGTTGTAGTAGGATCTCTTGCCTTGCTATTTTCCATTAGGTGTGTGTGCTTCAGGTGCAGTGTGCATAGGAGAAACTGGTCTCCCATTAGACATCTCCTGTTTTGCTTCTAGGTGGTGATATTTGACTGATGACTGCAAGATTTGAACAATGGTTGCAGGGGTATCTGATTCTTGTTCAGGTTTTCCAGTTCAGGCTGTCCTCCTACTCCGTAGCACCGTGTTCCTGTATGGGTTGAGCATGTAGCTTGCAGAATTTGCTAGTAAAGGTGGCTGAGACTCCTCGTTAGAGATGTTAGGGTGCAATCTGCTTTCATTTCTGCTCAGACACCTGTGGTATGTGTTAAAAGGAAGCACATTTTCCTGTGGGGGAGGAAAAGGGAGCACTGTTTCCCCTGCTTCAATACAGAATGGGCTGGAAACACAGAATGTCTATCTAGGTCTTTTGCAAATGATACTTGCTGTAAATGAGCAGAGGACCTCACTAAAAACTGTCTCTCCTGGATGATGCTTGTGTTTCTCCCCACCACACACAAGCTGCTTTTTCATTGTGAGCAATGAATTGGTTCCCTCATTTGCAGCACCACCTGGAAGAGGAAGCGTGGTGCCTCTTCAGAACCAGAAGTCCACCCTTCATGAGTCTGTGGGAACGTCCCTCCAACTGCCAGACACAGAACCACAGGAGGACAGATCTTTGAAAAACTGAGGATATTTATCATTACCACCTAATATTTTAGGAAGCTGTGGAAATCAAGAGTGTGATTCTCTTGACCCATGATCATCTGGAAGGATTCTGCTGCAGAGGACAGATATTTCCCAACCCTGCTACGTGTCAGTGCAGTGTCAGAGGAGATGATGCAAGCTCTGAAGCTCATAGAAATCCATCCCAGAAGATACGGACCTCAGGGGACTGGTTTCCTTCTAGAGTTACTTCATATGGATCCAACCATCCAAGCCAATCTTCACATGGAGCCAGACCAAGGACTGCACTTGCCTGAAGGTGCGGCAGAGATTTCATGTTTCCAGAGAAAGGGAACATCATCCAACCACTCTCTGCCTGGTTCTGGAAGAGAAAGATACTGTTCTGCTTTACATTCAAATTATTTTAGTAACTACATCGAACTCCTATCAAAAAAGCTGTCCTGTCATGGCAGTGGCCCCTCCGTTAGCTGGACTGTATCTGGGAAGTGGGCCAAAAAGAGCCATAAACTCTTCCTACCAAGTCCTGGTTCCACAGTACCAGCAGCTGGTGCAGTCAGGAGACGTGAACACCACAAATTGTTATGCTTGGTGGGATGCTGAGCTGTCACTCAGCCATTGAAATGCACTGCCCTGGTCCCAGTTCCTTGGCAAACTTCCCGGGGAAGCAGGTCGGCTGGGTAACAAGGGCCCATTAAGTGGGTTTGCAAGCTGCCCTGCTAAACCAGATCCGTTTGGTACTTGAGGCATTGCAAAGCTTTGCACGCAACGGGCAGGAGGCTTGGAGGGAGGCAGGGGGTCACGTCGGCAGATGGAGGGATGTGTTAATATCCTACGGCACCAACAAACGCACGCCCATCTCCTCCCAGGGCAACCTGCCAGAGACAACACGGGATGGACAGCCCCAGCAAGGCTCTGGGGAAGGGATATACCCCCACCCAAAGACAAGACCAAATTATCATTGCATAGGAAAAGCTGGCGGTCCCGGCATCCAGAGATAATCACATGCCAAGAGACAAAACCATCTGAGCTATTTGGGCGCTGGAGCTGCCATCCCGCACAGCTTTCCTTGGCAAAGGTCCTCTGCTTCACAAGCAGAGCTGGCTCAGAGTTTTCCAGCTCAATTAGTTTTTGTCTGTTTGATTGGGATCTGGGGCTAAACTGCAACGTGGTGTTGTTTGAGAAAAGCCTTCTTTAGAAAATAAGTTTAAGAGTAGGAATATTATATTTGCCATTGGTACAGCAAAAGCTTAATGGTCTTGGTTTACTGCAAGGTCAAGTGAGCTTTTTCCTTTTGCTTTTTTTTTAAAAAACCTCCTTTTTCTTTTAAGAAAGCCCCTGCTCAGAATAAAGCATCTCAAACCAAAATATTCCATCTCAAAGAATTCTCTCTCTCCCTCTCGTCATTTGTTTGTTTGTTTTTTCTTTTTTAATTTGGGTTTGGTCTTACTTTGTTTGAGCTTAGCAAAGAGCAACTGGTGAAATGCTGGGATTTTTTAGAGAGGGGGTGTAAGGTTTTATACTGAAACTCCCTTTTAGCCCACACTTGCACTGAGCCAAGTAAAGAAGCAACTGGATGGTAGGCTGGTGATTCTACAGGAAGAGGGGAAAAAAAACCTGCCCTTCAAAGTATTAGTGAACTGAAAAAATAATTTAAAAAAATATTTTAGAACTGAACTGAATACATCTCTTACAATTCCAGCATTTCTGGAGTGATTTTCAGTTAATAAAAAGTCCAATTGAAGGAAGTTTTGAAATGAAACATCACTTCAAATGAAAAATAATCAAAGCGTGTTTTTTCTCAAAGTGCCAGATTGACACAAACACTAAAAAGACTGAAATGTTTATGTTCTCATTTTTT
Organism: Calidris pugnax; assembly: GCF_001431845.1. Classification (NCBI taxonomy): domain Eukaryota; kingdom Metazoa; phylum Chordata; class Aves; order Charadriiformes; family Scolopacidae; genus Calidris; species Calidris pugnax. Next base: position 1,413,726 of record NW_015091045.1, read on the forward strand.
CCAATTAACAGCTTGAATTTACAACATGTATTAGTATCAAACTAATTATTTTCTTTTAAACTGGAAAAAATTATTATATCTCCCTTTCTTCAAACTAACTGAGCTTTACCTCCTACTCGTTACAGTCTTATGCTCCTGCCAAAATTCAAACATAACACAAACTTAGTGTTAAAAAGTAATCAAAGGGAAGGAGCAAGCAATATATGCTGTTTGCTCTGATGAAATGAGACAGTTGCTTTGCACATGAAAGACAGTATTATAAGTAAACCTGAAAATAACATTTTTTTCCCCTGAGACCTCAAAATTACTATTTCACCCAAGGAGGTCTCTCCCAGATGCCGTGCAGCACATGTGGCACTTGCTCCACATCTCTGCTGTGCTTGCACCCCATCAATAGACCCCTTTCTCCACCCCCATTAGTAGCGATGGGTGCTCTGGGGCTACAGACCTCGGGACATGCTTTGCAAAACAGCACCCTGCATCCCCCTCCTCCTATCCTGAAACAAACTTTTTTATGATGGGGAAGCTAAAGATCACAGCGGTAAAGTGGTGGGATTGAGGGGTGGTGCAGGGAAGTCCTTTCAAGCCAGTCCAAGCTGGAAAAGCCTGTGCTAGATACAACAGTGAGCATCACCCAACTTATTTAGACTTCTAACTTCTGGATATCTAAAATTAAGCAAGAAACCCCCACCCTTAGCTCGTCTGCTCCCATCTGTTTTCTAGAGATAATGGCAATGCTCTATTTTCACGAGATGTTGTAAAGATAAATATAGCCTTCAAGTACATGAGAGACAGAGCTGCGAAGAGGAAGGCAGTAACGAGTTCTCCGTGTCCATGGGGGATAACATGAGAAATAATGGGTTTAAGTCGTAGGAAGAAAGATTTAGGTTAGATGTTAAGAAAAGTTTCCTAATGGAAAGGAAAATTAAACCCTGTGATAGGTCACCTGGGAAGTGGAGTCTCCATCCCTTCAGGTTTATAACAACATGTTACACAAACAGCTGAAGTGTTTTTGGGGAGCGCTGAGCCTGCTGAGGGGAGATTCTCTTGGTCACCTCATGAGTCGTACAGGCTCTCCTTTCATCTTTTTGTATGAAAGACTGAGGGACTTGGTAATAGGCATCAGATTGTATAACAGGAAAAATTTTGACACTGAAAGTGTTATTAAGCCTTAGAATAGGCTGCCCAGGGAAGGGGTTGAAGCACCGTCCCTGGAGGTTTTAAAAAGATGGGCTGACATAGTGCTTAGAGACATAATTTACTAATGGAGGGGGGGTGTTGTATGGTTTTCTTTTGGTTTTTTATCAGAGTTAGGTTGATGGTTGGACTAGATGACCTTAAAGGTCCCTTCCAACCTAGATGATTCTATCTGGTAAGTGCCTCCAACAAAGTCTTGCTTTGATACAGCTGGGGATGACATCTCACGCCACTCTTCCTATGCCTTTTCCCACTCTTTCACCAAAACCCACTTAAGGGCTTAGAAATAAGTGGCAGCACAGAGGAACTGCAGATGGTCCCTCATCCCTACTCTGAAGGCACTGTGTCAAGCGGAGGAGAGCGATAGAGTGGAACTGAGCAGAGCTGGAGTCAGCACACGTGGGACTTCAGCAAGATGCAAAATGTGCTCACAGGCTGGGCATGGAGCAGAGTTTGTAATTTGTGTAGCCATGCCCTATCACTCTGAGTTCATACTTGCCTAGAGATCACCTTTTCAAAGCTTTTGAAGTTCGAGTTCCTTTGAATCCCTGGGGATTTTGACATTAAATCCCTTCAGAAATAGCAGGTGTATGAAAAACGCCATGGCCCAGAAGCTGGGATCAGCACAGACATGGGCAGAGAGAGGTCCCTGGTCTGACCTGATGTCCTCAGAAAGACCAAGGCATGGCAGGGATGGAGTAAAATGTTGTGGACCATTTGCTAGGTGGACCCTGATCAGAGTTCTGGCAATGCTGGGAGGGCAGAAAGGATGCTGGGCTTTGAACCCTACACCCTGATGGGGCAAAGAGCAGAGGAGCAGTCCCAGAGGCTGCTCATCTAGGGCTTGCTCCCCTCCTTGCCAAGCAGCAGTGCCTGCCTTGGCATGTACAAGGAGCTGAGCAAAGTGTCACTTCAGTTTAAGTTCCAACAGCACTGAATCCCAACAGGAGAGGGCAGAGACAGGTTTTTCACTACATCAAAAAAATTCAGGTAGCCCTTTGGCTCCCCTGGTTCAGCCCAGGGCACGGGCTTAAGCAAAACTCAGAGAAATAGGTGCATGTGTGTATGTCTATTAGCCTTCTCCCTAGCTTTGCATGAGGAATGGGTTAAAATCCAGGGCAGAAAGGTGTCTTGCTCCTGAAGAGGAAGTGGAGGAGTAGAGGAAGGGTTAATCCACTGCAGAGGCTGCAGTCTGTAGGTACCTGTGCAAAAAGATCCAGCCATTTCCATTATTTCTTTAAACTTACATACAATTTGAGCCAGAGAAAGTAACACACAGACAACTGGATTTTGCCCACGGGTATTACAACGGGCACATCCATATGGTAACACTCATCTCCACGTGAGCAAGTCTTTCTGGAGAGCTCAGAGCTGGCCATCCAAATTCCAACATCTGGCTGAAAGTGTTCATCACCTAGAGGCAGCTTGTCTGACATGTTTCCACCTCTGGAGGTTAGTAGGAGCTGCTCTGCCCTGCCAAGGGGTCTGGTCTGTCACCCAGATGGCATTTATGACCAGGAGATGCTGGGCTACTCTGGGTGCAAGCAAACACCTCCTCTGGTGGCTGTGGAGCCGTCCAGCTCTGAAGGAGTTAAATGTTTGATACCGAAATCCTGAGCCGCTGTATTTTATTTCTGTTTTCCTCCAGCGGAAAGCTCGTCTCTCTGGAATCATTTATTGGTCATTGACAGAACATTTCTTTTCCTCCTCAACATGAAAAGGTTTGGGAGGTGAGGATTAATCTCGCGTATAAGTCACAAGCCTGGCATGAAAGCTATCTCGCTAACTTTGTGCTCAAAGTGCCTTTCTCAGCATTAGTCCTTGAGCTGGAAAGCAGCTCGCTGGCAGGAGTGCCAGTTTTGAGCAAACACACAAGAAACCCCCTGGGCCTGATCCCTTTTTCCCATCGCAGCAAGAACAGGCAGAGGCAGAGCTGAGCTCCCCAGGTCGGTGCCTTTGGAAAGCCTGAAGGTGGAAGGACTGCCCAAGGAAATGAAAAACCTGGTATCTCAGAGTTGTGGGGTTCTGGTCTTGATGAATTTGCTCAGTCATCGTGGTATGAGGGGTCTCCCAGGTAAAGAAGTGCTCAGAAAATATAACCTTTGAAATACTTACCAAAAAATCCAGCACAGGGGCCTCCAGGGATGCAAAAACAGAGCCTGCGTCTGGTTCCTCCCTGAGCCACCGATCCACAGCAGGGCTGGAGCCATTTGCAGCCCTTAATAGATTTAACCCCATTAGCACCTCCTCCCCGTGGCAGCAGAGTGCTGACCCCCCCACTTTACAGCTAGGGAAGCAGACCCAAGAGAGCTTGACTGAATTTACGGGTCCTCATCCCATCCCAGGGCCACTTAATCTTCATTAATCACCTCAGGAGCCACGCAGCCACCCCGTTGCTGGCAGGAAGGTGCTGAGCTACTGCAGCAAAGCCCAACTGCTGGCGCTGGGTTAAAAGCAGAGCAATCTCATCCATAAATAGAGGGCTGTGTCTCAGCGGGGCCCCAGTGCAGCAGGAAAGTTCTTAATTGCGAGGTTGCTGAACTGGTGGATGCAGACACTGCCCTGGAGGGTTAGGGATTTATGGGGCTGTCTCAGCAGCCAGCCCCTGGGCGGTGTAGCAGGATGCTACAGTGATGGGCTGGTGCTTTGGAGGGAGACAGGGGTCTTTCTCTCCCACAGACTGTTTTGAAACATTTCTTCCTGGACACAGGGAACACTCTTATCGTCCTGGTGGACAATAGGATGGCCATGAGCCCACAATGTGCCCTTGTGGCCAAGAAGGCCAATGGCATCCTGGGGGGCATCCAGAAGAATGTGAGCAGCAGGTGGAGGGACGTCATCCTGCCCCTCTGCTCTGCCCCGGGGAGGCCCCATCTGGAGCACTGGGACCAGTTCTGGGCTTCCCAGTTCCAGAAGGACAGGGAACTGCTGGAGAGGGGACAGCAGAGGCTACAAAGACGATGAGGGCCTGGAACATCTCTGTTATGAAGAAAGGCTGAGAGACTTGGGGCTTTTTAGTCTGGAGAACAGAAGGCTGAGGGGAGATCTGATCAATGCCTCTAAATACTTAAAGGGTGGGTGTCAGGAGGATGGGGCCAGGCTTTTTTCAGTGGTGCCCAGGGACAGGGCAAGAGGAAATGGGCACAAACTTGAAAATAAGAAGTTCCACCTAAAGATGAGGAGGAACTTCTTACTTTGAGGGTGGCAGAGCCCTGGCAGAGGCTGCCCATGGGGGTGGTAGAGTCTCTGTCTGTGTTGATGTTCAAACCTGCCTGGACACGTTCCTGTGGGACCTGCTCTGGGTGGCCCTGCTCTGGCAGGGGGTTGGACTGGATGGTCTCCAGAGGTCCCTTCCAGCCCCATGTGATTCTGTGATTCCAATGCCCTGCCTGTTGCCTATCCCACAGCCTAGGAGCTCATGCACACTCCTGGGGTAAAATACCAGCTCATTCCTTTGGCAGCCTTTCATTCTGTCTTGGGATGGGTGGTTTATGCTAGAGATTTTGGCTAATAACTGTCGGGACAAATAACCACTGGACCTGCCAGAGAAATGGGCAAAAAGAAAGGAGAGGATTCCATCCGTTTTGAGAAAGGGGAGGAGGAATAGGGGGTGTTTGCTCCTTTCTGCAGAGCAGGTTTCTCTAGCAGGGTGCTGACTGCATCCCTTGATGGCTGGAAAGGGGGACCCCCTCAGGAGGTCCAGCTCCTTCTCCCATGGTTGTGGTAGGATGGGGAAGGCTTGGAGGAGCTGGGAATTCCAGCCCAGAAGGTGATGACCCCGTGGGTCCCAGTTTAGGCTCCTCCACAGGAAGGCAATTTCCCTGTTACCGATACATCCTCCCAGACAAGCCTCTTGCCTCCAGGATTGTTAACGACAGAGACTGTAAGACCCTTTCATTCCCAAGGGAAGCAAAATGAAAGACTTTAATTATCAGCCAAGTCCAACAAAGCAAATACATCTAGGTTAATGAGCATCCCACTGGCACACACCTTATCTGAGCAGGTAGATATTTCTGCCGTAATTGAAAAGAAAAGCTATTCACTAGGCAAAAGTTCTTTTTAGTAATCCTAGGGACTTTCTTTATGCAATTAGACTGCTAATGAGACCTCTCAGTCCTTCCTACTTTTCTTTCAATAATTTTGAGGCACACCCAGGCTCCCAGGGTACATTAGAGTCAAACAGGGGTGAGTTTCTTTCCTTTGAGGCAGTTAATGGAGTCTGGGGGTGCTCAGGGTTGGCAGGGAGGGTGTTGTCAGGACCTGGTCCCTCCTGGGGCTCAGGGTTTCAGCTGCAGGCTCTGATTGCTCTGCTCTTTCTTATAACCATGAGTACAGCTATAGATGCTTATATCTAAGCTCTTCCTTAAGACAAACTTCATTTTTTTTTAGCGCTAGCTATCTCTATTTAACCTTATCATTGCAGGTAGATGTAACTATTCCTTCTGAGCTTCCTTCTCACCTAAACTGCTAGGCAGTGCCTATTTCTATTTAATGGCTACAGCAGTAGGTAAAGGAGATGGATACCAGAGCAGGGACCTCTGCTGCCTGATGTCCTAAGTACTGTGAGCCACATAGCACTCTGGCCTTTCTAGAATGCAAAAAAGAAAATTAAAATAATCATTTCCTTTAGCTTAAAAAGCAGAGCCAAGGATTTACAGCTCTGCTGAAGGCATGCACTTTCGATTCCTCCTACAATGAGTCTCCTCCTTCTGCCAGAGGTCAGTCCTGGGCAGTGGTTTTGGGGTTCGGTAGAAATGTTCCAGTGCAATTACCTTATTCTGAAATGAGCTGAGGCTCGTGTGGATGTGATTAGGCTTGCAAGTGTTTAAGCTCTTTAGGGAAATTGCATGTCATACTTGGCTGGTTTACAGCTGTAAACATCATAAAGACAAAGGCGTTGTAGTACTGTACTCAGACTATACCTGCTTGTACCAATGTTTAGGAGTAGATTGACTGCAGAAGAAATAAAATCAGAATTGACTGTTTTCCTTTTCTTTCTCACTTCTGACTGGCAGTGAAATGCTTTGCTATATACCATACCCACTGCTTTTAGTCCAACGCTAAGCACTGCAACAGAAGCGAGGGACACACAAAATAGCCTTTATGAGGCACTATCAGGGATGATTGCAGATCTAATTATAGATTCCCCGATATTTGCATTAAAATGTTCGGAAGCCCTGCTGAAGGGCAGAATGCAGGTGTACTAAATAGGGACCACAGCAGCCTCCTGCCTAACGTCTTGCAGCCGAAGTAGAGAAGGCAAGAAGAGGATGGGGATTGATTAACTGTTACCAACCTTCTGCTGCAGAAGGAGAACAGAACCAGGGGGGTTCAGAGAAGCTGCGAGTCTGTGGCACGAGTGGTGACATAGCCCAGGGGAGAGCCCAGCCTGGAGGCTTAAGTGGATTGCTCTGTCTAATCACTTGATGCCATATTCTGTCCTGTGTCCCCAGCATGTCAAGAGAGGGAATTTATTAAGCTTAAAGACAATTGAAATCATAATGTTGTTAGCAGTTAAGATACGTAATTTTTATAATTCCTTCTTTTCCTCTTCAGAACATTTACTGTTCCTCTTCTCTAAAGATAGTGTAGAATCAGGAACTGTCTCAGGATGAGATAAAGGCTAAAACAGTAAAGAACAGCTCTACGCCAGTAGACACTTTTCCTCCATTGCAGCTCCTCTGGAAGACCGCAGAGCTTTGCCTGGTTGGAAGCATGATAGGGTCCTGAAAATCTGACTGCAATATTTCCAGGGGTGGATCAAAACACTCCAGGCATTTTGCTCAACTTGTAGAAACCAAAAACCTGTCCACTTTGCAGGGTAGCTGGATTCCAAGTGGTTGCAGAGCCCATGTATTGATAGTCTTTACATATACAAATGAACATGAACATATGCTAATAACTGTCATTTAGGAAATAGAGGACTACCTGCATCAACCAGCTGTGGAACTCCTGCTGCTGTCAGTTATTGCCACTGCTCTAGTCTCTAGAAAAACCTGTCCTGCAAGGGGAATCTGCTTTATCATGGCCGGACCTTGCAGCCCATGAAGCCACCTTGCATCTTGATTAAGGGAAATACTAAATACTAAATTCGAGAAGCAGCTTAAACTGGTGTGTGGTGAAACTTGGTAGAACATCCCAAATAGCAAGGAACAAGAATCCTGGACTGTTTAAATGGAGTAGTTCTGTTTGTCTTTAGTGTTGAATTTTGACATAAATGTAAAATTTGCAATAAGAGTTGGTGTCCTAGGAGGGAAAACAAAATGGGACCTTTTCAGGAGTACCCACTCCTCCTTTGTGCTCCCTGGCTCTTTCTAAAAACACAAGCAGACCTTTGCACAAGGTCACAGAGCTCAGGGACGTGTGAAACCAGGGAACCACACCTGGTACCGACCCAAGTTGGCTCTCTCTAAAAACACAAGCAGTCCTTTGCACAAGGTCACAGAGCTCAGGGATGTGTGCACCAGGGAACCACACCTGGTACCGACCCAAGAAAGGTGACAGCAGAGGCAGAGAAGGACAGATGAGGGACAGAGGCGCCAGAGGCAGCTGCTGAGGGAATCCCTCCACTAAAAATCAGCAGATAATCAGCACATCTAATCGTGCACGATGGGCTCCTATCTCCTTAACACTTCAGAGCCAGCAAATCTCTGCACTCCTATTGATTTTCTGTCCAGATCTTTAGGGGATGGTGCTCACTGAAGATAAGGGCTTTTCCCCTTGGGCTGCACGATGAACCAGGCAGGGCTGTCCCAGCTGCAGCAGAACCACCCTCTGCTCAGAGCTTGTTTCAGAAAGAGGAGTAATGTACAAAATCCTCCTTATCTGGGGAGCCTGTGTACACCAAGCAATGGAGCAGAAAAGACTGATACTGGTCCTGAGCGTGGTGTTGTAGGGACTTGGGGTATGGATTTGAGAGGGCTGGAGTTGGCTGGATTGGAATTGCAGGTGCCATCATTACGTCTTTGATGTAATCATTCACTTAGAATCACAGACTGGCCAGGGTTGGAAGGGACCTTTGGAGATCATCTAGTCCAACCCCCTGCCAAAGCAGGTCCCCCCAGAGCAGATTGGGCAGGAACGCATCCATGCGGGGTTTGAACATCTCCACAATAAATAAAAAAGTTACTCTGGTTCAACTGTTGTTTGTAGAGCTTGAAAAAAATTGTTTGTTTCAATTTAGAAGAAATACTCCCTTGTGCACCAGACACTGCCCTTACAATGAAAAAAACCTCAGTTTTGATGACTTGACATTTATTTAATGGGAAAAAACATGTTGTCAAAAGAATTGCACTGTATTTTACTTGCCTTCAGCAAGTCCTTGTCACTCCTTGTGAGTTTGTTTTACACTTGGCAGGAGGAGACTGAGGGACCAGGAGTGCTGGCCATTAACCTTCCCCTCCCTTGGCTTTGCCCTGTTGGGGCAGGAGGATGGTTAACAAGAGTCAGAAAATAAACCACTGTGAAAAAGTCAGGCAAAACCCCTGTGCTCACAGCTGGAGCCACCTCTGCAGGCAGCATTCTTGGCCCCAAGGATGTTTGTACCCAGAGCTGGTCACACCCCTATGCTTTGGGGTCCCTCTGCTCTGGTATTATTTCATAGAAACACAGAATGGTTTGGTTTGGAAGGGACCTTAAAGCCCCCCCACAGTGCCACCCCCTGCCCTGGGCAGGGACACCTCCCACCACACCACGTTGCTCCAAGCCCCCTCCAACCTGCCCTTCAACCCCTCCAGGGATGGGGCAGCCACAGCTTCTCTGGGCAACCTGGGCCAGGCTCTCACCACCCTCACAGCAAAGAATTTTTTCCCCACATCTCATTTCAACCTCCCTCTTTCAGTGTCAAACCCTTCCCCCTCGTCCTGTGGTTCCCCTCTCTGATCCAGAGTCCCTCCCCATCTCTCCTGTAGTCCCCCTTTAGGTACTGGGAGGTCTCCCCAGAGCCTTATCTTCTCCAGGTTGAACAACCCTGAGGGGCTGGACAACAATTTAATGTAGTCCATGAACCAGACCAGCTTTTAACAGGTTAACAGCCAAAAAAGTAGGCTTTCTGCCTTTATTCCTCCCAATAATTAGCCTTGAGTAACCTCACCCAGAGCGGAGCGCTATGACGGGAAGGCTCAGTGCTGTGTTAACAGGCTGAGGGAGGATTTTCCACCCTAAACGTGTGCCTGGGGGGGTGTTGTGAAGTGGAAAGGTTTGGAAAAGCAGGCGTGAGCAGAGGGGCTGCCCACAGATGCCCAGCACACATCTGCCATCCCAGAGGCAGCTGGGTCACTCCCTGGGTGCAGAGTGGGAATGTCTTCCCAAAAACCCCATCCCCGGCATGTCCGGAGAGAGAAGAGGCAGTCCTCTCTCTGCCCTTCAGCAAAGTGTGGGGGAGCAATCCAGAAAAATTGTGTGATTAGTAGAAATTGCCTCCTCTTTAATCTTTCATGAGAAAATACAGGAATGCCTTGGGGAGGTGCATATTAATGACATATTAAAGCAATATATAACGGGCCACGCAACAGGTACTACGCTTCGGCCCCACTCCCCAGGTTCCCTTGGGATTCAGCTCATCAGGACTTATTTACAACAGCATCTTGTCCTATTATGCAAATAGCCTTTTTCTCCCCCATTTGGGTATATGCAGTGTTCCTGTTGAACAAGGGGTTGGCAGGAAGGCTGCCCTAGACTGAAAAAATCAGGTGAAATTCCCATCCTATTAAAATATGAAAAAACCCCTCAGTCCTGTTGCTTTTCTCACAAACCTAATACGTTTTTCTCTCACATGATTGAAAGCACAAATTATGTTTAATCCTACCACCAGAATTACTCATATCTCTGTGCTCTGAGCATGCCCGGAATAGCAAACTTGCAGCCATCCTTTTGAATTCCGCTTTTTTGGATTAGTGACTTGTTTGTGGATTCTCCGCTGAAGTACTTGTGTGCATTTGCTAAATAATCTGGACAAACTTCAGCTTTGGCAGTGAGTTATCAGCTTGACAGCTGCCTGTGCCAGGGAAAAGGGCTGGAAATGTACACTTCAGATTACATGGTTGCCAGCTCTAGTGATTTTATTATGAATCTTGCAAAACTTAATGTTTTCCTCAAAGCTTCAGCACTTCTGATGAAATGTGAACTCGCGCACCCGTGGCATTACAAAGCAGGGCTCTGGGCTCTGAGCTGCCGAGGAAAGGTTGCAAGTGTGAGTGAAAAGGCTGGAAAGACAGGCAGTAAATGAAAGTTGCTCTTGTTATTTCATTTCTCTCCTTACTTTCAAGCCCAATCTCATTATCTTGGGGGCTAACTAGCTAGCTCGGGTACAGCAGGGCTTCTGGAAGGGCAGAGAGCTCGGTACCTACCCGGATAGACGCAGGCATACTTATGTACACATTCACCTGCAAATGCCTGAGATATGGAGCTATTAGCAGGAGAGAGGGGTAGGGCTAACATGCTGCTTGCCCAACTAGCCCTTACAGCCTGCCAAACCCTCTGCTGCTCCTCCAGCCCTCGCTTGGGAGCTCTCACCCCTCCTCTCCCTGCAGGCAGCTCCCCGAGTCTCTGCAGTGCCAAGATCAGATCCCCCAGCTAAATCCTCATCCCAACGTTTCTGCCTCCAGATGTCCTAACCTTTAAATGATGCAACCTCCGGTGTTCATCCCTGGAGATCTTGTTGTGCCCAGGATTCTCTGCTCACTCTGTCCCAGAAATGAGGAGAGACAGACAGAGCAAATATTTGGCAAAATATAACGCAAACACCTGCAAAACCCACTACCCCCAACCTCTGCCAAGCACTGCAGCCCTCTCTAAATCATCTACCGTGCTATTTAGAGAAACTGTGAGGGCTGTAGGAGACAACGGGAGGATAAGTAACAATTTGTGCTTTAATGCAAGCTGGTAATCACAGGATGTCTTCTCAACGTGCTCTGTATGTCAGCAAAGCAAGGGTCCCCTGCCCTGCATTTGCCTAGGCTGCTTCCCCAGCCCCTCCGAGGGAGCTTTAGCAAGCAGGGAAAAAAGTATAAGCGCTGTGTTTTTGATGTGTCACATCCATCACTGGTTCAATCAGCAGAGATTGTGTAGATGCTGACAAGATGTTTTGTCTGTGAAACTGTTTAGACTGATTTAAAGCGCTGGGACTTGTGCTTCCAGGATGCACAACTGCCTGGAAACGGTTGTTATGGCAAACAGGGGCAGGCAGTGGTGCCTGACAGAGGTAATGAGTGTCGAGAAGCCAGTGGGTTTGGGGGTTGGTTCCTTCCTGATGCTGAACTCAGCAGGGTCAGAGGCTGCCTGTGGCCTGGGAGAGGCAGGGATGCTGCGGTCCGGTCTGCATCCAACACCAGAGCACCAGGCGTGGACATATCAGGGATTTCTCTGGCAGGATTTCATCCCAAAGAGGTGCAAAGATGCACTTGAGCCAGACCACAAAACCCTTCAGACTTTGCCCAGTGACTGGTCTGTATGGTCAACGAAGCTGAGCTGCCCCATGGGTGCAGGACTGGCCAGGATGAGGGACCTTCAGCCCATGGCCTCACCAAGCGCTGGAGAACTATGGAAGTAGCTCCAGTTTTTGCTTCCTGGGAACTGGGGGCTCCTCATGCTCCAGGTTTCCAGTGCTTGTGCCCTGTGATGGGTTTTTGAATTTAGATGTTGCTTTAGCCTGTATCTTGGCAACTGCCAAGCCGGAGCGAGGGAGAGCCCTTGATCTGGTGGGTCAATGAGCAAACAGTCCATCCAAAGGGGAGAACTGGTCAGGAAGAAATAAGCTGTTTGAGTCTCTTCCACTGGAAGAAGGAGCAGATATTTTTAAAAGCAGCTGGGTTTCCATAGAAACCCCAGGAAAGGGTCCTGTAATCACATGGGGGAAGGGTGTTTTTTGAATTCAGCACAAACAGCTGCCAAGAAGTTACACGCTGAAGGTGATGCAAAACCCCTGTCCCCCAGCTGAGCCGGGAGGAGAAGTTACTATTCTCTTACTAACTTTTTTCCAGCTGCATTCAAATTGCTGCATTTTTCTTTGACAGTTTTAGATGGTTTCCATTGCCCAATGCCCTTCCCGACAGCAAATAACTCCCAAATGCTCTGCTGTGCCTGATGAAACGGAGCCCATCTGCACAGCATGAAGCCCAGGTTGGGTTACAAGGTGCTTCATCTCCAGATCATCTGCATATTTTGGCACCAGTTTAATCCATTGTAACCGTGGCGAGCAAGCTGAGCTGCAAGAGAATTAGAAAGAATGGACTGGGAGGGAGAGAGCCAGACCACAAGGGAGTATTGACAGTGGAGGGGGTGGGTAGAGCTGAAGGGTTTTCCTCCAAGCAATATGCTCCAGGTGATGTTGTGCCTTGTGTGGTGTCCATGTGCTGTTTTGTGGGCAGAAGTGAGCTCAGTCTATGTAGTGACTCGATGCCAGCCTCCTCTGCTGATTGTCCGAACTGGGTGGTGGGTTAGGACCAAGAAACATCCTACAGCTGCTGGTTTCCAGGCTTATTCGCTCCTGAAGATCCGCCCCATCCTCATGGAGAACCACTCCTCACTTGCCCCTGAGCCCACACGGATGTCTATGCAGGTTCAGGTCTCTGTCTAGATCAGTTATCAATGACAACTGCTAGTCCTCCCCTTTGTGCTTTGACCCCTTCATTCCCATACATGGCTTCCTTTTTCCATGTGTAACCTGTAGTTATCTGGATCCTTCCTGCTTTTGTTACGTCACCAGCACAGGCAGCACCCAAATGCTTTCAAGCCATGAGTTTTTCAGGGTAGACCACAAGGAGTGGGTGGAAATGGACCCATCTGCTGGCCTGTCACTCCCCAGTCACCCAAACTTCAGACAGATTTGCTGGAGTGGTCGCTGAACTGTTCCTCAGTTCCATCCAGGAACCTCTCAGCCCATCTAATCCCCTCCTGAGACACCTCTGGACCCTTCAAATCCTGTCAATGAGTGCTGCAGTTTGATTATACATTGTGTGAAAGAGTTGCCACTGTCTTAGGTCTCTGGGGGCATTCCCTGTCCCCTCTGATGTTGCATTTGGGAAGCAGGTGCCATGGTCATATCTAGTTCATAACTTTTATCATGTTCCACTCCTATTACTCATTGGGTGTTTTTTCTGAAGTTCACCCCCACACTTTCCTGCCCTGGTAGCCAGCCCCGGGCCTCTATGAGCACGATCACAACATTTCCAGGGCTCACTGTCCCTTTGTGAGAGAGCACGCTCTCCTTTCATCTCCAGCTCTAAGCATTTTAAAGCGTGATTAGCAGAAGAATTTGATGCACAGCACATCCAGGACCGGGAATCAAAGCGTTCGCTCAGCCAGGCTGAGAGCCGGTAATTACAGAGAGGGAAGCTCAGTGGTTTCCACCAAGCCCAGCTGCACGGAGGGGAGCTAACCTCCAAAAACACCTGGGGAGCTTCATTAGGAGAGAGGGAGGGAGATGAGGATGGTGCTCAGAGGGGAGGGGTCTCAAACTTTGGCTGCCGAGTGAGGTAGATCCAGATGGTATCGACAGACAATTGCTTTTGCCCCTTGGTGCCGTGCCCTCCAGGCACAATTTGTTCAAGCTGGCTCTGGCAACTGGGATTGGAAGAAGTTTTAGCAATCCTGTGATTCCAGGGCTAAAAATCATCACACCCAAGCAAAGTATACGAGTTATGAAAGTGCTCTGGAAGCATACTGCTTCAGGGTTGATTTCTTTTCCCCTGACTTTTATGCCATAAACAAGAAAAAAAGGAACATCCCACTTTTGGTAAAGTTGGAGCTACAAACTACAGTTGTCTGTCATCCTTTCCCTGTCCTGTCCAAACTGAGAAGCTTCCTAAGAAAACATTGATTACAGAAACATATTTTTCCTGATGGCAAAAGTTTTGCTCTGAGTAGGAGTGGTAGAAATATTTGGCTCTCCGTGGCCAGAGCAGTAACCTGAGGATTGCCAGGAGCCATCACCTCTTGGTGTTCCTCCTGTGCTTCAGAGATGAGGTTACCATGGACTATCCTTGTGCTTTTAAAAGTCTTTGCACCTTCACTCGTTCCATGGAGCTCAAAAATAACAAACCACTATCCCTATGTGCTTCGAAACCTTTCGTATCCATTAGCTAATCAACATTTTTAAGACCCCATAGAGTTCCTAAATGTGACTATAGCTCCTTTATGGGTCTGCAAATGTGAGCTGCAGCCTTGGGAAACAGGAGCTTCAGCTCTGCCTTGGTCAGACCATAAGAACAAGGGGACTTTCTGAAAATTGAAAGGAGACACTTAAAATACCCCAAATATGCATATTACTGTGTTTCCTGCCTTCTGAAGAATGGAGATGTATCAGGATGAGAGATGAGGGATTGGACTAGCAGCATTTTTCAAGGGTAGATAATTCCCAACTTCCTAGAAAAGCTGCAGCTGAAGCTCAGAGATGGTAAATAACTGGCCTGTAGACAAACAGAGCTGGTGACAGCATGGAAAAAGCATATTTCTTCTAGAATCAGATGATCTCATGCTTCTGCTGTTTGTGGGCCATAGCTAATAGTGCTGCTTTCCAATCAGGCCAGACAATCCTTCCAGGCTCAAGCGGAAAATGTCATCAGCCCTAAAATCAGCAACACCATTATCACTTTAAATTTGTCACGAGGCCAATCCATTTCTGCTGTCACTCTTTTGCATCATGAAGGCCATAACAGGGCAGGGATGGATAATGAACTGCACTGTACTTGACCCTAATAATTCAGTTTTCTGCCTTAGTGAAGCACAAAAGCCATATTTTGGAAAAACTCATTATAGTCAAGCTGCCTTCAGTCTGGGAGGCCAGGACAAGATACATAACGTGAAACTGCCCTAAAAATGTAAAATCCATTGGCCCTACATGACAGATTACAGAAGGTAAACGGTTTGCACCCAAGATCCTTGCTGGTTGTAGAAATGACTTCTCTTAAATTTTTGCTAGAGAAATCAAATGCTTTTCTCATTCAGAGCAGACAAGAAAACATGAAAAATCAAGATTCTTCGTGAAATTAAATATCTCTTCATCCACAATGAACCTTTTTGCTTACATCACCATGAAACTTTCACTTTCAGCTTGAAAGGAAGAGGAAGCTAGAATTATTTGGTTCACATACCAAGACACCCAAAGCACCTCAATCCGGGTTTGAACTTATATTTTATTTCCAAAATGCTTCACAGGAAAGTCCTTTTAAGTCTGAAATTAAATATTTTGATTTAAAAGGAATGTTGCAAATATTCCATATCAGCAGTTTGTGCATACCTGCTTTGTTTTCACCGCAACTGCTTCATGTGTGAAAGTGATTTTGGTTTCTGCACTTGACCACTTTCTGACCAAGTATTTCATTAAACTCCTGGACAGATCCCATAATTGTAGAACAGCTTTATGAGGGAAGTACATTTGCATTACAGCACATTGCAGATTTAACACTGACAATGGTGAATAAAATCCTTTAAACACTTGTTAACTCTGGGAGAAGAAATGAGTTAAGCTCATTTGTCTCTTTCCCTAGATGAATTTTTCATTTTCTCTTTCAAGCTCACTGACGTTTGCGAAATGATTTTCTGGCATATGTTCAGTCAATAAAAACTGCTGCTGGATTTCAAGTCACCACAAAGTAATGCCTGGCATTAGACATGCAGAGGGGTACGTGCGTGCATTGGGTTATAACAAAAATCCTTGATTTTTATCTCATTTGGATACACTTCAGGTATTGGCTTTTTGTGTCTATCATCTTCACAGCTGTCAGAGTGGTTGGGAACTGTGGCTGATGAATTTCACTTGGCTCCACCTCTGGAAAGTGCAACAGAGAGCACCTTAAAGATGTAAAGAAATCATCATTGTCCTGATTTTAAAAAATCACCTCAATTTAAACTCACAGCCAATAATTTATGCAAAACTTACATTTTGCAAGGTTTGAAATTGCAGCCTGAGGCACCATGTCCTGGAAAATGTTTGGGTTGACTGGATTCACAACACTTTTTAAGATCTCAAAGTTTAGTTGTCACTTCAAGAAAATGGAAAAAAATTATCTGCTGCGACATCTCAAGCATCCTTTCAAATGGGGAAGGCATTTCCTTCTTCTCTGTGCATCTCTATCAGATAACATGCAGCCTGAGATGATTATTCTTTTTTTTTTTTTTTTTTTTAGCAG